>NC_069502.1:882033495-882350495 GCF_027579735.1 Bombina bombina
GTTTCAAGAGGGAGACATGAAAAACATTGGAGATGCGCATAGTAGGAGGAAGGTCAAGAGCGTAGGCCACAGGATTAACCCGTCGGAGTATTCGAAAAGGACCAACATAACGGGGAGCCAATTTATTGGAAGGCACACGAAGGTTCAAGTTGCGGGAGGACAGCCAAACTCTCTCACCAACCTGGTAGGTAGGTGCGGGCAGACACCTACGATCAGCCTGGAACTTTTGGCGCTGCATAGAACGATGAAGGCAATCCTGAATCTGCACCCACGTGGAACGGAGTTGCCGGAGATGCTCCTCCAAAGCCGGAATACCCTAAGACATGAATGAATCAGGCAACAAGGATGGTTGAAACCCATAATTCGCCATGAACAGAGATATCTTGGAGGAAGCATTAATAACACTATTACGAGCAAACTCTGCCCAAGGTAACAGTTCAGACCAATTATTGTGGTAATCTGAGACATAGCAATGGAGGAACTGTTCCAGAGCTTGATTAGACCTTTCCGCAGCCCCATTGGATTGAGGGTGATATGCCGAGGAGAAGGAAAGCTGGATCCCCATTTGAGCACAAAAGGAACGCCAAAATCTGGAGTAAAACTGGCTACCCCGGTCCGACACTATCTCCTTGGGTAACCCATGTAAACAGAAGACCTCCTGGGCAAAAATTGAAGCAAGCTCCTGAGCGGTAGGCAGCTTCATCAAGGGAATGCACTGTGACATTTTAGAAAAACGGTCAACCACCATAAGGATATCAGTATTGCCATTGGAAACAGGGAGCTCGACAATGAAGTCCATGGAAAGATGTGTCCAAGGACGCTCACCATTAGCAATAGGTTGAAGAAGACCCACAGGAAGACGTCGAGGAGTCTTATTCTGTGCACAAACTGAGCAGGAGGCAACATACGCATCAACATCAGAATGAAGACCTGGCCACCAGAATTGTCGAGTGACAGACCAAATCATTTGGTCCTTGCCTGGGTGACCTGCGGCTTTAGGATAGTGGTAAGTGTGCAAAAGTTTAGTTTGAAGATTCTCAGGAACAAAACACTTACCACTAGGTTTCTCAAGAGGTGCATTGGTTTGTGCAGCCAGGATCTCCTCCCCAAGGGAGAAGTCAAATTAGTACGTATGGTAGCCAAAATATGGTCAGGAGGTATAACAGGAGTAGGAACAGACTCCTCCTTGGACGGAGGCGAAAATTGTCGAGAGAGGGCATCAGCCCTAACATTCTTACTACCAGGCAGGTAGGAGACCACATAATTAAACCGAGACAAAAATAGCGCCCATCTGGCCTGTCGGGCGACAAACGTTTTGCTTCAGATAGATAAGTTAAATTCTTGTGGTCATTAAGAATGAGCACTGGCACGCTAGTACCCTCGAGAAGATGCCTCCATTTCTTAAGTGCCAAAATTATGGCCAGTAATTCCCTGTCGCCAATTTCATAATTGCACTCCGCTGGAGACAATTTCTTAGAGAAGAAATCACACGGATGCAAGGAACCGAAGGCGTAGGACGTTGAGACAAGAGGGCACCTACTCCAGTCTCAAACGCATCAACCTCAAGAATGAAAGGCAGGACAGGGTTAAGATGAGCCAGAACTGGAGCGGCAGCAAAGGCAGTCTTAAGACTATCAAAGGCCTTAATGGCAGTAGGTGACCAATGGAGTGGATCATTCTCTTTACGGGTCATGTCTGTGATTTGACCAAGGAAGAAAAGTTTTTAATAAACTTTCTATAGTAATTGGCGAACCCCAAAAAACGATGAATAGAACGAAGACCAACTGGGCGAGGCTCTTGCAGAACTGCAGATAACTTGTCAGGATCCATGGAGAACCCTGCAACGGAGATAATATAACCTAGGAAGGTTACTTTAGTCTGATGGAACTCACATTTCTCAAGTTTACAAAACAGGCCATTCTCACATAGTCTCTGAAGAACCCGTGTAACATCAGAACGATGAGCCTCAAGTGTGGGTGAGTGTATGAGGATGTCGTCTAAGTACACCACAACACACTGTTGCAACATATCTCGTAGGACATCATTAATAAATTCCTGAAAAACAGCAGGAGCATTACATAGGCTAAAGGACATTACAAGATACTCATAATGCCCGCTCCTGGTGTTAAATGCTGTTTTCCATTCGTGGCCCTCCTTAATCCTAACGAGATTTTATGCTCCTATCAAATCAAGTTTAGTAAAGACCGTAGCTCCCTTGAGGCAGTCAAAGAGTTCCGTAATAAGCGGAATAGGGTAAGCATTCTTAATGATAAGACGATTAAGACCCCTATAATCGATACATGGTCTTAACTCTCCACCCTTTTTCTTCACAAAGAAGAAGCCAGCCCCTGCAGGAGAGCAGGATTTGCGGATGATCCCCCGCGACAGAGCATCGGCAACATACTCCTCCATAGCACAATTCTCTGCAACAGACAGAGGGTACACCCGGCCCAGAGGAGGAATGGCTCCAGGTTGCAGGTCTATGGCACAATCGTAAGACCAGTGAGGAGGCAACGTACCGGCACGCACCTTTTCAAACACGTCTAGGAACTCTCGGTACTCCTCTGGCAATTGAGAAACCGAAGAAGTGCACAAGACTTTAACTGGTTCCCGTAGACAAGTGGAAATACATTGTGGGGACCTGCGCCAGTCGAGACTGGGATTGTGTTTTTGGAGCCAGGGATAACCCAGAACAACCGGAAAATGCGGAGAGTTAATCACCTGGAACTGGAGGGTTTCAAAATGCAGAGCCCCAACAGCCATGGACAACGGAGCAGTTTCGTGAGTAACGAGTGCGGGCTGAAGGGGCCTGCCATCAATGGCCTCAATAGCAAGCGGAATGGACCGAGGCAAAACAGGAATGGAGTGCTTTGATACAAAAGCACTGTCAATGAAATAGCCCACAGCACCGGAGTCAACAAGAGCCTGGGTGACTATGGAGGAGTCCACCCAGGAAAGGACAACCGTGACCATAGGTTTCTCCTTAAGCCGTTCTGGGGACAAGGATAAACCACCCAAGGTCTGCCCCCGACAGGACCTTAGGTGTGAGTGTTTCCCGGACGTGTAGAACAAGACTTCAAAAGGTGGCCCTGTAACCCACAATAGAGGCAGAGCCCCTCCCTCCTCCTAAAGGCCCTCTCCACCGCGGAGAGACGTGTGAATCCCAGCTGCATTGGCTCAGCAGTACCTGGTGACTCGGGACCAGGAGGCACGGGAGGAGAGGGAGGCATGGGTGGGAACGAACACGTAGGAGACAACGGAACAGGAGGCTTCCGCAAGCGCTCCTTGAAAGAGGGCCTCTCTCTGAGTCTGATGTCAATTAGGATCAAAAAAGACACCAATGCCTCGGGATCCTCTGGTAAATCTCTGGCAGCAACTTCGTCTTTAATCACATCAGAGAGCCCATGAAAGAAGGCGGCAACAAGGGCTTCATTGTTCCAACCTACCTCTGCGGCAAGCGTACGGAACTCAATAGCATACTGAGCAACAGATCTTGTACCTTGCTGAATGGACATGAGTCATTTAGCAGCAGAGGAGGAGCGAGCCGGAACATCAGATACCCTTCAAAAGGAGGCCACAAATTCAGGGTAATTTGAAATCACAGGTTTATTAGTCTCCCACAAGGGATTAGCCCAGGTAAGAGCTGTGTCAGAGAGTAACAAGATGAGAAATCCCACCTTAGCTCTGTCAGAGGGAAACACCTGAGGTAACATCTCAAAGTAAATGCCCACCTGGTTCAAAAACCCTCTGCACTAAATAGGATCGCCTCCATATCGCTGAGGTAGAGGTGCAGAACAGGACATGCTCCTGGTAGGCATAGGTGCAGCAGCGGAAACAGGAGCAGCCATAACCTGCGGGACACTTTGGTCAAAATGTGCAGTGCGAGTCAGCAGGGTTTGCAGGTCTAGTGCAAATTGATCCAAGCGATGATCCTGTACATCCATCCTGGAAATTATGGCAGGTAAAGGTGGATTATTAGCACCATCAGGATTCATGGCCTTTGCGTAATGTCAGGGTGCCAGGAATCAGACTGAGACGAGAAGTGCAAAAATAATCACACCTTTATTAATAGCAAAAAATAATAAAAAGTCCACAAGTCAAATAACAAGCCAGGAATCAAAACCAGAGCTGAAAGTCAGACGAGCCGAGTCAGGAGCCAAAGCGAATAGTCAGACGAGCCGGAATCGGGAACAAGGACAACAGCAGAGTCAGGAACAAGCCAGGTAATACACAGGAACTCTCACAAACAGGTCTTAGATAACGCAAAGGCAAAGCATACTGAACAGAAGCCCTTTAAATAATAAGTGATGACATCACAATTCTGAGACTGCAACCTGTCTCACATGGATGATGCACACCAGTCTGGCCATAAAAGGAAGTGCAGGAAATGAGCAGCATCCCCCACAATGCACCATAGTCAGGAAGAGAGGTGAGTAAAATGCCTGCCAGCAGTACATGGCAAACACAACAGGGAAAAAACCCTGACAGGAACTCCACGCAAGAGTCACTAAAGAGGGAGGGATAAAATAAAAACAGCCATTTCCCCCTAAGAAAAATTAATCCACAACCCAAATATAAGTTTATTTTCATAATTGAAAAGAAAAACTTAAAACATGAGCAGAAGACTCAAACTGAAACAGCTGCCTGAAGAACTTTTCTACCAAAAACTGCTTCGGAAGAAGCAAATACATCAAAATGGTAGAATTTAGTAAATGTATGCAAAGAAGACCAAGTTGCCACTTTGCAAATCTGATCAACTGAAGCTTCATTCTTAAAGGCCCATGAAGTGGAGACTGATCTAGTAGAATGAGCTGTAATTCTCTGAGGCGGGGCTTGACCCAACTCCAAATAAGTTTGATGAATCAAAAGCTTTAACCACGATGCCAAGGAAACGACAGAAGCCTTTTGACCTTTCCTAAAACCAGAAAAGATAACAAATAGACTAGAAGTCTTCCTGAAATCTTTAGTAGCTTTAACATAATATTTCAAAGCTCTTACCACATCCAACGAATGTAAGGATCTTTCCAAAGAATTCTTAGGATTAGGACACAAGGAAGGGACAAAAATTTCTCTATTAATGTTGTTAGAATTCACAACCTTAGGCAAGAATTTAAATGAAGTCCGCAAAACTGCCTTATCCTGATGAAAAATCAGAAAAGTAGATTCACAAGAAAGAGCGGATAATTCAGAAACTCTTCTAGCAGAAGAGATGGCCAAAAGAAACAACACTTTCCAAGAAAGTAGTTTAATGTCCAAAGAATGCATAGGCTCAAATGGAGAAACCTTCAAAACCAAATTAAGACTCCAAGGAGGAGAGATTGATTTAATGACAGGCTTGATACAAACCAAATTCTGTACAAAACAATGAATATCAGGAAGCTTAGCAATTGTTCTGTGAAATAAAACAGAAAGAGCAGAGATGTGTCCCTTCAAGGAACTTGCAAACAAGCCTCTATCCAAACCATCATGAAGAAATTGTAGAATTCTAGGAATTCTAAAAGAATTAGATTAGAAACAGATTTACGAGCCTGTAACATAGTATTAATCACTGAGTCAGAGAAACCTCTATGACTTAGCACTAGGCGTTCAATTTCCATACCTTCAAATTTAATGATTTGAGATCCTGATGGAAAAATGGACCTTGAGACAGAAGGTCTGGCCCTAATGGAAGTGGCCAAGGTTGGCAACTGGACATCCGAACAAGATCCGCATACCAAAACCTGTGAGGCCATGTTGGAGCCACCAGCAACACAAACGATTGCTCCATGATGATTTTGGAGATCACTCTTGGAAGAATAACTAGAGGTGGGAAAATATAAGCAGGTTGGTAACACCAAGGAAGTGTCAATGCATCCATTGTTTCCGCCTGAGGATCCCTGGACCTGGACAGGTACCTGGGAAGTTTCTTGTTTAGAAGGGAAGCTATCAGATCTATTTCTGGAAGACCCCACATCTGAACAATCTGTGAAAACACATTTGGATGGAGGGACCACTCCCCGGATGTAAAGTCTGACGACTAAGATAATCCGCTTCCGAATTGTCTATACCTGGGATATGAACCGCAGAAATTAGACAGGAGCTGGATTCGACCCAAGCAAGTATCCAGGATACTTCTTTCATAGCTTGGGGACTGTGAGTCCCACCCTGATGATTGACATATGCCACAGTTGTGATATTGTCTGAAAACAAATGAATGGTTCTCTCTTCAACAGAGGCCAAATAGGAAGAGCCCTGAAAATCGCACGGAGTTCCAAAATATTGATTGGTAATCTCGCCTCTTGAGATTTCCAAACTCCTTGTACTATCAGAGATCCCCAAACAACTCCCCAACCTTAAAGACTTGTATCTGTTGTGATCACAATCCAGGTTGGACGAACAAAAGAGGCCCCCAGAACTATATGATGGTGATTTAACCACCAAGTCAGAGATAGTCGAACATTGGGATTTAAGGATATTAATTGTGATATCCTTGTATAATCCCTGCACCATTGGTTCAGCATACAAAGCTGAAGAGGTCTCATATGAAAATGAGCAAAGGGGATCGCGTCTGATGCTGCAGTCATGAGACCTAAAACTTCCATGCACATAGCTACTGAAGGAAATGACAGACTGAAGGTTCCGACAGACTGAAACCAATTTTAAACATCTCTTGTCTGTTAGAGACAAAGTCATGGACACTGAATCTATCTGGAAACCTAAAAAGATGACCCTTGTCTGAGGAATCAAAGAACTTTTTGGTAAATTGATCCTCCAACCGAAGAAACAACACTAGTTGATTTGTGTAAGATTCTGCAGAATGTAAAGACTGAGCTAGTACCAAGATATCGTCCAAATAAGGAAACACCCCAATACCCTGCTCTCTGATTACAGAGAGTAGGGCATCGAGAACCTTTGAAAAGATTCTTGGAGCTGTCGCTAGGCCAAAAGGAAGAGCGACAAATTGGTAATGCTTGTCTAGAAAAGAGAATCTCAGAAACTGATAATGATCTGGATGAATCGGAATATGAAGATATGCATTCTGTAAGTCTATTGTGGACATATAATGCCTTTGCTGAACAAAAGGCAGAATAGTCCTTATAGTCACCATTTTGAAAGTTGCTACTCTTACATAACGCTTCAAAATGTTCAAATCCAGAACTGGTCTGAATGAATTTTCTTTCTTTGGGACAATGAAAAGATTTGAATAAAACCCCAGACCCTGTTCCTGAAACGGAACTGGCATGATTACACCTGAAAACTCCAGGTCTGAAGCTGAGCTGGAATGAGGGCCACACCTTCATGCGGACTTGGGGGCTGGCTTTGATTTCTTAAAAGGCTTGGATTTATTCCAATTTGAAGAAGGTTTCCAATTGGAAACAGATTCCTTGGGGGAAGGATTAGGTTTCTGTTCCTTATTTTGTCGAAAGGAACAAAAACGGTATTGGGGGTATAAAGTGCCAGTTGTTTTTTCCTTTTCTATAATTTGATATAGAAGAGTTATGGAGGATTCTGATATTTTAGAGGGGGATCCCTCCGATACAGAATTTGATACCTGTGTATATTGTGAGGAGGTCTGGGTAATCCAGCCCTCTCAATTATGTTCTGTATGCCGCAATAGGGTGTTCTCATCAACCAATGTTGAGATGTTAGAGACCACTGAGCCATCCACCTCTGAGGATTCTTCGTCCAGTGAGGTGTGTTCCCTAGATTCTGTTCCTACATATGCAGTTTTCCTGAGTTCCGATCCTTCTTCGCCTGTAAGGGTTTTTTTCCACCAGAGGTTACTACGCAGTTCCGCATGGCCATCTCTATGGCCTTAGTGATGTTACCTATTCCTGCTACGTGTAAGCGAAGGGGTAATCCAGGCTCTCCTGCCCAAGGGCATTCGTGTAAAATAACGATTGTGTCTGATCAGTCCTCTGGGTATGCGGTTCCCTCTGAGGCTTCAGAGGGAAAACTTCCAGGGTCAGAGTCTGCTGACTTGGGTCCTCTGACTGCAGAGAGCTTAGCATTTATATTTAGATTGGCACGCCTGCGTTTACTCCTGAGAGAGGTTTTGGCGATATTAGAGGTTCCCAGTACTGATCCGTCAGTTGAATCTCAGTCCTCTAAATCTGATAATGATCTTAACTAGACGAGAATGGGATCCTATTCCTTGTCGCCTTGTTTTACGTTTTGTTTTATTGTTTATTTAAAAAACCAGTTCTGAGCTCTATGGGGGATTGTGTCTTATGACAGGCAGGACCTGTGTTTGTTTGCACACTCCTTTTTCAGGGCGTTTACCTGTTTTCTTTTACTTTGCTATTCCGTTTTGGATAGTTTTTTAGTTTTTTAGAGCTCTGGGTTGTTATAGAAACTGGGATCACATGGGATTTTTGGTACTATCGAATTTGATGGTTGAGGTCGTTGGAGTCTTCCGGTGGAAGCTTATGGTTTTCTGTTCGGGGTGATAGTTCCCCCGAAGATTTCGAGAAAGTTTTTAAGCCTCAGAGCTTATTTTCTTTATTTGATTATTAAGTTGTTCTAGCTTTGCTGGAACTTAAGGGTTTCAGTTTTGCCTTTGATTGTTCAGGCAGATATATTGTATCCTAGATGACAGGCAGGACCTGTTGTGGATACTAGTTGGGTTTGCTCCTTCTTTCTATACAAGAGAAGGAGTTTTTTTGTAGATTTCCGCTCCAGGTACAGCAGGCCCATCTATCCTAGTTAACAGACTGGACCTGTTTAGCTATTATCTGGGGTGGGTGCTTGATACTGGATCATATGGATCTAGGGGTCCTAGAGGCCGGAACAAGGTTTCTTTCTGGGCAATTGTCTTCTCAGAGAAAGGGAAGTTTTTCAAGTGACCTTTGGAGTCATTGTCCCGGTATCTATCGCACTGTGGGAATATTTTCCTCCACTGTTGGTGCATGCCCTAATAGGGGAATTGTCTTTCCGTCCTAATTGGGTTCTATGATTTTTAAGCAGAGCTTATTAGCTTTTCATTGGAGAATTTTACGGTTCTCCCTTCCTTTTGTTAGAAAGAACGATGTTTTTCCTGGTTCATCCTTTTTGAGCAAGTCCGGTTCTTAGAACCGTATCTTACAGTAAACCTCATTCTGATCCTAGGTTTCCTTCTTGGGATCTGGGGGTTAAGGTGGCAGTATCCTGCTTACCGCTTTTACAGTAGTTCTGGGGTCTCGGCTTCTTCTTACCTTCGCCTGCTAACAGACCCTGTTCCTGAAACGGAACTGGCATGATTACACCTGAAAACTCCAGGTCTGAAGCTGAGCTGGAATGAGGGCCACACCTTCATGCGGACTTGGGGGCTGGCTTTGATTTCTTAAAAGGCTTGGATTTATTCCAATTTGAAGAAGGTTTCCAATTGGAAACAGATTCCTTGGGGGAAGGATTAGGTTTCTGTTCCTTATTTTGTCGAAAGGAACAAAAACGGTATTGGGGGTATAAAGTGCCAGTTGCTTTTTCCTTTTCTATAATTTGATATAGAAGAGTTATGGAGGATTCTGATATTTTAGAGGGGGATCCCTCCGATACAGAATTTGATACCTGTGTATATTGTGAGGAGGTCTGGGTAATCCAGCCCTCTCAATTATGTTCTGTATGCCGCAATAGGGTGTTCTCATCAACCAATGTTGAGATGTTAGAGACCACTGAGCCATCCACCTCTGAGGATTCTTCGTCCAGTGAGGTGTGTTCCCTAGATTCTGTTCCTACATATGCAGTTTTCCTGAGTTCCGATCCTTCTTCGCCTGTAAGGGTTTTTTTCCACCAGAGGTTACTACGCAGTTCCGCATGGCCATCTCTATGGCCTTAGTGATGTTACCTATTCCTGCTACGTGTAAGCGAAGGGGTAATCCAGGCTCTCCTGCCCAAGGGCATTCGTGTAAAATAACGATTGTGTCTGATCAGTCCTCTGGGTATGCGGTTCCCTCTGAGGCTTCAGAGGGAAAACTTCCAGGGTCAGAGTCTGCTGACTTGGGTCCTCTGACTGCAGAGGGCTTAGCATTTATATTTAGATTGGCACGCCTGCGTTTACTCCTGAGAGAGGTTTTGGCGATATTAGAGGTTCCCAGTACTGATCCGTCAGTTGAATCTCAGTCCTCTAAATCTGATAATGATCTTAACTAGACGAGAATGGGATCCTATTCCTTGTCGCCTTGTTTTACGTTTTGTTTTATTGTTTATTTAAAAAACCAGTTCTGAGCTCTATGGGGGATTGTGTCTTATGACAGGCAGGACCTGTGTTTGTTTGCACACTCCTTTTTCAGGGCGTTTACCTGTTTTCTTTTACTTTGCTATTCCGTTTTGGATAGTTTTTTAGTTTTTTAGAGCTCTGGGTTGTTATAGAAACTGGGATCACATGGGATTTTTGGTACTATCGAATTTGATGGTTGAGGTCGTTGGAGTCTTCCGGTGGAAGCTTATGGTTTTCTGTTTGGGGTGATAGTTCCCCCGAAGATTTCGAGAAAGTTTTTAAGCCTCAGAGCTTATTTTCTTTATTTGATTATTAAGTTGTTCTAGCTTTGCTGGAACTTAAGGGTTTCAGTTTTGCCTTTGATTGTTCAGGCAGATATATTGTATCCTAGATGACAGGCAGGACCTGTTGTGGATACTAGTTGGGTTTGCTCCTTCTTTCTATACAAGAGAAGGAGTTTTTTTGTAGATTTCCGCTCCAGGTACAGCAGGCCCATCTATCCTAGTTAACAGACTGGACCTGTTTAGCTATTATCTGGGGTGGGTGCTTGATACTGGATCATATGGATCTAGGGGTCCTAGAGGCCGGAACAAGGTTTCTTTCTGGGCAATTGTCTTCTCAGAGAAAGGGAAGTTTTTCAAGTGACCTTTGGAGTCATTGTCCCGGTATCTATCGCACTGTGGGAATATTTTCCTCCACTGTTGGTGCATGCCCTAATAGGGGAATTGTCTTTCCGTCCTAATTGGGTTCTATGATTTTTAAGCAGAGCTTATTAGCTTTTCATTGGAGAATTTTACGGTTCTCCCTTCCTTTTGTTAGAAAGAACGATGTTTTTCCTGGTTCATCCTTTTTGAGCAAGTCCGGTTCTTAGAACCGTATCTTACAGTAAACCTCATTCTGATCCTAGGTTTCCTTCTTGGGATCTGGGGGTTAAGGTGGCAGTATCCTGCTTACCGCTTTTACAGTAGTTCTGGGGTCTCGGCTTCTTCTTACCTTCGCCTGCTAATAGACCTTTTTGGGTTTTTCTTGTGTCTTTTTGATCCTCAGAGTTGGATCTAGACTGGAGTTACTGGTGTAGACGCCAGGGTGGATCTATGATGCTGTTTTGTCTTATGGACAGGAATTTTTCCTGAAATCTTGCGAAATTTACACATCGGGTTATGCCCTCCAGTCCCTTGTCTGGACTTCGTTGACGTGGGGGTGGAGTGATATACACAGCCATGGCCGAGTCTTTGGCATGGAGTTGGTGTATCTGTCTTAACAGACTTACATGGAATACTGATTGGGGAAATCAATGTTCTATTCAGATCTCCCTGTTCTGAGAAATTTTTCTCTTAAACTCTTCTGGGGCGGTTTTGACTTTGTTGCTTCCTTGTCCATGGGGAGAGAGTGTCCTAGGAAAGTCCGTGGGTTGGGAGTTTCCTTCCAATTATTCCTTTGGTTCCTCAGCGAGCATTCTGCTTGGAGGATTTGGTCTTCTGGGTTCATATCCGTTGGGACCTCTCAGTGGGGAGATCTTCTTTTGGAGATTTTCTTTTGGAAAAGGAGAGTTCCTCCTGCTAAACAGGGTGGGGGTGTCTCGTGTTTGATGGTTGGCGGAGGTCCACTTCCGCTCATTGCCGGCGACCCTCTCTATGAGCGTACTTTTCAGGATTGGATGATGGGGAAGCCGATCAAGATTTTGAGGCATCAGTGTTAGCTCCACCGCTTCTGTAGCAGAAGGTGGGTTTGAACCCAGGTGGGGCGCCGGCCTTTTCAGCTAGAATATGCTAGACATCTAGCATTCCTTAGAGGTTTCTTTTTAACTTTCTTCTCTTTTGGCCATGTTTACGCTTTGTTGTGAATGGTTCGATCCTAGGAGGAGCAGGCGTCAGTGAGACGGTGTGCTCCGTTTATATCTACGAGTTGTTTCGCAGTTTAGGGGCTTCGCCTCCATGGACCTTGTTACAGGGATTTGCTGGAGCAGGGTCCTTGTGTTCATCACAATCTGGATTCTCTAAGACTGACTGCATGGAATTGAACGCTTAGGGGCATATTTATCAATGTCTGGTCGGACCTGATCCGACACTGCGGATCAGGTCCGCCAGACCTCGCTGAATACGGCGAGCAATACGCTCGCCGTATTCAGCATTGCACCAGCAGCTCACAAGAGCTGCTGGTGCAATGCCGCCCCCTGCAAACTCGCGGCCAATGGGCCGCCAGCAGGGGGGTGTCAATCAACCCAATCGGGTTGTATTGTGGCGATGTCTGTCCGCTTGCTCAGAGCAGGCGGACAGGTTATGGAGCAGCGGTCTTTGTGACCTCTGCTTCATAACTTCTGTTTCTGGCGAGCCTGCAGGCTCGCCAGAAACAGGGGCCATCAAGCTCCATACGGAGCTTGTTAAATAGAGCCCTTAGTCTTAGCCATGAGAGGTTTTTCGGAAAGGATTGTTGATACTCTCATCTTAGCTAATAAGCCGGGTATTGTTGGATCTATCATAAGGGGTGCAGGACCTTCTTTTTCTGGTATGAAGAGCAGGGATTCCCCTGGCATAAGGTCAGGTTTTCCAGGATCCTTCCTTTCTCCAGGATGCTCTTGAGAAGGGCCTTTTCTGTTGGCTCCCTTAGGGAACAGATTTCGTCTCTATCTATTTTACTACTCGAGAGGCTCCCAGAGCTTCCAGGGGTCCAGTCTTTGGTTCAGGCTTTGACTAGATCAGGTCTGTGTTTAGATCTAGTGCTCCTCTTTGGAGTTTACATCTTGTTCTAAGTTTTGCAGAAAGCTTCGTTTTGGCTTATGCATGGTGTTGACATTAAAATTTTCTGTCTTGGAAGGTTCTTCTACTGACTATTGCTTCGGCGCACAGAGTTTCTGAGATGGCTGCCTTGTATTGTGAGTTTCCTTACCGAGTTTTTCATGCAGCTAAGGCTGTTCTTCGTACTGGGTTAGGTTTTCTTCCTATGGTTGTTTCAGATAACATCAATCGGAGATTGTGGTTCCTTCCTTGTGTCCTAACCCTTCTCTTCGAAGGAGCGGTTATTTCATAACTTGGATGTGGTTCGGGCCTTGAAGTTCTATCTTTAGACTACAAGGGTGTTTCGTCAGACTTTTTCCTTGTTTGTGTCTATTCTGGGAAGCGTAAGGGGCAGGAAGCCTCGTCCGCTTCTTTGTTTTTTGGTTGCGAAACATTACTCGCTTAGCTTATGAGTCAGCGGGACACAAGCCTCCTCAGAGGATGAAGGCTCATTCAACTAGAGCTGTGGTTTCCTCTTGGGTTTTTGAGCATGAGGCCTCTATGGATTAGATTGTAGGGTGACTACCTGGTCTTCCTTACATACTTTTTCAAGATTTTACATTTTTGCTTCGGCAGAAGCAGCTTTTGGGAGAAAGGGTTTTGCAGGCTGTGGTGCCCTCAGAACAGGGTCCGCCTCTCTTTTTACCCTCCCGTTTTTCATTCAGTGTCCTCTAGAGTGTGGGTATATGTTTCCTACAAGTAAGGAATGAAGCCGTGGGCACTCCTTATATTAAGAAGGAAAACATAAATTATGCTTACCAGATACCAGCTTTCCTTTCCTTCTGTATGAGGAGAATCCACGGCCCGCACCCAAATTGTCCGTTGGGCGTACTTTACTTTGATTTTGTTCTTCTGGCACCATTTATACCCTGATATTTCTCCTACTGTTCCTTGTTCCCTCGGCAGAATGACTGGGGGATGAGGGAAGTGGGGGAGGTATTTAAGCATTTGGCTGGGGTGTCTTTGCCTCCTCCTGGTGGCCAGGTTTTGTATTTCCCCCAAGTAAGGAATGAAGCTGTGGACTCTCCTCATACAGAAGGAAAGGAAATGATCTGGTAAGCATAATTTATTATTTTTGCGCTAGTCGGGTTATTGCTAGAGTGAAAACAGTTTACTTTCAACTCATAATACAAGCTCAACCCGACTAGCTCAAAAATCTTACTTCTAGCGCAATTAACGCTCAAGCGGGAGTGTTCATTTGCGCTTCACTCATAATCTAGCCCATAGTGTATTGAGATATATGCCATTGTTTTGCCAGATATAAGCAGCAGTTTCGTCTTATATTTATAGATTTTGTTTGTCATGTGCTATAGCCAGAAATCTAAATAACACATTATTAGTATATACATAAACAGAATATTTATATATAAGCAACAGATGTATAAACATCATTACTTAATCAAAATAATCTACTGCTCATTTAAAATTTAAAGTTAGTGTAATTGCAATGTGTTTTGTTAAATATTTCTTGATTATGCAATTCTACTGTATATAATGGTCCTAACGTTTTTATGCCTTCTCAATTCACGTTTATAAACACAAATGTTTTCCAGCTTTAAAAAACATATAAAATATTAAAATATAGCTCAAATCAAACTTGTTATGAATTTATATTTATAAGGAAAAAAACCTGCAATCCAATACATTTAGCTGTAAACACCAATACTGAATTAATTATTTGTCAAATTGATCACATATATTTTGTTTCTGTGAATGCTGTGAAAATCCTGTTGTTTACGGTTTTGTTTTGCTCGTTGTAACAAGATTTTCCTGTTTTTTCCTACACAAAAGTTAGTTTTTGTTTTCTTTGCTAATTTAAATAATGCTGTTTAAAGTCAGAGGTTTTCATACGACAATGTGTTTTGATTAGATTAGGCCACTGATTGGATGTTTATATCCCATCAAACATTCATTATTTACAGTATACATTATAATTCATCATTTCTCCCAGTTTCGTTCCCGCCAAGCACTCTTCAAATTTTGCATCAATTTCTTGGTTTTGAGCTTCTGTAAAATAATCTTTCCAGTCACCAACTTCCCCTGCAATAAAAAGACAATATACATCATTAGATACATTTTCCATATAAATCATTATTTTAAAGGGACATTCTATGGCCTCTATTTATCAAGCTGTCAACTTACTTGCATTCGACGGCACCAATACGCTAGCCTAAGATCGCCTAACATCGCTGTCGCAGACCTGAATACGTTCACCAAAATTATCGAGAAAGCTGTCAAAAAGCCGCCCACCAAGTACGGAGTGATGAGCAGCGGACTGTTGTTAACTAACAGTCATCGATCTCGCTGCTCTTTGGCTTATTCGCAGCTTTCCTGGCACCCTGTCACTAAGCACCCACACTATACTATACTGTTTTACCCCCTATACCGCCGCTCCCGGAGCCCACCGCACCTAAAGTTATTAACCCCTAAACCGCCGCTCCCAGAGCCCAACACAACTCTAATAAAGGGTTTAACCCCTAAACCACCGCTCCCGGAGCCCACCGCAACTCTAATAAAGTGTTTAACCCCTAAACCTCTGCTCACGGACCCCGCCACCTACATTAAATTTATTAACCCCTAATCTGACCCCCCTACACCCCTGCCACCTACATTAAATTTATTAACCCCTAATCTCCCACCCCCAACGTCGCCGCCACTATATTAAATGTATTAACCCCTAAACATAAGTCTAACCCTAACCCTAACACCCCCTAACTTAAATATAATTTAAATTAATCTAAATAAATATTCCTATCATGAAATAAATTATACCTATTTAAGAATAAAATAAACCCTAAGCTAGCTACAATATAACTAATAGTTACATTGTAGCTAGCTTAGGGTTTATTTTTATTTTACAGGCAACTTTGTATTTATTTTAACTAGGTAGAATAGTTATTAAATATTTATTAACTATTTAATAACTATCTAGTTAAAATAAATACAAAAGTACCTGTAAAATAAAACCTAACCTAAGTTACAATTACACCTAACACTACACTGTAATTAAATTAATTCCCTAAATTAAAATAAATTAATTACAATTAAATAAAATTAACTAAAGTACAAAACCCCCCCCACTAAATTACAGAAAATAATGAAATAATTACAAGAATTTTAAACTAAATACACCTAATCTAATCCCCCTAAAAAAATAAAAAAGCCCCCCAAAATAATAAAAATCCCTACCCTATACTAAATTACAAATAGCCCTTAAAAAGGCCTTTTGCGGGGCATTGCCCCAAAGTAATCAGCTCTTTTACCTGTAAAAAAAAAGGCAATACCCCCCAACATTACAACCCACCACCCACACACCCAACCCTACTCTAAAACCCACCCAATCCCCCCTTATAAAACCTAACACTACCCCCCTGAAGATCACCCTACCTTGAGACGTCTTCACCGAACCGGGCAGAAGTGGTCCTCCAGATGGTCCGAAGTCTTCATCCTATCCGGGCAGAAGAGGACCTCCAGACGGGCAGAAGTCTTCATCCAGACGGCATCTTCTATCTTCATCCATCCGGAGCAGAGCGGGTCCATCTTCAAGACATCCGACTTGGAGCATCCTTCTAGGCCGACGACTACCCGACGAATGAATATTCCTTTAAATGACGTCATCCAAAATGGCGTCCCTTGAATTAAGGTAGGAAAAATCCTATTGGCTGATGCAATCAGCCAAAAGGATTGAGCTTGCATTCTATTGGCTGTTCCAATCAGCCAATAGAATGCGAGCTCAATCCTATTGGCTGATTGCATCAGCCAATAGGATTGAACTTCAATCCTATTGGCTGATTGCATCAGCCAATAGGATTTTTCCTACCTTAATTCAAGGGACGCCATTTTGGATGACGTCATTTAAAGGAACCGTCATTCGTCGGGTAGTCGTCGGTCTGGAAGGATGCTCCGCGTTGAATGTCTTCAAGATGGAGCCGCTCTTTGTCGGATGGATGAAGATAGAAGATGCCGCCTGGATGAAGACTTCTGCCCGTCTGGAGGACCTCTTCTGCCCGGTTGGATGAAGACTTCGCCCGGCTTCGTTGAGGACTTAGGCCCGGTTGGGTGAAGAAGTCTCAAGGTAGGGTGATCTTCAAGAGGTTAGTGTTAGGTTTTATAAGGGGGGATTGGGGGGTTTTAGAGTAGGGTTGGTTGTGTGGGTGGTGGGTTGTAATGTTGGGGGGGGGATTGTTATGTTTTTTTACAGGTAATAGAGCTGATTACTTTGGGGCAATGCCCCGCAAAAGCCCTTTTAAGGGCTATTTGTAATTTAGTATAGGGTAGGGATTTTTATTATTTTGGGGGGCTTTTTTATTTTATTAGGGGGATTAGATTAGGTCTAATTAGTTTAAAATTCTTGTAATGATTTTTTTATTTTCTGTAATTTTTTTTGTACTTTAGTTAATTTTATTTAATTTTAATTAATTGTATTTCATTGTAGTTAATTTATTTAATTATAGTGTAGTGTTAGGTGTAATTGTAACTTAGGTTAGGATTTATTTTACAAGTAAATTTGTCTTTATTTTAACTAGGTAGTTATTAAATAGTTAATAACTATTTAATAACTATTGTACCTAGTTAAAATAAATACAAACTTGCCTGTAAAATAATAATAAACCCTAAGCTAGCTACAATGTAACTATTAGTTATATTGTAGCTATCTTATGTTTTATTTTATAGGTAAGTATTTAGTTTTAAATAGGAATTATTTAGTTAATGATAGGAATATTTATTTAAATTTATTTAAATTATATTTGTTAGGGGGTGTTAGGGTTAGACTTAGATTTAGGGGTTAATATGTTTATTATAGTGGCGGCGGTGTAGGGGGGGCAGATTAGGGGTTAATAAATATACTGTAGGTGGCGGTGGGCTCCGGGAGTGGCAGTTTAGGGGTTAAACAATTTAGTTTAGATCGGCAGGATAGGGGTTAATAACTTTATGTAGGTGGCGGCGGTATAGGGGACGGCAGATTAGGGGTTAATAGGTATAATGTAGGTGGCGGTGGGCTCCGTGCGCGGCGGTTTAGGGGTTAATTCATTTATTATAGTTGCGGCGGGTCCGTGAGCGGCAGTTTCGGGGTTAAACAGTTTATTTTGTTGCGACGGGCTCAGGGTTCGGCGGTTTAGGGGTTAATAAGTATAATGTAGGTGGCGGAGGTGTAGGGGGGGCAGATTAGGGGTTAATATGTATAATGTAGGTGGCGGTGGTGTAGGGGGGGCAGATTAGGGTGTTTAGACTCGGGGGACATGTTAGGGTGTTAGGTGTAGACGTTCCAATAGGAATCAATGGGATATCGGGCAGCAGCGAACATGAGCTTTCGCTGCTGTCAGACTCCCATTGATTACTATGGCATCTGCTGCCTCCAGGGCGGCAGATTGAAAACCAGGTACGCTGGGCCGGAATAGTGGCGAGCGTACCTGCTAGTTTTTTGATAACTTCCAAAAGTAGTCAGATTGTGCCGAACTTGCGTTCGGAACATCTGTAGTGACGTAACCATCGAGTCTGGCGGATCGTATGTTACATCACTATATTCTACTTTTGCCGGTCTGTAGGTTTTGATAACTACGGGCAATCAGGCTCGCCACAAATACGCTGCAGAATTCCAGCGTATGTGCGGTTGATAGAGGCCAATGTGTTAGATCATTTTATTAACTGTTAAAGGGACATAATACTCATATACTAAATCACTTGAAAGTAATGCAACATAACTGTAAAAAATGTACTAGAAAATATCACCTGATCATATTGATTTAAAAATGGAAGAAGTAAATGTTCTGGTAACAGAAATACTTCAGCTACTGTCCAGCTGCAAGTTGAAAAAAAAAAACTACAATAGCCAATCAGCATCCGCAGTGCTGGGGTCATGCTATGCTTTGCTGTGATCTCATGAAATTTCACTAAAATCTTGTGAGATTTCATAGTAAACTTCCTTAAACTGAATTGGGAAATAACATAACATGACTGGGCCTGCACATTCCAGATGCACACTCGCTTGCAAGTCCTGGGACTAGTATTCTGATTGGCTGCTTAAAGTCCCTTTACAATGGGGTGTGAATACTTGTGACATTTTGAGGTAAATACCTTCTTTTACATAGAGATGTTCAGGTGATATTTTCTAACCAGCTTTTAACAGCTATGCTGCATCACTTTCACATGCTTCAAAATTTGGGTATCATGTCCTTTTAACTCCTGGAAAGGGATCTCCAGAAAATCAATATTAAAGTCTTTGGTGATTTTCATAGATAAATCAGTTGAATGTTTTGCAATTAGGTTGGACTTGGCACTGCCGTTAAAGGGACATTAAAATGCTGGGCACAACTACTTTACTTTGGTTACTACTCATCATACTATTATTTTTCCTCTTGTGCCTGCACCTCTCTTCAAAGCTGTTCTCTTATATTAACTCTTTACAAGTATTGGTTAGTGAAACTCTGCATCTTTTCACAGGGCACCACCATCTGAGAGAATGGGTGGATAATCTTCTACAACCTTGTGTAATTCAATTGCCAGGATACCTGAGGGATACTACACATCTACTTAACAAAATTGACAGCATGCAATGGGAGTCTACATGGGCATGACTGACAATAGATGTAAGCTCACTAAATTCATGCATTCCACACATACTAGGTATCAAGGTGGTCAGATACATTCTAAACATGTACACTACTTATCTAGAACTAATAGAATACATTTTGGAAGTATTGAATTTTCTGTTATCACACAATTTTTTTTTCAATTTGATGGTGTGTTCTACCTGTAAAAGTGTGGTACTGCAATGGGGGCCAATTTGCCCCTCCTATGTGAATATATTTCATGCATGGTTTGAAGCGCACTATATTTTTTCAGAAAGAAATGCCTTTTCAGCTAATAATGTTAAATACACTAGATACATCGACAATCTGTTGATTATATGGGATGGAAGCCAAGACTTAGCCTAAGATTTTGTATCCTATATAAACAATGATTTCAATTTACGATTCACTTGGAATTATGATGTCAATAATATCCAATTTTTGGATGTAAGCCTTAAGGGTAACACTTACACTCAGAAGATAGAAGTAGAATTATATAGGAAGGAAATCACTGGAAATACAATTTTACGCTCTGATTCATGCCACCCGCCACACCTATAAAGAGGAATACCTAAGGGGCAATTTATACATATAAGACGTAATTGCACTACACTTGAGAGTTATGATAAACACTCCATACAACTGGTGAACAGACTTATACAAAAAGGCTATGATTATAGCAAACTGGAATCTCTTAGACAAGAAATAAGGGTCCTAGATAGAAACTTACTACTCAAAAATAAATCGAAAAAGAAAAAAGATCCAAAAGAACCACCACAGGCAAACAAAAGATACATTTTATCACTACATACAGCGGACAATATAATCAGGTAGTAGACATTAGAAAAAGCAATTTAAACATCCTTCAAACTGATCCCCCCCCCCCCTAAACGACATCTTATCCAAAGGTTGTAGATATATATCAAAAAGATCGCCAACAATTGGAGATAAACTGGTAGAATATGTTTACCAAAGTAAAGCATCAATAACAATTGAAGTTGGCTAAGTAAGAAGGGATGTTATAAATGCGGACATCACCCATGCCTAACATGTACATACATAAGGACAGGGCACTCTTTTTATTCCACCACAATGGCAAAAGTATACTGAATAAAGTACCATCTGGACTGTACCTCCAGATATATTATATATATGATTACATGCACTATATGCCAGGCAGCAACAGTATGTGGGGTGTTCGAGTCATATGGTAAAAGCTAGAACAAGGGAGCACCTAAATTATATTGTGATTCACCAAAAACAAGGGTAGAAAAATAAGAGGAGGTGATAGGTTCAAAAAGTTATTGTTCAGGGAAATCAAATGGATCTTCATTTTACAAACCAAAGAACCCAAGGGAATAAATGCTAGATGGGACTTCGATCTATTCCCAGGGTAAAAAAGTAAAAAACTAATAAAAAAAAAAAAATAGATAATGAAATAAAACTACACAAAAAACATTATGATGTAATAAAAATCAATAGAAATGTAACTAAAATACCAAGATCATTTCTAATGAATAAGTATGTGAATCGTATATTGGAGTAGTCTTTTTCTATGAATGGTTGGCAGAATATTTAGATCCATCCTGTAATTAATAATGTCAATACAGGGAATATAGAATAACATAATATAGTCTCTAAGAAGTGGTTCCATCTATGCATTGTTCTAAATCTGTAAATCATCTGTCCAAATGTCAATTCTTCATCTTCATTTCCTTTCTTCTTGTAAATATATATATGGGCTATAGTTTTTTTTTTAATAATTTGTACATAGTGTGTATTCTTATAGAATGTTTTAGAAATGGCATTTAGCCTCTACTAGAGATAACCTGTACACGGATTGCCATACAGGTATACCTCACTTTACAGCGCTTCGCTAATACAGCGCTTTGTGAAGCTGAAGTTCAACCTCCAAGGATTTTAAAACAGTGCTGTAATCATTGTGAGATTGGGAGAAAAGTGACTGGCACCATTTTGTTATGCACAGTTTACTCTGTTTACAGCATTACAGTGAAATCTGTGTCTCAGTGTTATAGTCTGGCACATTTTACTACAGTAATTGTCACTATTTTACAGGTACAGTATTCATTGAATACTGTGCTGTGCTGGTGTTAAACTAAACGTAGTGCTATTGCATTCCTAATATATGTTAGTTCAAACATGTTTTTTAAACACACTGGCAAGTGAAAAGAAAGCTAAAACTGCCTTGTTTCACTTTAAGGCGGTTTTCACTTTACAGCGGTGCTCCGGTCCCTAAACCGCTGTATGAGTGGAGTATACCAGTATACCATCCTGCCTTTTGAGTTAGATCATTGTTTATAAATATGCACAATAACTATAGTCACGCCCAATTCCCAATATAAGCAAAATAAATATGTTAGCGAGATTATGGGAATTTGATAGCCAAGTGCACAATGTACTATCAAGCATGCGAGTATAACAACAAATGCAATAATGTAACAAATAATCACACAGTATGTTACAAAGTATTGGAACATAATAACTTGTGACAATCTTGAGCGTGAGAAAATAAATAGGCTGATTAAGAATAGGATGTCTATTTTACCTGGCAACAGAATTGTAATACTGAATTGAAAATAGAGATTGGCTCAATTTTCCTCTGACACATCACTTCCGGTTGTGACATGATAGATGATCATGGTGACATGACCGGAGGAAAGTTCAGAGGCATGTCACCTTTGGTAAAGCCTTGACGAAACACGAGAGGGGGTCGGAGGTATATCGCTTTCACTCTATGACAAACTGCCTCATCCAGGTCTGTGACTTTTTACCTTGAACTTGAAATAAATGTTATACTTGCACACGCATATGACTCTGGATTTTCCTATAAGAGGTCAGTGTCTGTCCACATTATTGGATTCAATTGCATATACATGGGACACTATTCACAAGTAAACTTTGGAAAAGGCCTTGCAGCAGTATTTGACTTTTTGTGTATATATGTTAAAAGAAGTCTCTTTTGGTTTTCGAAGTTTTGAAGGGATGTTCTAGCGGTGCTTAAGAGGTTAGGAACTGTTGAATACTCTACAAAATATAAAAGGAGAGAAGCGCGGACTCAAGTGCAGGAATAAATTTTAATTATAACATGTATGCGATACTAAAAACTCACAAGACGATATTAAAATATATGCCCAGCAAAGTCGACATCCAGAGATCTCAATTCCACAAATCGGTAAATACAAATCTGTAAAACCTCCGGTTTTTCTCCTTTGGAAGTCTGCTGAAACGACACCGTGGATGTGTGTCTCGTCCGGGCACTAGAGCTACATAGATCCCTCCAGCGATAGTCAAACAAACCCGCTCTGCAGTAGCGAGGCGATGACGCTCGATGACGTTCTTTCACGTTGCCACTCGGTCCTAACATGTGCTAGAGGGCTATGGACCCAGTGGAAATGTGAAAGAACTTCATCGAGCGTCATCGCCTCGCTACTGCAGAGCGGGTTTGTTTGACTATCGCTGGAGGGATCTATGTAGCTCTAGTGCCCGGACGAGACACACATCCATGGTGTTGTTTCAGCAGACTTCCAAAGGAGAAAAACCGGAGGTTTTACAGATTTGTATTTACCGATTTGTGGAATTGGGATCTCTGGATGTCGACTTATATTTTAATATCGTCTTGTGAGTTTTTAGTATCGCATACATGTTATAATTAAAATTTATTCCTGCACTTGAGTCCGCGCTTCTCTCCTTTTATATTTTGTAGTGTATCTTCTTGGGATTTCTGGAGTCATCCTTTTTTGGAGGAGCAGCGTGACCATATACATAGGCCTTGATCTATCGTTCTATTTTTATATTTGGACTTCTTATTAGTGAGTACACTATTATACTGGACATTACTTTACTAATGTGCATGGACATTATAATTTTATTTTAACCCTTGAATGCAATTGTTCCTTTGTGATTGATGTAGATTCATGGTGATATATTTTATTTAATATTTTTTTAGAAGTAACAGCGCTCTGTTGTGTATAGCAATATACACTACCCCACTTGTTTACAACTGTTGAATACTGCCCACACATACAGCTACATGTTTTTCTGAATATTCATGCACACTGTGACAGAAGCAGTCTGCATTCACAGATCTGTGATATTATTGTCTTCTTGACAAGCATTACTGTGCACAATACCGAGTGAGAGCTGTACAGTTTTGCAGTGGCTTTCTGTCTCTATATTATTCCTGAGGGCTTTTTTTATATTTGTAATGAAACTTTTAAACTTTTAGAAAAAAAATGGAAATACGTAAAGCTTCTGCTTTCTGTTGTGTGAGCAGAGGAGACCCTAGTTTTAGGCAAAATAGGCGGTCGCTTAAGGCCTCACAAAAATAGGGGCGTCACTGAAACAGGGGCATCACATTCCTTACATTTTTTTATTTTTTTTTAACATTTGGCTTTAAATGTTTATGATTTTCACGACACAGATACAGCATGCGCCAGGCTTCTGTGGTAAGTGAATAGAGTTCCGGAGGAGTAATTAGCAAGTGTAAGCAGTAGCGCTTTGTGTGTGACTGACAAAGATATCATTCTGCATCGGTGAGAAGGGGAAGGGCTATGCCCAGTAATTTAGGAGAGAACCAAAAACCTAGCTGTGGGAAATGACTAGCCACACTCTAATAGCAGCTCAAAGAAATCTTCAGGGGCTGGACTCACTGAAAATTGTTTTACTTATATTTGTTAGCTGCTATTAGAGTTTGGCTAAACCCATTCCCCACAGCATTTAACCAAGTGCGCTAACCCAACATCAAATATGAATATTTCACATTTCAATGTTCTTTACATAGAAGAATATGTTCTATTTATTCTTAAATAAATATTTATATATATATATCTTATGGTATTTTGGTAATATACTGTATATATATATATATATATATATATATATATATATATATATATATATATATATGTGTGTTATGGGTAAAGTCAAATATTGGGTAATTCTAGAATTACCAGGGTGAAATAGACATTACCCAAGCGGCTGTGGGTGAAGCCCAATGTAAGATCATAAATCCCTTCAGACTGATCGAGTCACCTCATCAAACATATATACGTGGCACTGTAATTCCCCCATGTTCACTATCTTGTTTGCCTCCGCCTGGGGGGTTCAAGAGATAATGCCAGAGGATTGTCAGGGTGCCCCCCTTCAACCCTCTAGGTGGAGGTAAAATAATGTTGTGTAGATGGGGGAATTACAGTACATTGGGCATTACCCACAGCCACTTGAGTAATGTCCGTTTTACATGGGTAACCCTAGGATTACCCAGATTTCTTACTTTACCTGTAACATATATATATATAATTATTAGGTGCAGGCCAAGAAACAGGCAGATACAAGTGGTGGAAAGTAGGGGGGCACACATGCATATCTTGGGGGTCCAAATCAGGGCCCAGCACTGTGCTAGGGAGATCTTTTTCCGCCTGCCATTTGGTATTGCTTTTGTGCAAAGGAGTGATTAGGGTGTGTCCAGGCCCACCTGGCACACCCTGTGTGCATGCCTATGATATGATTATATATATGTATATATATATATATATATATATATATATATATATATATATAAGAATATCTATTTAAAAATACAAAGGGACTGAATTAGCAAGCTCCGAATGGAGCTTGTTGCCCCTGTTTCCGAACGAGCCTTCAGGCTCGCCGGAAACAGAAGTTATGAAGCAGCGGTCTAAAGACTGTTGCTCCATAACTTGTCCGCTGCCTCTGAGGCTGCGGTCTTCAATCCGCCCAATCCTAAACGATTGACACCCCCTGCTAGCGGGGTGGCATTGCACAAGCAGTTCACCAAAATTACTTGTGCAATGATAAATGCTTACAGCTTATGCTGTCGGCATTTAGCGATGTGTGCAGGACATGATACACTACATCTTATCATGTCCATCCGCACTTTAGTAAATCGGCCCCTTAGAATATATTGCCCTGTGTGAAGAACATTTGGAAAGTAAAATATTTACAAATAACTGTACAAACACAGTTAAAAACATTATTAAATATAAATATTGCATTAATATGAGTTTACATGTTTTCAGCTACTTGACTGCAAAGGGCTCCAATGCACACACACATATATATATATATATATATATATATATATATATATATATATATATACACTGTATGTCTATCAGGCCCATTTATCAAAGGGCTTGCGGAAATGATCCGACACTGCGGATCAGGTCCGCAAGACCTCGCTAAATGCGGAGAGCAATACGCTCTCCGCATTTAACATTGCACCAGCAGCTCACAAGAGCTGCTGGTGCAACACCGACCCTGCTGACTCGCGGCCAATCGACCGCCAGCAGGGAGGTGTCAATCAACCCGATCGTATTCGATCAGGTTGATTTCCGGCGATTCCTGTCCGCCTGCTCAGAGCAGGCGGACAGGGTTATGGAGCAGCGGTCTTTGTGACCGCTGCTTCATAAGTTGTGTTTCTGGCGAGTCTGAAGACTCGCCAGCAACACGGCCCTTCAAGCTCTGTAGGGAGCTTGATAAATGGGCCTGTATATATGTATACATATGTATTTATGGGTTTATATGTGCATAAAGTCTCTAAATACATATGTATGTATCTCTATGTTAAAGCCCTTTGTCTGCCTTTTTTTGCTAACACCTGAGATCTCATATCTTTCATACCTTCTTACTTTTTTATGCAATATATTTTTTTAATAACTTTATTATATAGTGTTAATTTGAGTGTAACTGTACCTTTAAATTAAGTTTTGATGTGTTTTGTGCAACTTTTTTTGTCAAGCGTAAAAGTTAACCAGTGCTCGGAAGTCACAATATCCTGTGCACATTTAATTCAATTGCGCTCAAGTGAACGTGTTTACTTTGAACTTGTAATACATGTGCTAATTTCAACACGAGCAAAGAGCCGCAATAAACCCCTTATCACTTGCATGCAACAGTTATCTAAATATGTATGTGTGTTTATATATATATATATATATATATATTTATGTGTGTACATATGTATTTATGTATTTATATGTGTATATATGAATTTACAGAAATATATACACATATAAACAAATAATTACATATGGAAAATGTAAGGTTCTAAATTTTGGAAGTAAAAAAGCAGGCAACCTATTATTTAAATGGAACTAGACTGGGTCTGTTTTCTCTACAAAAAAAGGTCCTTGAGAGTTGGCATAATTACTTTATATACATATATTCAAGGCCCATATACAGAGATGGCGGACACTCTGTTTATTCCAAGAAAATTGTTTGTGACACGAGGTCATAATTTAGGAAAGGAGATTTAATCAAAAGCAAAATAAATGTTTTTTTTACTGTAAGAATAATTACATTGTGGAAGTCATTACCTAAGGAGTTAGTCAATTCTAATACCTTAGATACATTTAAAACTGGTTTGTTTTCTGGCTAGAAATAAAATTTAGGGATATGAATGTTGGTTTTAAACGGGTCACCTTTTTAATGAGATTAGTTTAAGATCAACTGGAGCTTTTATTGTAGATAAATTAAAATTTGTATATGTTGAATTCAATGGACTTCTGTCTTTTTCCAGCCTCATCTACTATATATACCTATATAAATAGGGTGACCATATTGCTGCTTTAAAAAAAGGGACACATATGAAAAATACATATGTCAGGGCTATTTTTTAGGACTGTTTAAAGAAATGTTTTGTATAAGAACCCTGACATGTATTTTTCATATGTGTCCCTTTTTAAAGCTGCAATATGGTCACCCTATATATAAACATATACAGTATATATATATATATATGTATATATATATATATATATATATATATATATATATATATATATATATATATATATGTGTGTGTGTGTGTGTGTGTGTGTGTGTGTGTGTGTGTGTTGAAGCCCTTTGCAGTCAAGTAACTGATAACATGAAAATCATATTTATGCAATATTCCTATTTAATAAATTGTTTAACTATGGACTTACTGTATATATTTCACATTTCAATGTTCTTCACTTAAGGGAATATGTTCTAAGTATTTTTTAATAGATATTCCTATATATATCTGTATGTGTATATATATATATATATATATATATATATATATATATATATATATATATATATACATACATACCTATATATATATATGTATAGATATATATTTTACAAAAAAACATCAGATATACAGTATATATAGAAATATGTATTTAAGAATTAATAGAACATATTCTGCTATGTGAAAAACATTTTAATGTGAAATATTAAAGGGACAGTAAACACCAACATTTTTAAAAAAATATTGATAATCCCTTTATTTACCATTCCCCAGTTTTGCATAACCAACACTTTTATATTAATATACTTTTACCTCTGTGATTACCTTGTATCTAAGCTTCTGCAGACAGCCTCCTTATCTCAGATCTTTTGACAGACTTGCATTTCAGGCAATTAGTGCTGACTCTTAAAGAGATATGAAGCCAAATATTTTTTCTTTTATGATTCAGATAGAGCATCCAATTTTAAGAAACTTTCTAATTTACTCCTATTATCAATTTTTCTTTGTTCTATTTGTATCTTTATTTTAAAAAGCAGGAATGTAAGCTTAGGAGCCGGCCCATTTTTTGTTCAGACATAAAAACAAAAAGAAGAAGGCGCTCCAATGGTGCAGCAAGTTACAACAGAATGGTTCAAAAATCCCCAGAAATACCCTCCCTGTAAACAGGTACTCAGAAGGAAGCCGCACTATAATGCAGTGCTATTCCAACAGGCTGGATTGGTCAGAGCCCACCAGATGACTCACATAGGATCCAAAGAACCCTCAGCTAGTTGTGAAAGAAAATTGGGGGGAGGGAAAGATACTCCAATAGTTCAGATGGTCACTTTTAAAGGAACAGTATTCCCAATATGACGCCCCCACTAAGATTGATACTCACATACGATGCGAACTATAATGCAGTGCAAGTAATACAGGCTGGTAGATCTGAGCCCACCAGCTGGCTCACTCCAGTGAACAGGAACCAAGATATATGCGAAAATTGGGTCCACAGAAGGAATAAATCTCTCAAAAAAGCTCACAAATCATTAAAAGTTAATATCCCTAGACATGGGATATAATTTATTAAAAGTGAATGAAAATAGGGGGGGGGGGGGTGGCGGAGCAAGCTAAGAAACGGATCGGTTGCATATTACTTCAGCTCTGCTGAAATAGTACATTAAACTGCCTTTTCGACCATTTGTTTCAGCTATAATTCACTCCAGACATTATACTAACTTTTGTGGTTTCTACCGTCTGCTTTTGAGCTCAGAGAAGTTTGATTCATAACAGATTCTTGAGGCATTAGAAAACCTGGTTCACAGACTGCGTGTGAACGGCCATCTTTTCAACCACGGGGTAATCTACTGCAACAGCGATAAACCGGCTGCGTACCCCTTAAACTTTGACCGGAGATACCAGCCAACAGAAGTACGATCGGCACGGATAGCCTATTACACCTGCGACATCTGAGGAAGAGCGACTGCCACAGATTACAGGTACTTATGGATGTGTGGCGTCAGTGACTTGCTCAGCTATCTTTCACTATGGAGGACACTCTAAAGACCATACGGGCCCTTTTCTTAGATTTTGAAAGGGCTATACTCAGAGATCTGGAGAGCTGGCACACACCATACACGGCTGAGAAGGTAAAGACCCCCTTTCTTGTGCCTCTTACTTCTTTGAACTCTCTGGTGTCTTTACCTGTGGACAGCTGGAGAGAGAATGGGGAGCAGCATTTTCACCATGTGGGTCAGACCTGGTCCATGTGGAATGCGGCCGACCCCGTGGACCAGGTTGCAATTGCTTTGGCTCAACTGAGGTGTATCTTGGCTGACAGGAGCGGTAGTTTGGAGACCGGATCGCTACCTCTCTGTGTGGGGAGGAATCTGGAAACGAAGAGCCCTAACACTATGCTGGCACATGAGGAGATTACTAGGCCAGAGTCACGGAGACTCTCCCATGTGCGGGGGAAGGTGGACATGAAAAGCCCTACCGTTTATGCTGCAATTGCTCCGCGGCCCCTCTGGCAGCCCGCCGAGAAGAAGTATAAGGCCAGTTTTTCTGCTCCCAAACTGGGGATAAAGAATAACATTAGTCTCTCGGCTTACAAGCTTGGAATAGGTTAACTTGCCTATTGGCCATGAAAAGAAGATGTCATTATAGGCTTTGTTTTTTTGACTTTGAACTTTCCATTCCGTTTTTCATATGTTCCTATTGTCATTATTTTGTTACGCCAGGTTTTTATATTTAGGACTAATATGAATATGTGAATATACTTTACTTGAGGTCAGCTATTCAACCCTAAGCTATACAACTCTAGCTAGTGTCAGACTATTAAAATATTTGTGTGCTAATTTGTTGTATTTTTAAGTCAGCAACTGTATGTCTGGGATCATACTCGTATTGTGGCATATAGCAGGTTATTCTACAAATGTACTAAATTCCATCTGAGATGCTTAGGAAAATTCTACCAATAAGCTTCATTTCAATACATGTAGTTGTGACACGTAAGGCAGAGATGGTATATCTTATTCTAGGCTGGATATCTCTCTAGGAGGTCTGAGACATTTTGTCAAAATTTCTTTAGTCGCAGTGTGGAGACTGTAGAATACTATATTGTCTAGGTTTTTATATGATAGTTATGAACTGCTCCCACTTATCTAACATGTTAGTTGGTCCCTAGACACCACCCTCTTAGATCTAGTAATACTATATATTTTAGAATATATAGAAGACAAGTGCTACTTATAAATATATTTATGAAGTTAGAGCTATTTAACTGTGATAATTACTTTGCTACCCAATAGACCTACCTATATAAGAATGATACTTATATGTTAGTTAAGATTCGCCAAATGTACTCAGTTTTCGCCATATAGATGCAAAGTGGTTTGCCTTTACGGCTACCATATTACTACATTATGGTTCCATATTCTTTGTAACTATTTTCATTGTCTGGGGTACTCACTATATAGCCCTAAACTGGTGGTTTCCCTTGCTGTGGGGCATAGGGCCCGTGCCCGCAGGGGAGGAGAACCTCATATGTCTGATAGTCTACCTCATGACAGCGATGCAAAATTGAGTTCCTAATTCCCGCTGAGCTCCTAGTTTGGCAGATGGCTACTGTATTATACTCGCACACATCAAAGTAGGTTATGTTGACTTCTACACTATATATCATGCTTTAGATATTCAACATATGGCTTATAACAATGCAATCAGAGATGATATCAGTCAATGTTTAGTCAGACATCTTCATACGGAAATAGCTGTTACCCCTACGGAAGTGCTTGTCTATCGCACCAACTCTCTCCACTAGTAGGCAGTTAGGGATCAGTAACATTCCACATATAGCAGATATTAATAGATCATCTAGCTATGCTGAAATTAACTGACAACACGAGGCTACATCTTCTATGTGTTGATTTTGTAACAGATTATTGCTGATCTTAGAGGTGAGGCTATTGAATATACCCCCTAGGCCTCCTAGGATAAAACATTTTATCCCTTTCATGATGTCAGAGATATGTACTTTGTTGGATCTAGCTTTTAGTAATTCAACCTCCACAACGTTTAAATTTGATCATTTTCCTCCCTCCCCCCCATACACTCCAATGGGCTCACGACGTGAGCATAGGAAAATAAGTCCTATAGCAATCCCATCTGTTACTACATATACTATTTTTATATATATTATTATTCATCTAATTGTTATATATATTATTATTCTTTTATATAATTTCACGTGACATAGTATCCTCTTATTAATCTACCATTCCATTTTCCTCGTCACAGTTATAGCGGATACAAGAGCTTGCTTTATAGTCAAAAAATGAGAAACTGTTGATTCATAATCTAAGATCCAAAAGTGGTCTCTACTTGATCCTGATTGCCTTCTATACTGTTTTATTTTCTTTTATGACACTTTGGGGTCCAAGAGTGGACTGATAGTTTTTTCCCCTAGATGGCATATAGTTTGAAGGATATATACTATACATATTTACCTTGCTGATGTCTGATCTTCATGCTTTGTGATAATTGGATACATAACAATTGTTTTTCGTGTTTCTATTTATTTTTATGTAACATTCATGGACATATATGTTTGTATATCCTTATTGAATCTCAATTAAAAAAAATGGGGAAAAAATTAAATGTGAATGAAAATAAATACACACAGTCTGGTACGCGTTTCAAGGTGCTGCTGGCACCCTTTCATCAGGCAGTTCAGAACCTGGGTAGCGCTTGCTGGTTGGTGGCTACATTTGGGTTTCATATCCCTTTAAATAACTCCACCGGCATAAGTACAATGTTATCTATATGGCACACAAGAACTAATGCTGACCACAACTCCAGTAAGGAGATTGCATAGCCAGTACTCTCCTAAGTCCCTTTCTTCCAAGTTTTACCTTATGAGGGCAGGATGGGATTAATATCCTAGAAGTTTTTTTTTTTTAAATCCTGAGCACCTCTATCTTTGCCGGCCCCTAAACGATGAAACTAAATACTAGGAGGGTAAGGGAAGTAGGAGGGATACTTAAAGCCCTGGTGTAGGGTGTCTTGGCCTCCTCCTGGTGGCTAGGTGATGAATTCACAACAGTAAGGAATAGTGTACTCTCCCCACCTTAAAGGGACAGTCTAGTCCAAAATAAACTTTCATGATTCAGATAGAGAATGTAATCTTAAACAATTTTCCAATTTACTTTTATCACCAATTTTGCTTTATTATTTTGGTATTCTTAGTTGAAAGCTAAACCTAGGAGGTTTATATGCTAATTATAAAGGGATTATCTATCTTTTTAAACAATAAAAAAATCCTGGTGTAGACTGTCCCTTTAAGAAAGAAATATACTTTTATTAGTTCCATTTAAACGCAAAATAGAAAATCCTTTTAGTAGACTCACATAAGTTAACAAAGCATGCCAAGTTTTAGCAGGCTTACGTGTTTCGGCTGATTGGGTTAATGAGACTGAAGATTACTCGTAAAGTGTAAGGGTTAAACATAAATGTGCTCCAAACACAACATAAATACTTTAAAAAAAAGTCCTACAGGGAGCTGCAAGCATTGCATCTTTCAGGCATGAAACTTACAGTGAAGCAAGCAGGAGAGGCAGTCGTATTAGCAGCCCCCAATTGATGACCATGTTGTGCTGAGTTGCTGTAATGCTTTACTTTTAAAGCCCCAGATTAATAAATAAATCAATACATTTGCATTCATTTGTTACCTTTTCTAAAGAACACTGGCACAAAATCTCCATATGATTCTTTGGCTTTCTCTTTCATAAACTTGAATGTTCCATCATCAGCAATTTGCTGTACTTGTTCTTCATTCAGAGAAATCCCAAAGAAACCTGCCATCTTCTTTACTGCTGCCTTCAAGTCCTGTACACGAATTGGGGCAAAAATGATTATGAACCTTTGTTATATAAAAATGTACTAACATTTTCCTAGCACTTTACAACACGAGTTTCTAGATTGTGAGTTCCCACAAGAATACGCCCTCAATTACTCTTGTATTTGTTTATAAAATGTTGTCTTGTCTCTTAAAAGTTGTGTTATTATTTTATTTAAAGGGATATGAAACCCACGTTTTTTTCTTTCATGATTCAGATAGAGCAGTGTTTCTAAACCGTGGTCCTCAAGTACCCCCAACAGGCCAGGTTTTCATTATAGCTGAACTAGTGCACAGGTGAAATAATCAGCTAATCAGAAACACTATGGTTACTAACTTGCTCTCACCCATCAGCTGATTATTTCACCTGGGCACTGGTTTAGCTATAATGAAAACCTGGCCTGTTGGGGGTACTTGAGGCCCACGGTTGAGAAATAGATAGAGCATGCAATTTTAAGCAACTTTCTAATTTACTTCTATTATCAATTTTTCTTTGTTCTCTTGGTATCTTTGAAAAGCAGCAATGTAAGCTTAGGAGGCCGGCCCATTTTTGGTTCAGCACCTTGCTGATTGGTGGCTAAATCAGGCTAGATTTTCAAGATTACCTTGGGTGAGAGCAGGTAAAATAAAGATGTTTACTAATCAGCTGATTATTTCACCTATGCTCTAGTTCAGATATCCTTAAAATCTCGCCTGTTAGGGAGGCCTGCGGACAGGTTTGAAAACCAGTGATTTAAATGAATTGTACCCATGGACAGCGCTGCAGTATATGTTGGCATTTTATAAATAAAGTATAATAATAATAATAATTATTATTTTTTTTAAATACTTTTTATTAAGGTGTTTAGGCAAACATTACATATATACATAGGAAATAAAATATTCAGTACACAAGTACGTACAAACATCATGAATGTCTCCAACAAAACATTTCTTTAGATACAACAAAGCTGGAGCCTGAGTAATGGTTTGCATACACAGGAGAAATGCAACACTTAATACAACACCTTATATTTTTTCTAATAATATACATTGTGTCTTTCCCTTTACCAGGATTCGTCATTATGAAGTGTCCATGCATGGTCCAGTAGAGCACTAGGACCTGTCACAAGTCTAATGTAGCTTACGTTTTGCAATTAGGACCACACCTTGTGGACACTTTTAGAGTATAAGGTATTAAACATACAAAAAAGAAACTTATGTATGTCATAATTGTATAACAAGTGAAAAAGGTTTAGAAATATATTGAGCAATAAAAAAAAACCACTTTAGATTATAGAACGCATACATAACCAGATTTCTTTCCAAACAATACTGTATGTTTGTGTCCAAGACGTTAGCAAAGAGGAAGGATGAGTGAGGGAACAAAAATGATTGGAGAAGGGAGAGAGGAGGCATCTAGCATCCTGGGATGGGCAGAGACTCCCTAACTCTGCCTAAGATTGTGGAGGGTTACAGGTCACCCCTGACCGCAATGAGTTAAGTAATAACGCTTTTAGAATGTATAGACCCCTTTAGGATCTCTAAAAACTATAAGACTTACTAATATAAGTCTTTTTATATATGTTACTGCAGTAAATAGTAGACTTAAGGTAAGGTATAAACATTATAAAAAAACCATAGGGCCACTTTTGGACCCTGAATACGTGATGTCAAACTAGGAGGCAGAATTCCCTAAAAAACCCCAAAAAAAAAACCCTGTAATAGCAAACTTTATTGCCTTCCTCTGCACTATAGGCCTCTTTTAGGCATCAATTGGCTCTATTATCTAGTCTAAGTATTTTTTAAATAGCACAGGCCTCTTTTGGGACTGACCTTCAACTCCTAGTTATAGATGCTGCACTTTTGAACCCTAGGTGCATGATATCAGAATAAAAGATAAGACTCTTTAAAGACTATATTAACTATCTTTATCACCCTCTTCTACACTATAGACCTCTTTTGGGCCTTAATTGACTCTTCTGTCTAATCCGAGGTTTTTTTTAAGAAGCATAGGCCCCTTTTGGACCTGAACACACACTGCGTTTAAATAAGAACATGGAAACCATAGATCTATAGCATTGAACAAACTGTAGGGTCACTTTTGAGCCCTTGGCCCATGATATCAAGCTGAGAGATAAACCTGTGTAAAGATTATATTATTTGACAACAAACTGTAGAGCCTCTTTTGAACCCTTCATATATGACATCAAGTAACTGGATAAAACTCTATATAGGCTATAGTATCCAAAGGTTATGGGATAATTGTAGGTCTGTACCATTAATTGGAGGTGCATAGACACTTTTGGACCATTGAGACTTGTTGTCACATTAGGGTCATTAATTTATGGTTTGAAATACTACATAAATAAGCAATGGATAAAGGGCTTTTCCACAATAAACAACATATACACATTGAACTTAGGTGCAAGCCAAAATATGTAATACTGGACTGCAGCTAAATAATAGTACAAAATACTACATAAGTGAGCAAAGGATAAAGGATGTTTCCATATTAAATAACATATACATATTGAAATTAGGTGCATGTTAAAATATATAACATTGATTAACAATTGACGATTGCATATAAGCAAGGAACCTGGGGCATCAATGGTCTTAGACTGGCATAGAAAATTAAGAAAGAGACTTATGAACTATGTCAGAACTTAACATACCCACTCAAATGGCTATAAAACAGAAGCAGGTTACTCATAGAACTCAATAACAATAATATATTAATAAAAACAAAAAATGTCCCTGTAGTAGGCTGCTGGGGCATACCAGCAGGACCATCATATGCTCATCTCACTTCTGCCCTGTAACTTATAAAACGCAATAAAAGAGACAATTTAATAACCACAAAAATACAGAGACAAGTAAATAGATGTCCCAGTAGTGAGTTGTTAGAGCATGTGAACAGGACCCTTGCGTATCTATCCCACTCCTACCCTGCAGGGCAGTATCAGAAGACAATAGCCCCAGCGGTAGATCTCCCAAGACCTTGCATCGAAGGGTCCATGATATTGTGGGAAGAGAGTGAAACCCCCAGACTCTGAAGAATTAAAGCAGCTGAAAAGGTAGGGAGAGCTCTCCACACAGCAGTTCCTGCTAGCAGGCTGGCGGTCCCTCCCCCGGGCTGAGCTGCTACTAACTTTAGAAAGACTCTGGCCAGGAGTCCCCATCTTTGACCTGGAGAGGCCGGCCACACACCCCCAGGCAGTCATTAGAGTCAATCCCAGGCCGGGTCTCCACAATCGCTTGTCTGACAAGGAGCTCCATGCATCATGCTCAGCTGGATGTTGCCAGTGAGTATCAGCCGGGCTGCAAATTATCCCTACATGTTCAGACAGCTCCATATCGTGCTTTACTGGGGCCGTGGTAGAGAGGTCAGCAGCGGACCAGCCCCGCGCCAGTTCCACACTATTCTTCCGAGCCGGGCAATCTGTTAGGCTTAATCCTTGGAAAGAAGTAAGTTGCACATCTTTCTGTGACGTTTCACTGAATATAGTTGCGCTGCTCCCAGAAGGTGATGCGGGCTGCTGCAAAAGTATCCTATCAATTCTCCCACAAATGTGCTCTTCACGTTCCTCCATTAGAGCTTTGATAACAAGGTATAACTGCTCCACGATGGTTTAGTGGGAGTGGGATTATCAACTGTGTACCTGGTTCCCGGGGGGGGGGGGGAGGTGTTGAGGCCTATCCCTTACACAGGGCCGCCATAGTTCCTCAACGGTCTGGTATGGTTGGTTCCGTAGCAAACAGAGAAAAGTATTGCCTAATCCAGTAAGATGCCCTCTATTTGTTAGTGTAAAAATTCAAGCTGGATGGCTTAGCATCAGATAGATACACGGCGGAATGTAAATGGATCAGTCAGAGCTACCATTTTCTGCGGCCATCTTCAGACCTGGCCCGGACACGCCCCCAATAATGATTTTAAAGGGCAATAATAGATAAAAAATCACATTAGACCCTGCACTACTGTATGTTTAATCCCTGCAAAGTAAAAGCTCTGCTCGAGACCCATAGAACACTGCTGGTGCTGAGCGGAAACTGACACTGATTCAATCAGCAGTTCTAGCTACACATCTGAGTGTCGTACAACTAGTGTGTCAGGTTAGGTGATGTCCGGAATCAGACCCAAATGCTAGAGTGAACTTAAATAACACACTAGCACACTGAGTAAAACCCAGGACGTGACCCCACGACAACTTCTATAAAACAAAGTACTCACAAAGGAAGTAAGGAATCAAGTGGTTCAGAAAAGGGTACCCGGAATCTTGATGGTAGGTAGTGTGGGGTCAGGCCAGGGCATAGTCAGACCAGCAGTAGTTGGCAACAGGAGATCAGGCAGTTTGGGATTTAGACAAAAGAGTAATCCGTGAAGCAGGGATCAGCAACTTGAAGAGTAGTCAGTACAGCAAGATTTGGCAACAGGTATTCAGGCAGTTCAGGGTTTAGCAGTAGAATAGTCAGAGTAGCTAGGTTCGGCAACAGGAAAACAGGCACAGAAGAAACAGTAATTGAGTACTCACTTCAAGCCACAAAGAGAACAAACGGGCACCAGGAGAACGAAGCGCCGGAATAAGAAGGCGCCTGACGTCATCAAATGAAGCGGCTCACTGTGCGTGACGTTGCTAGGCAACGCAGACACGCCAGAAGGACCGAGCAGCGAGCGTGACAATGCCCCCTTCTCAAGGACCCCTCCGGGGGACCCGACCAGGCTTGGCAGGATGCTTCAGATGAAATTACTTGACAAGAGCAGGAGCATGAACCTGAGAGGCAGATTCCCAGGATCGTTCTGTGATGGGATAACCCTTCCAATGAACAAGATAGTACAATCGGCTGCCACGATACTTGGAGTCCAGGATCTGACTAACCTCGAATTCAGGAGTACCTTCCACCAGGAGTGGAGGAGGAGGTTTGAGTTTGATGGAGAAACGGTTCTTTACTACCGGTTTGAGAAGAGTGACATGATATACTGGATGGATCTTAAGGGACTTGGGTAAGGCCAGCCGATATGCTGAAGACCCAATTTTGTACAGGGCTGTTTCAGACGAATGAATCTAGTGGACAGCCACACCTTGTCTCCGGTGTGATATGAAATAGCTCTGACTCGTCTACGATCAGCAAATTTCTTGTATCTTCTGGAAGTAGAGAGTAAAATCTGACGGATACGATGCCAGTGCTTACAGAGGTCTTTTACTGTATGATCCGCCCCAGGCACTGTAGAAGCACTAGGAGCCATGGGAAAGGTTCTTGGTTCGAACCCATTGGCCGCCTTGAAGGGAGAAGTCTGTAATGATGAATTGAAGTGAGAGTTGTGGGCCAATTTTGCTAAAGGAAGAAGTTGAGACCAGTTGGAGTGTTGATGGTTTACATAGTGCCTGAGAAAGGATTCTAGAGACTGATTCAAACGTTCGGTTTGTCCATTGGACTGAGGATGGTGAGCAGTAGAAAGAGAGATGTTGATACTGAAATGTTTGCAAAGAGACCTCTAAAACCTTGAGACGAATTGGACACCTCGATCTGAGACTATGTCTACAGGAAATCCGTGTAATCCAGTGATATGAAAAATGAACAGTTTAGAGAGACACTGAGCGGAAAGCAGTCCAGGTAGGGGAATAAAATGTACTGACTTGGAATACCTGTCGACCACTACACATATGGTTTTATTTCCAGCAGAAACAGGTAGATCAGTAATAAAGTCCATGGATAAGTGGGACCAAGGGTAATGTGGTACTGGAAGAGGTTGTAACAATCCCATAGGCAATCGAGAAGAGTGTTTATTGGAGGCACAAGAGTTACAAGCGGCAACGTAATCCTTTAAGTCTTTACTCATGGAGGGCCACCAAACATGTTGTTTGAGTTTCCACAGGGTATTGATCATTCCAGGATGACCAGCCAGTAGACAATCATGAGCCCATTGCAGAAGTTTAGAACGAAGTTCACATGGTACAAGCAGAATCCCAGGGGGAAGCACATAGGTAGACGGTACTTGGTTTTGAGCAGAATGAAGAGCTTTTAAAGGAAAAGATGATACTTGAGCTAGAACACTAACTGGACGTAATATAGGATCAGATTCCGGTGTTATAGAATGAGTAGCTTGGTATTGCCTGGACAGAGTGTCAGCTTTAGAATTCTTGGTACTAGGAACATAGGACAGTATGAAATTAAATCTAGAAAAGAACAAAGCCCATCAAGCTTGACGAGAGTTGAGGCGTTTAGCCGTATAGAGGTACAGAAGATTCTTATGGTCGGTTAAGATTAAAAATGGTTGACAAATACCCTCAAGCCAATGTCTCCATTCATCCAAAGCCAGTTTTATGGCCAGCAACTCCTTATTGCCTACGTCATAATTTAGTTCTGCTGGATTGAATTTTTTTTAAAATAAACCCACCGCTGTATCTTGCTGGTGATTGGGTTACGTTGAAAGAGTACTGCTCCAGCAGCTACCGAGGAAGCATCTACCTCCAGAATGAATTGGAGTTCAGGATCGGGATGACATAGGATTGATGCTGACGAGAAGGCAGATTTCAAATTCTCAAAAGCCAGAATTGCTGAACTAGGCCAATCCCTGCAGTTTTTGACCCTTCTTAGTAAGGGAAGTAAGAGGAGAAGTAAGTTTAGCAAAGTCTTTTATAAACTTCAGATAGTAGTTGGCAAAGTCAAGAAACCTCTGTAGTGATTTGAGGGTGGTAGGTCTTGGCCAGTCTTTAATTGCTGAAAGTTTTTCAGGATCCATGTCGAATCCGGAACTAGATATGGTATAACCCAAGAAGGGAATGGAGGATTGGTGGAAAGAGCATTTCTCCAGTTTGGCGAAGAGAGAATTCACACGTAGCCTTTGGAGTACTAATCTGATGTGGTGAAAATGTTCTTGTAGGTCTTTGGAATAAATCAGTATATCATCAAGATAAACAATAACAAAGTGGGTTAAATAGTCTCTGAAGATTTTGTTTACGAAGTGTTGAAATACAGCTGGTGCATTGCATAATCCAAATGGCATAACTAAATATTCATAATGGCTGAATCTAGTGTTGAATGCTGTTTTCCATTCGTCCCCTTGACGTATCCTAACCAAAATATAGGCCCCTCGTAGATCCAATTTGGAGAAAATAGAAGCTCCTTGAAGACGATCAAATAGCTCAGGGATGAGCGGAAGGGGATAACTGTTCTTTACCGTGATTTGGTTTAATGCACGATAGTCAATGCAGGGCCGGAGACCTTCATCTTTCTTACCGATGAAGAAAAATCCTGCACCTACAGGTGAAGAAGAAGGACAAATAAATCCTCTGGCTAAGTTATCCTTAATGTATTCTTCCAGAGAGATGTTTTCCTGACGAGAAAAGGGATAGGTTTTACCTCTTGGTAGAGGAGCTCCAGGTAAAAGGTCAATAGGACAATCAAAAGTCTGATGAGGAGGCAAAGTTTCTGCCTCTTTCTTGGAAAAGATGTCAGAAAAGTCATGATACTGCTTTGGTAGTGCAACTGGGATGTCTACAAGTGCCACAACAGAATTGGAAGATTTGGAGGGACATTGCAGACAACGTTTGAAACACGTAGTACCCCAAGCTACAAGTTTTCCTTTGGACCAAGAAAAAACAGGATCATGAAGCTGCAACCATGGTAATCCTAAAATCAGCGGAAATTGGGGAGAAGTGGTGACATCAAAACTGATGCTTTCTGAGTGGAGAACTCCCACAGACATGTGAAGAGGTATTGTGGAACATTGAATATGTCCTGTGCCCAAGGGTTGGCCACTGATTGAGGTTCCCCTAATTAATTGGTTCTTGGTAAGGAGAGGAATTCTAAGGGAGTCAACAAAACTAGAGTCCATAAACATTCCAGCGGCTCCAGAGTCGATGAGAGCTTGAGTCTGAAACTTGGTGCACCCAAATGTGAGAGTAACAGGAACAAATAGTTTGGGATTGAGGGTGGACAATGGTTTCTGGCTTAACTCTGTCCCTCGATCAGTAGTTAAGTCTTGGCTTTTACTGGCCTGGTGGGACAGTCTCTTAACAAATGCCCTTTGGTACCACAGTACAAACACAGTCCTAAGGTGCGCCTTCTAAGGCGTTTGGCTTCGGACAACTTAATTGCTCCTACTTCCATGGGTTCTACCAAATCAGACGAAGTAGAATTAGGGGAGGACATACTGGGGGTACGAGACGGTGGTCGGAAAGTCGGTCTAGAAAACAGTCTTCTATTCTGGTCTCTTTCCTGTAAACGTTCAGAGTATCTGGTGTCTAGTTTAATACATAAGTTGATAAGATCTTCTAAAGATTCTGGTAGATCACGATATACTAGCTCATCTTTCAATCGTTCACCAAGCCCTTTGCAAAAAGCTGCTCGCAGAGCCCCATGGTTCCATGCTTTTTAAGTGGCTAAAGTCCAAAATTCATTAGCATATTGGGCTACATAAAGGGAACCCTGTCTTAAGTCCAACAACCCAGCCTCAACTGCTGCGGCCCTACCTGGTTTATCAAAAACAGAAGAAAAAGCGAATAAAAAAGGATCCACATCATGAAGCAAGGGGTCATTCTTTTCCAAAAAGGGTGATACCCAAGCCAAAGCCTTACCCTTCAGGAGGGAAATCAAAAAGGTAATCTTTGAAGAGGAATTGAAGAACACCTGAGGGTTGTTTCTGAAGTTTAGAAATCCACGGCACTCTTCAGGATTGCCGTCGTATTTATCAGTTAGTGGGATTCTAGGAATCAAGTGACCTACTGGCTGTGGCGGATTATAAGGCGTAGTAGAACTGGCAGCTGCAGCGGCAGAAGAAGACTGAGGAGGAGTAGAGAGATTATGCAGAAGAGCCGAAATCTGATCAAGTTTAGCATCGAGAGACTGCAGGTGTGCAGCATGTGTTCCAAGAAGTTGTCCCTGGAGGGTCACGGCCGTGGATAACTCAACAGGGTCCATAATTTATGGCCCGTTTGTAATGTCAGGTTAGGTGAAGTCCGGAATCAGACCCAAATGCTAGAGTGAACTTAAATAACACACTAGCACACTGAGTAAAACCCAGGACGTGACCCCACGACAACTTCTATAAAACAAAGTACTCACAAAGGAAGTAAGGAATCAAGTAGTTCAGAAAAGGGTACCCGGAATCTTGATGGTAGGTAGTGTGGGGTCAGGCCAGGGCGTAGTCAGACCAGCAGTAGTCGGCAACAGGAGATCAGGCAGTTTGGGATTTAGACAAAAGAGTAATCCATGAAGCAGGGATCAGCAACTTGAAATCAGGCAATACAGGGTTAAGCAAGTACGTAGTCAGAGAAGCAGAGATTGGCAACTTGAATTCAGGCAGTTCAGGGTTAAGCAATAACGTAGTCAGTGCATCAAGGTTTGGCAACTTGTATTCAGGCAGTTCAGGGTTAAGCAATAGCGTAGTCAGTGCAGCAAGGTTTGGCAACTTGTATTCAGGCAGTTCAGGGTTAAGCAATAGCGTAGTCAGTGCAGCAAGGTTTGGTAACTTGTATTCAGGCAGTTCAGGGTTAAGCAATAGCGTAGACAGTGCAGCAAGGTTTGGCAACTTGTATTCAGGCAGTTCAGGGTTAAGCAATAGCGTAGTCGGTGCAGCAAGGTTTGGCAACTTGTATTCAGGCAGTTCAGGGTTAAGCAATAGCGTAGACAGTGCAGCAAGGTTTGGCAACTTGTATTCAGGCAGTTCAGGGTTAAGCAATAGCGTAGTCAGTGCAGCAAGGTTTGGCAACTTGTATTCAGGCAGTTCAGGGTTAAGCAATAGCGTAGTTAGTGCAGTAAGGTTTGGTAACTTGTATTGAGGCAGTTCAGGGTTAAGCAATAGCGTAGTCAGTACAGCAAGGTTTGGCAACAGGTATTCAGGCAGTTCAGGGTTTAGCAGTAGAATAGTCAGAGTAGCTAGGTTCGGCAACAGGATAACAGGCACAGAAGAAACAGTAATTGAGTACTCACTTCAAGCCACAAAGAGAACAAACGGGCACCAGGAGAACGGAGCGCCGGAATAAGAAGGCGCCTGATGTCATCAGAGGAATCGGCTCACTGTGTGTGACGTTGCTAGGCAATGCAGACACGCCGGAAGGACCGAGCGGCAAGCGTGACATAGTGCTGTTGATTGGATCACTGGCAGGTTCTGCTTGGGACCAGCAGTGATCTCTCCCTTTGTGGTGGTTAAACACAGTAGTGTAGGGTCAATATCTAAAAATTACATGCTGCAACAAATTAGAGCAAGTCCTTTTTCGGCTATTATGGCCTTTTAAATAAATGCATGACATGAGAGGATAAACATACAATTAACATGCTGATGATTGAAGGGACATTCCAGCCAAAACTGAGATGCACATGTGAATTTCTGCCTTGAATAGTATTTTTGCAATATACTTCCATTAGCAACAATGTTTAAAAATTATAATTTTTTCATGAAAGTCAGTGATGACAGGGGTGATACTAAACAGTGCTTGGCCTCAGGGCAAAGGCTGTAGCAGGGCCCCCTACTTAATCATCACATGCAATCAGAAGAAACTGAACCAGCAACCATATAGGTGAAAGATGACCAGCATTTCTAATAATCCTTCCCCTTTGGGGAAGTCGTGCTAGATGATATGCGCAGCCTAACAGTAGAAATATGGTGGCCATCTTGGAACCCCTGTTACTATATTGTAAATGGAAATCTATGTACTTTCTTGAAACTGTGAGCATGGTTTGTAGGGGTTTACAAAGAAGGACAGGGCATGATGCAGGTGGAGTGATACCACTACTGTACAGTGAGTGCAGAATTATTAGGCAAATGAGTATTTTGACCACATCATCCTCTTTATGCATGTTGTCTTACTCCAAGCTGTATAGGCTCGAAAGCCTACTACCAATTAAGCATATTAGGTGATGCCCATCTCTGTAATGAGAAGGGGTGTGGTCTAATGACATCAACACCCTATATCAGGTGTGCATAATTATTAGGCAACTTCCTTTCCTTTGGCAAAATGGGTCAAAAGAAGGACTTGACAGGCTCAGAAAAGTCAAAAATAGTGAGATATCTTGCAGAGGGATGCAGCACTCTAAAAATTGCAAAGCTTCTGAAGCGTGATCATCGAACAATCAAGCGTTTCATTCAAAATAGTCAACAGGGTCGCAAGAAGCGTGTGGAAAAACCAAGGCGCAAAATAACTGCCTATGAACTGAGAAAAGTCAAGCGTGCAGCTGCCAAGATGCCACTTGCCACCAGTTTGGCCATATTTCAGAGCTGCAACATCACTGGAGTGCCCAAAAGCACAAGGTGTGCAATACTCAGGGACATGGCCAAGGTAAGAAAGGCTGAAAGACGACCACCACTGAACAAGGCACACAAGCTAAAACGTCAAGACTGGGCCAAGAAATATCTCAAGACTGATTTTTCTAAGGTTTTATGGACTGATGAAATGAGAGTGAGTCTTGATGGGCTAGATGGATGGGCCCGTGGCTGGATTGGTAAAGGGCAGAGAGCTTCAGTCCGACTCAGACGCCAGCAAGGTGGAGGTGGAGTACTGGTTTGGGCTGGTATCATCAAAGATGAGCTTGTGGGGCCTTTTCGGGTTGAGGATGGAGTCAAGCTCAACTCCCAGTCCTACTGCCAGTTTCTGGAAGACACCTTCTTCAAGCAGTGGTACAGGAAGAAGTCTGCATCCTTCAAGAAAAACATGATTTTCATGCAGGACAATGCTCCATCACACGTGTCCAAGTACTCCACAGCGTGGCTGGCAAGAAAGGGTATAAAAGAAGAAAATCTAATGACATGGCCTCCTTGTTTACCTGATCTGAACCCCATTGAGAACCTGTGGTTCATCATCAAATGTGAGATTTACAAGGAGGGAAAACAGTACACCTCTCTGAACAGTGTCTGGGAGGCTGTGGTTGCTGCTGCACGCAATGTTGATGGTGAACAGATCAAAACACTGACAGAATCCATGGATGGCAGGCTTTTGAGTGTCCTTGCAAAGAAAGGTGGCTATATTGGTCACTGATTTGTTTTTGTTTTGCTTTTGAATGTCAGAAATGTATATTTGTGAATGTTGAGATGTTATATTGGTTTCACTGGTAAAAAAAAAATTTGAAATGGGTATATATTTGTTTTTTGTTAAGTTGCCTAATAATTATGCACAGTAATAGTCACCTGCACACACAGATATCCCCCTAAAATAGCTAAAACTAAAAACAAACTAAAAACTACTTCCAAAAATATTCAGCTTTGATATTAATGAGTTTTTTGGGTTAATTGAGAACATGGTTGTTGTTCAATAATAAAATTAATCCTCAAAAATACAACTTGCCTAATAATTCTGCACTACCTGTATATATCAACTATATTCAAGCAAAGGTTTCTGAGCAGGATACTAAGCACATGTAGTGATTTGTGAAGATAGATTCATCGTACAAGGCTATTGTTTGTTTTATAAAGTCAGGATTCTATGGTTATTTATCCAATTTCTTTTTTTCTTCCCAACAAGCTCCCTTACAGATGCCCTTCATCAGAATCTAATTTGAGGGAGCCGAGAATGCTGCTGTACATTGAATGTTCCTTCAGTGGTTATAGGTTCACAAGAAGCAGGCACTGCATTGACACTTAAATGTTAGTGGACCTATATCAACAGTTTATAATTGATTTATTGTTGTCCCAGTATCTCTGGACTGCATTGGGTGATCTATAAAATAACATTAGAACCTCACGGTTTATACTGTTACTACACCAATTAAAGTTGAAAAGCATTCTGGGGAATTTTACTTCTGCTATACTGTACTAACTCCATTAATTTAGTCTGAGACAAGGAGAAAAGAGAGAGAGGCTTCACTGAACCATAGTGAGATTGAGTGAGCACTTGTATATTTAGTGAGACAGAAAACTTACCTGTTTCATCTCTTCATATGTTACTATATATACAGAGTCATCATCAATGTGTTTGTTCCAAGCAACCATTTGATCAAAGTAGGATCCCCAAGCAACTAAAATAACCAGATTTAAAAGATTAGTTAAAATTCAGGATAGATTAACTGCAAGGATGTATTATAGTACAAATCTAAGTAAAAACTTTGTGTCCAAAACTGGGAATGACAACTTATTAGTAATGCGCTTACAAGGGATGATGTCAATCATATGCAGTAAGAACAATATTTTCAGGAGAGGGATATCAGTTCTCCGCTGCTCCAGAGCTGTACTTTTACTATGTGTTTAACCCCCTTTAAACAAAGGTTAAAACTATAAGCATTTAAAGTAAAAGTAAGACAAATCAATAATACTGAGGATTCCCTACAATGAAATGTTAAAAGTAAACAAAACTTATTATTTTTCAACAAAAAGATAAAACTGCTAAAATACCTTTTCCGCTTACGAAGTCTTGAAAAAAGGTATCCCAGGAATTGTAGGAGGGATACAGTGGGCTATTGTTATAAAAATGGAAAAATGACACAGCTGTATCCTTTGGATTTCGAATTACCACCACGATCTGCCAAAAAATACATATAAGTAATATATATTATTATTTTTATTTATATAGTGGCTTATATTTTGTTTAAGTGTTCACCAAACAATATTTAACCTTTAAAATAACTGCACAACTTTTATCCTTACATGTATCTGGAATTTTAAGCGACATTAAACACTTTGAGATGGTAATATAAAATGAAAAATGTTAGTTCTTGTTAGAAATGGAAGTGCAGAACACTGTTATATTCCACACAGCCATTGGCTGCACACTCTAGTGACCTATTTATAACTGTCCCTAATTGGCCTGAGCAGAGAAAGTAACCTACATGTCAGCTCCCATTGTTTTATATAAAGACTCTACTGTTTAGGGATGCATATAATATACACTAACATTTTTCTATCTTAGTCCCCATCCTCCTTTAGCTATCCCCTTGAACCCCCTTAGCATGTAAGCCTACGAGCCTAGCTCACCTTCATGAGAGATGATTTATGACAGTGAAACTCTTGGCAGGGCCCTCTATCCCTTTGTCTCCCATAACTGTCACCTTGCATAATAGATCCATGTCTTTAGTGCTGTGGAGCCTGTTGGAGCTCTATAAATAACTGATAATAATAATAAAATAACATGGCATCAGGGATGTGCAGTCCGAGGAGGCTTTTATTGGGTGTTTAATAATAATTTTAAAATAAAAGATAAAAATATTTTTTGTACAAAGTTAAGCTATGGAGAGAGGCAGTGAGCAGGTCTGCTTCTCACCATTGCACAATATGCTCACTGTTTTGGCTATGAGCCGTGAGCACCAGCACCACCCACTGGTGGTTGCAAGCTCTGCACATGCTATAAGCCTCCAGTTGAGGCAGCTCTCATAACAGCCTCTTTGGGAGGGAGCCAATCAGTGCTGGTCACGTTCCTGGTAATTGACAGAACCAGGAGAACATGACTGCAGTTGCCCAATGCGCAGCTGCACAGTACAGGAAGAGGCAGAGCAGCTGCTCACTGCCTAGGTGGGAGGAGAAGCTGGGAACTCAACTAACAGAAAAAACTAGAAGTGCATGCAGTCGCACCATGAGTAAGAGAGAGGCTGAGACCCGGACCGACGACTCAACAAGAAACCTTGCCATTGTTGATTGCCAGCTGACGGTAAGTACTCTCATCCACTGTCCACATCCATGAGAGCTTAACGAGTATTATTGCAGCATGCAACATGCAATTTTTAGTAGTGTCTGTGTCAGCACAGCATATATTTTTATTGCCAACCACACACACATGATGCACTTAGATCATTCTGTGACTCTGACAACTCGGGCAATTCAGCCCTGGGCCAGCAAGGGCCAAGCAGTCTGGCACTTAGGGGGGCCCGCCAAGGGTGGGCTCCACCTATGAATGACAAGAAGCCTGAGGCTGACACTGACATTGAGTCACTCCAGTCCGTAGGCACTAGGCAACATAATTTAGACTGCGCCATAGGAGTCAGCCAGGACTACTCACAGAGTGATCTGAGTGCATCATGTGTAGTTGGCAGTAAAAATATAAGCTGTGCTGACATTCCCATAGAGACACTACTCACAATGGCTAAAGGTAGGATCAAAACAGACCAGGTCATTACATGCCATTCCCACAAACTCTTCAGCCAAGCATCAATCCAGGCCTTTGTATACATGACACCTACTTTAGGGATCACATCTCTGGGCAATTCTTTACCTGCAAACAGTTCACTCCAACCCTGATAAGTATCCTTTGCTCAAATGCCCATTTCAACTGCAGCATTAGCATCCAGATCTTAATTGTAAGTAATGATATGTGCCCAACTTATTCCAAAGCAAAGTGCTGACAACTCCTATTGACCATCTGCGACTGTGAACCAACCATAATACTTCTAGCCTTCTTCTAGTTAGCACAATATTAGAAGCAAGCAAAAACAGCTAATGTAATCTGTAGGAGCTCAATTATACATGCTGCTCTTGGATCTGCTACTGACAGTGACTCTGAGGGGCTTGTAGCTTCAACCCCACGTAAGGAGGATAAGTTTTAGAGTATAACATGCAGCGGCAGCAGTAAGTGCTCTATATAAAAGGAACGTGTGAGCAATGGATTTAACATCAGGGGTTCTGATCAGAGACCAGATCATGAGTAAGAAATCCTCCAGTTTGAGATGAGAGAAACAGCAGGGGAAGGATAGAGTGGCACTGGGCAGATGAGGGTAACTGTGGTATGGAGGGGTAAACAAAAAATCCTGAAAGTGATGAGGGGGTGTATGAAGGTTAGAAAAAGAAAGGCATCAGAGGTGATACAGAAAGAGTGAGCATTTAGGAGTTGTACAAGTAAATTATTATGGGTGTATGATGTGCATGAAGGAGGGTGAGAACTTGCAGGTGTAATAAGTTTGAGGGGTTGGTAGAGAGGGTGGGTATGAAAGTATAAATGAGTTGAGTTGTAATGGAGAAAGTAAGTAATGCTGGATGTATAAGGGGCTTGTGGAGTCATAGACACAGGGAAAAATATTGCATTTCTTATAACAGAAACACTATATTTTAAAATTGCAAAAGTTTTTTCAAGGTGTGAAACCTGTTTTCAAAAGACTTCCTCTTCAGCCCCCCCCCCCCCCCCCGATTGTTAAAACTTTTGATGCATCCAGTCTCAAGCTACACCATTTGTTTTTAGGACTTTACCTTATAGACACGATTTGAGAAAATTAAACATTTGTCCAAGAGAAGGTAACAAGACTTCTGCCAGGAAGAACCCCTGCTGTTTGTAAACATAAAAGAGAAACAGGTGGAGTCCCATTGTCTAGAAACTATTGTGAATAGATTTACAAACCTATGGGCCACACTCATATGTTAATGAGATGCCTGCTGGCTTAGGGGCCAACTCAGACACAGTCTACCCCCACATCTGAGCAAAAAGACATGAAATTCCTAAGCTCTTTCAGGAAAGAAATTTTAAAATGTATAAGAAAAATGTTACATCAAATTGCTGTACAAATAATTAACTGATAACTAGTGATGTCGCGAACTTCCGCAAAAGTTCGCGAATGGGCGAACCGCCATTGACTTCAATAGGCAGGCGAATTTTAAAACCCACAGGGACTCTTTCTGGCCACAAAAGTGATGGAAAAGTTGTTTCAAGGGGACTAACACCTGGACTGTGGCATGCCGGAGGGGGATCCATGGCAAAACTCCCATGGAAAATTACATAGTTGATGCAGAGTCTGTTTTTAATCCATAAAGGGCATAAATCACCTAAAATTCCTAAATTGTTTGGAATAACGTGCTTTAAAACATCAGGTATGATGTTGTATCGTTCAGGTACTGTAAGGGTTACGCCTGCTTCACAGTGACAGACCAAACTCCCCATTTAACGCACCGAAAACAACAGCAAACATTCCATTTGCACAACCGCAAACTCCCCATTTGCACAAGGTTGGATACCAAGCTAGCCATGTCCCGTTCCTTGTCCTCACTGATGTCACTGCGCGTGCAATCACTTCCTGGGGTAACAGAAAATGCTCCACCCACAAGATGCTCCTATTATATTACTGCACTGAGGATGCTGCCTGTATCTGTGTGTCCTGCTCCCTGGCCAGAGAGCACAGGGGACACCAGTGGTGGCACTGAGCAAGTAGGCACAGTATATGCTGTGAGCCTGACACACAGGCTGGCAGTGGCAGGCAGGCAGGCAACTGCTATTAGATTACACTAGCAAACTGATGTAAAAAAATTTTTTTTTAAATTTACACTACTGTTACACCAGATATGACTGGTGGTGGCACTGAACAAGTAGGCACAGTATATGCTGTAAGCCTGACACACAGGCTGGCAGCGGCAGGCAGGCAGGCAACTGCTATAAGATTACACTAGCAAACTGATGTAAAAGTTTTTTTTTTTAAATTTACACTACTGTTACACCAGATATGACTGGTGGTGGCACTGAACAAGTAGGCACAGTATATGCTGTGAGCCTGACACACAGGCTGGCAGTGGCAGGCTGGCCTGGCAACTGAAATTAGATTACACTAGCAGACTGATGTAAAAGGTTTTATTTTTAAATTTACAATAATGTTACACCAGATATGAGTGGTGGCACTGAGCAAGTAGGCACAGTATATGCTGTGAGCCTGACACACAGGCTGGCAGTGGCAGGCAGGCAACTGCTATTAGATTACACTAGCAAACTGATGTAAAAGGTTTTTTTTTTTAAAATTTACACTAATGTTACACCAGATATGAGTGGTGGCACTGAGCAAGTAGGCACAGTATATGCTGTGAGCCTGACACACAGGCTGGCAGTGGCAGGCTGGCCTGGCAACTGAAATTAGATTACACTAGCAGACTGATGTAAAAGTTTTGTTTTAAAATTTACACTAATGTTACACCAGATATGACTGGTGGTGGCACTGAACAAGTAGGCACAGTATATGCTGTGAGCCTGACACACAGGCTGGCAGTGGCAGGCTGGCCTGGCAACTGAAATTAGATTACACTAGCAGACTGATGTAAAAGGTTTTATTTTTAAATTTACAATAATGTTACACCAGATATGAGTGGTGGCACTGAGCAAGTAGGCACAGTATATGCTGTGAGCCTGACACACAGGCTGGCAGTGGCAGGCAGGCAACTGCTATTAGATTACACTAGCAAACTGATGTAAAAGGTTTTTTTTTTTTAAATTTACACTAATGTTACACCAGATATGAGTGGTGGCACTGAGCAAGTAGGCACAGTATATGCTGTGAGCCTGACACACAGGCTGGCAGTGGCAGGCAGGCAACTGCTATTAGATTACACTAGCAAACTGATGTAAAAGGTTTTTTTTTTTTAAATTTACACTACTGTTACACCAGATATGAGTGGTGGCACTGAGCAAGTAGGCACAGGATATGCTGTGAGCCTGACACACAGGCTGGCAGTGGCAGGCTGGCCTGGCAACTGAAATTAGATTACACTAGCAGACTGATGTAAAAGTTTTGTTTTAAAATTTACACTAATGTTACACCAGATATGAGTGGTGACACTGAGCAAGTAGGCACAGTATATGCTGTGAGCCTGACACACAGGCTGGCAGTAGCAGGCAGGCAACTGCTATTAGATTACAAAGAAAAAAAACAAAACAAAAAACGACTGATGTAGCCCTAAAAAGGGCTTTTTGTGGTGCTGTCTTTACAGCAGAGATCAGATGAGTCCTTCAGGACTGTAGGGGACACTGAATACACTAGCCTAGCTATCGATTTCCCTATTAAATTAGCAGCAGCTACACTGTCCCTCCTCTCACTAGCAATGCAACTTCCGAATGAATCTAAAATGGCTGCTGTCCATGAGGTATAAGGGTCTGGGAGGGAGGGTCTGCTGCTGATTGGCTGGAATGTGCCTGCTGACTGTGAGATACAGGGTCAAAGTTTAGGCAATGATGACGAATAGGGGGTGGATCGAACATCGCGTATGTTCGGCCGCCGCTGCGAACACAAACAAGCTATGTTCGCCGGGAACTGTTCTCCGGCGAACTGTTCGCGACATCACTACTGATAACCAGTGTATATAATAACCACATGTTTGAATGTATAGATAAGTTAAATATGGAATTAAGTATATGCAATAACATATATATATATATATATATATATATATATATATATATATATATATATATATATATATATATATATATGACAGTTGGCTATTATTGGCGCTACCAGAAACCAATGTTGGCATATGTATCCATATATAAAGTTTGATGTAAACAAGGTGATAGGTGTATATTATGTAAAATTGTAAAAACACACGGCTTGATCACGAGTTTGGCGTTAGCCTTAAAAACTTTGTTTACATTGGGAACTAATGATACCAAGTTTTACTGAAGCTTAGTAAATGCAAAGAATTAAAAGGGCGTGAGTAAATAATTTTCAAAACTTGGCCGATCCTAATGTATTTGAGCCGTGAGATGTCAAGCCAAATTGCAGGACAGAACGTACAATTGGAACAGCTGAGGGGTGAAATTATTCATTGCGAGAATTTGAAGAAGACTTTATTGACAGAAAGTTAGAGAGTCTAGAAGTTAATAAAAAGATTTCTACCCTAAATGAATATAATCAGAAATTAGTGGCTAAATTAAATGCTTTAGAAGAAGATTATGAAAAGGGCCAAAACGAAAATAAAACTTAGTCTTGATAAAAGCCCAGTTCTTAGGGCCGAAACGCGTTGACATATATGGTATATCTTTGAATGAATTGATCCCTGAGACATAGGATCCATTTCTGTATTTTTTCATCGTTTACACACAGGAATAACTTTTTAGGAGCATCTCTTCATATCTTGTATTCACATAAGGGTCACTTTATAAGTGTGTTATTCACTTTAAAACATCCTAAATATTCATTTGGATTATTTCTTCAGATTTTTTCTTTTTTGTGTACACACATTTTTGATTATTCACGTCCACTTCATCACATCATCTTTTCAGGATTTTTTGGATACTCACAATAATTTTTGAAATTTGATTTGAAAACCACTACCTTTTTTTCTTTTTTTACTCACTTCATCATTTCACCGTTTATCGAGGGATATATAAGGATAATTGTTTTAAAATAGAATCTTCATATTGGACATTCACTCTATGGAAAGAATTTAAAGTTTGGGACCTACATATTTATGGACACCCACTCAGTAAATTGATGTTTTTATATATTTAGATTTTTTATCCAACCATCAACCAGCTTATCAGTTAACAGCTGTTTTATTGTAATTTATTTTGTGATTAAGTTTTGTTGTGGTTTTTAACCACAATTGTATTATTTTTTATATAGATATATGCATATTTTATTGTTAATTTTAAGTGGATCCACTTTTGTATCTTGTTTGTATATTTTAGCTATAAGTAGCTTATAAAATATTTTATATACCCCTATAGAATTTCAACATATTTTATTTAAATAATCTTGTCACTACTAGTGTCTTAGCCTTTTAGGAGGCGCTCTGTGTATTTATTTTTAGCACCTTAATAACAAGATATCTTAGGGCTGAAAAAGAACATGAACAGGAAATAAACTAAGATACATATATTCCCTTCCGGGTCACAATAGAACAATAGGAGAATTGGCGCCAAAATACCGATAATTTTGATTGGATAACAACAGTCTTAAATAGAGCCACCATTATACACCATTTTATAGTCTTGAAAAGGCCCAGATAAGGGCTGAAACGCGTTGGCAGAAATTGGTGAGCACTTTTCTTAACTACTTGTTTATTTGTTAGCATTATTGCACTATTTCATATTTCTTTTACAGGTTGGATTAAGGGATTGAACCCAGGGTTTACCGGACATCCCCTCACCTATCACATAAACACCTGTATCGACTTTATGAGGACACACATAAGGAGGATTAAATAATAGACACAAACCTTATTTTATTCTTTGATTTTTTATATTGGAATTATTTATTCACTAACTTTTCCACGTTTCACTCATTTTTTTTCTATTTTTCGCTTTGAACATTTATTTTGATCACTTTTCTGATCACTCATTCGATCATTTTTTTGGATCACTGTCACATCGATTTGACTTTTTAGGGATTTCACATTTTTTCTCAGTGTTTTTTTGGACATTTCACATTGTTCGCAGGGAGTACCATTTCCCAACCATACCTACTCATAGCTAATATATTTTATATTTTATGATATTTCTTTATGTATTTTGTGACATTGTTTTATGCTATTTGTGAATATATTGTACCATGGATCCATGATTTTAACACAATCTGTCATTTATTAAATTTGTATTAACCTTGGTTAAGCCAATAGAGTTTTTCGATCCGTCACAGAGCGATTTTTTTATATATTTTTATCAGATATTTATGACCAACAGGGTTTATACTTAGCTATATATTGTTGATTTTATTTCCTCGGCCTCTGATAGGCGCTCCTAGGTCTTCTAACATAAATATTACTCCAATCTAAGGGCTAGCTAGGTACCATTTTTACCCAGGAGCCAGTAGGAACATTATTTGAGCGCTGTGAGATACAACATTAATATTCAATTTATGAAGTATAGCTCACAGATTAGATAAATGAATATATATATATATATATAAAATTCTAAGAAAGATAAAATGTAAGAAATAGTTCACTTCTATGGCACAACTCACAATCGCCATCTTGTGGCCAGTTAGTAAAAGTACAACCAGTTTTATCTTATTAAATACCATACTAAAGTAGCTATGTCTTCAACAAAAAGCAACTCTAGCGCATCTGTACATGATGAAAATGTGCCCTCCCCAAGATCCTCTGTTCATGAAATGGTTCAGGCAGGGACTCTTAAAATAGAGGCCATGACCACCTCAGGAACAGGCTTGATATTGGGGATGATATATACACTTATATCAAGGGGTTTAAGGATAAGGCCAAAGGTTTAGTTAAAGATATGTGGGTTGAAGAAGGAAAAATGATACCAAGTTTTACTGAAGCTTAGTAAATGCAAAGAATTAAAAGGGCGTGAGTAAATAATTTTCAAAACTTGGCCGATCCTAATGTATTTGAGCCGTGAGATGTCAAGCCAAATTGCAGGACAGAACGTACAATTGGAACAGCTGAGGGGTGAAAATTATTCATTGCGAGAATTTGAAGAAGACTTTATTGACAGAAAGTTAGAGAGTCTAGAAGTTAATAAAAAGATTTCTACCCTAAATGAATATAATCAGAAATTAGTGCCTAAATTAAATGCTTTAGAAGAAGATTATGAAAAGGGCCAAAACGAAAATAAAACTTAGTCTTGATAAAAGCCCAGTTCTTAGGGCCGAAACGCGTTGACATATATGGTATATCTTTGAATGAATTGATCCCTGAGACATAGGATCCATTTCTGTATTTTTTCATCGTTTACACACAGGAATAACTTTTTAGGAGCATCTCTTCATATCTTGTATTCACATAAGGGTCACTTTATAAGTGTGTTATTCACTTTAAAACATCCTAAATATTCATTTGGATTATTTCTTCAGATTTTTTCTTTTTTCTTTTTTGTGTACACACATTTTTGATTATTCACGTCCACTTCATCACATCATCTTTTCAGGATTTTTTGGATACTCACAATAATTTTTGAAATTTGATTTGAAAACCACTACGTTTTTTCTTTTTTTACTCACTTCATCATTTCACCGTTTATCGAGGGATATATAAGGATAATTGTTTTAAAATAGAATCTTCATATTGGACATTCACTCTATGGAAAGAATTTAAAGTTTGGGACCTACATATTTATGGACACCCACTCAGTAAATTGATGTTTTTATATATTTAGATTTTTTATCCAACCATCAACCAGCTTATCAGTTAACAGCTGTTTTATTGTAATTTATTTTGTGATTAAGTTTTGTTGTGGTTTTTAACCACAATTGTATTATTTTTTATATAGATATATGCATATTTTATTGTTAATTTTAAGTGGATCCACTTTTGTATCTTGTTTGTATATTTTAGCTATAAGTAGCTTATAAAATATTTTATATACCCCTATAGAATTTCAACATATTTTATTTAAATAATCTTGTCACTACTAGTGTCTTAGCCTTTTAGGAGGCGCTCTGTGTATTTATTTTTAGCACCTTAATAACAAGATATCTTAGGGCTGAAAAAGAACATGAACAGGAAATAAATGAATTAGAAAGACAAATCAGCAGCAATAAGGAGCCTTCAAATAATAACACTAACGCTGAAATTATTAACTCAATTAAGACTGGGTCATAAGTGAGTTTTAAAATATAAGACAGGAGGATAAACAAAAAACAAAACAAATTATAGCCTAGTATAGTAAAGATAGGACAGATAGAAGGTGCTCTAACCCAAACAATAAGGTCCCAATGAAATCCGGTAATGTACTTAATAAAGTGTATGACACCCCTATAATAATTAAGTTCCTAAGTAAAGCAGTATACCCATTTTCCAAAAGGGGGACCACTTCCATAATTTATCATTTAGAGGCTTATGAAAATGTTTTAGCTGTATTAAATATAAAATGATGGGCAATCTAAAATTGAATTTCTGCCATAGGTATTTGAGTCTAAGCACCATAAATACTTTGCTTCACTCAAAGACATGAATATATTAATTCTTGGAGTGAAATAAAGCAACAGTGCAAAAAGGAGTTCGGGCCATATCGCACTGTAGCAGCTGCTAAGGCAGCTGTATACAATTTGAAATGTGGTGCAAATCAAAGTCCAATCGATTTCCTTTCTGCACTAAAAGGAGCTTACAGTATGGCTGAAAATTATCCCAAATTTGAGAGCTCAGAATTTGTTAATTTATTTTATTAAGCCTTACCCCCTCATATCAAAGTAAATTTGGCTAGAGACTTTGATGAAAACTGTTCATTAGATTGGCTGATTAGGGAAAGTACAAAATTATATGCCATACAGCAAGCCAATGACCATGGGGTTAAAAGAGAGAAAAAGCCCAACCCTAAAGTAGTGGCTAAAACTAGGGTGTCACCTAGCCCCCTCAATTTAGAGTCCAAAAAGAAGACTTATGCAGAAGTGGCCAGAGAAAACAGGCCTAGCCCACAAAGTTTTGAGTCTGCCCCTCCCCCACCAAGGGCTGAGGCGCAGAGGGAATATATCCAAAATGGGGGGCATGACCAGATAAATAGGTATCCCCAAAGAGAAGAATACCCACAAGGTAACAGGTATCCCCATAGAGGTAGATACAATAAGTGGCACAGATATTCTCAGGATTATTATTATTATCGGTTATTTGTAGAGCGCCAACAGATTCCGCAGTGCTATAACCAGTCACCCCAGTTAAATAGTGCACCCCAAGAAAGTAACACATGACAAGCTGAGCCCCAGGGGCAACCACGTCAGGATAGAAACAGCGGCCCTGATTCTGAGGGGACCCAATGGTCCAGGAATCACTACTATGGGGCATCAAGAGATAGGCCCAGTGGCGGAGGTAACTTGTACAATCAAGTAGATCAGCTTAGTACCCAGTTAAATAGGTTGAGCGAACAATTCGCTAATATGAGTCAAGCGTTTACAGCTCAGCAACCGAATAATACTTTTTTAGGGGTACAGCCAGTGGTCAACAGTGGGCCACATACACAGTCATAAATACTCAGATATTATCTAAGGGGAGAAAAATACCGAATAGGATAATGATTGTTAAAAATGATACTAATCGAATTCTCTCCCTACAGCCCAGCAACAGAAGGCTTGAATGTGATGACAGGTGTACCGAGTCTGGAAGTATTAATGACTTTCCTATTTTTCAGTTGTCCCTAAGTATTATTCCCACAGATGGACGCGTAGAACAATCCCTACAGGAGGAAGTATCCCGTAACTGCAGTAACTGCATAACTGCAGTACGCAGGAAACTCATTATCCCTATTACAGAGGAGGCACTCAATAAGGATTGTGCCGCGTCAGGTGATGTAAAAAATTAAAGTAAACCATGGCGAAGTCCACAAGTGTCTAAATATGATAACTTTATGTCTGAATCTGAAGGGAGGTATTATGTGGTGACTTAGATCCAGGATTCAGCAACCGTATAATGGGATTAATTGATACTGGATCTCAAGCAACTATTTTGTCTTACAGGTACTATAGAAAGTTTCAAGGAAATACCATTGGCACTACTTATGATTAAATAAACTTTCCCGTATATGTGGCTACTGAGTAGTAATTATCTCACAGAGGATAGTGCTTGTACTGATCAATATTTCAAAACAAATCAGTAAAGAACTTAAAAAAAGAGTACAAATGTAGCACTCACAACGTTTAGTAGAAAAATAATTAATATTGAAGTAAAGAATGAAAGAAATAAAACTTAAATTTTAATTTATGAGTTAAAAACAGAGGGTACGTAGGTAATTATTAAAATTAGCATATGCCTACTTGAATGGCTTAAGGAAATGAGTTGGAAAAAATGAAAATCTCACGGCCAGAATAATTCCTGAATAGTAGGTGACTCTATTTTTAACAAAATCCAAATTTGAATATAATATTTAAACTCCCAGAAAATGGTAATCTGGTAACAATGATAGCTCAAATCTCTGCTGAATGTACTATAGAAAGCTAACAGAGTTAACGCCCCACAAACCTAAACTCAGGGAATTTGATGGTTCACTTATAGGTGTTGGGGGTGACTCTCTCAAAGTCTGGGGTATTGCATGTTTAAAGCTAAAGCAGGGGAACAGGGTAATAAGACACCCTGTCATTATAGTGGATCTGCCAACTGATCGTTTGTCAATAGATATTGATCTTCTTAAGCGACTAAGTACCATAATTGATTGCATAAATAATATAATCTGGTCACAAGTCAAAAGACCTATTAATTATGAGCGGTCCAGCATACCTCACACCAGACATAACTGTCACGTGGTGGAAGAGAAGCCAGATGCTGTACAGATTAATTTCAGGAATAACTCTGTATCTGAAGTAACTATCCTGCAGATAGATGATCAGACTTCCCTAAGTGGCTCTGATGATCATACTTTAAAATTCCGCCTGGAAAGATATCCAATATTTCCCTAGATGGCAATGTATTAACCATATCTCTCCATAAAGGGGACCCTAAGTCCCCTAAAGCGGGAGATCACTCGCAATTCCTCGCAGAAATTGAGAAAGTCAGAGATGATCTATTTATCCCTTTGCAAGTGCATGACCTTGGAAAAACCAAGTATGCTAAATTAAGCTTAAAACAGGAAGCTATCTATATAAGTGAAGGCTTATTGGCACAGATAGCTGAACCTAAAGTAATTAAACATCTTTCTCCCCAAAATCACTGGGTCCATGAACTGGATGACAAGTCTGAAAGCTATAATGTCACAGCTAAATGTTTATTATCTATCTCCATAGTTAATAAATCAGTGAAGCACCTGTTTTTAGCTTTAAATAATCCCCGTAGTCAGATATATATTGGATGAAAATGCAGCCCTGAAATCAAATCAGCAATTGCCATATGCTGTGAATATGCAGGTGTCTAATGATATTGTAATCCCTGCTGGGGCTGATAAATCTATCTTACCCTTACAGGTAAAAAGGGGTCAGAAATAAAAAACTTCTGAAACGCTAATATGCATCTCCCATATAATGCAAAATCTGGATATCACAATGACCCATACTCCCATGGTAAATATTGGAAATATTCCAATACATGTTATTGTGCATAACATGACCCCACAGGATATCACCTTATCCAATGGAACTACCATAGGATATGAGGTGGAATCGAGTTATTACACTTTTGGATTCCAGAATAATATAATTGGGGTAATACCTGAAGGATATTTAATTGAAGAACAGTTAATAGAACAATTCTTTGCATCTATGCCAGAGGGATTGTTTACAATTCAGTCTATTTATCCCTTTAGCTCAGAAGAAGGCATCTGTAAAATTGAAGAAACCTCCCTAGTATTTGATCAGCTGATCAAAGAACAAGAATACCCCAATGCTCAGAATTATGGGGGCAATGTAAATTATAATCAAGGGGATCTCACCTCTAGGTTGAAAGAAGCCTATGAGATAGGACAGCCTGAAATCTTTCCAGGATTTCAGCAAATAGTCGAAGAGCAAATCTCCTTAGCTAATGACTGTTCCAGTGATGGAGAATGCCAACAGCTACGACAACTCCTGATGGAATACCAGGACATTTTTGCAAGGGATTCTTAAGACTGTGGGACTACAGACCTGCACATTGCAAGAACCCAAACTGATCCCAATGCATCACCTGTATTTGTTAAACAATACAGACCTTTAGCTTCCTATGATGCTCTTGCAGAAATCGTAAGGAACTTGGAAGAAAGGGGTATCATCAGACAGGTGCATAGCTCTTATAATAATACTATTCTAGGTATTCTTAAGCCCAATGGACAATGGCCTGTACCATACATTGACCAGTGCCTAGCGCAGATGCAGGGATCTAAAATATATTTGTTTTTTAGTATATTTGTAAACAGTAACAGTGCAAATAGTACTCAAGACACCTGCACGCTCCTGAGCCTACCTTAGTATTTCAACCAGGGAGATAAACATAAAAAGTCACATAGACTGTTTGTTGTTAAAACACCGAACCGTTTCACACACACTGTGTGTTTAAAGATTCGTAACACCTACCAAGCTGACCAATTGGGACTGCAGATGTATCTTCAACACACACATTCTGTGTGCAGAGGAATTCCTTTTACTGCAGCATTCGATTGGGACCGCCGACGTACCTACAATACACACATCCTGTGTGCAAAGAAATCCTCGTCACTTCAGCATTCACGATACCCATCTGAGGTGGATCTTGTATAGGATAGATCCCCCAGCGTACTGACTGCTGTCAAAGGTCAGCGGCCCGTATGCACTACTTGTGAGTGCCAACTCTTTTGTGAGTACCTTTCCAATGTTACTGTCATTGTTTTGTTCCTGATTCGCTAGTACGATATTGCACTATTAGGCGCTCTCTCTTTCCTGTCTCCACGATCTAAAATATTCACTGTCATTGACTGCGTGCAGGGATACTGGACCATAAAGGTACATGAGGAAGACAAGTATAAGCTTGCATTCTCCTTCCAAAAGGTCCAATATGCATTCCAAAGACTTCCGTTTAGATAAATAAATTCAGGACACAAATTTGCTGTATTCATGAATAAGGCTATGCCTGATGCACTGGAAAGGGGGACTTTGTCTTATGTTGATGATGTGTTAATCAAAAGCACAGACTTTGAAAAACACATTGTAGAACTTAAACACCTCAGCCAACTTAAAAGGGCAGGTGTCAAACTATCCCTACAAAAATCTCAATGGTGCCGTAACCATGTGAACTTCTTGGGACATGAAGTCACTTCTGAAGGGTTAAATCCTCAGAAGAAAAAGGTGGAAGCTATAATAAATTCTAAGAACCCAACTAACTTAAAGGAATTAAGATCATTCCTGGGTATGACAAATTATTCTAGGAAATGTATTGATAATTATGCAGAATTAGCTAAACCACTGCTACATCTTCTAAAGAAGGATGTTAAATTGCTCTGAGGTGAAGCTCAAGAGACAGCCATAAGAGAGCTGAAGAGAAATCTCACTCAAGCACTAGCGTACCATAAAGGTGGTAAACCTTTCTACTTAGAGACAGGTTACACACATATAAGAATGAGTGCTGTTTTATACCAAAAGCATGATAATTTAAGCAAAGTCATTGTTATGCGAGCAAAACTTTTTCCCCAGTAGAAAAACAATTTTGTTTTTGCAAAAAAGCCCTCTTATCTACTGTATGGGCTCTTCAAAATTTCTGCAGCTATATACAAAATTATTGTAGAAACGGCCTACCAGCCTTTGCTATATCTGCAAAGTGAGAGAATAAGAGATGGCAACCTGTCCAATAGTCGCATAACAGCTTGGACTCTTTCCTTACAAGGCTGGCCTTTAGAAATTCGCTATAAACAAAATAAAAGAATTCAGTCGCACTGGTGCTTGCTGAGCTCCATGACTGTACTGCTAAGGATCATGGGGAAGAGATATTAGAAGATGATTTCCTGGAGGAACAATTGCTTTCCCATATAAAATATTCAATGAGGACCATTGTCAAACATTACCTTGGGTATATATTGATGGTTAATATTACCGTGCCACTATTGAAAATGAGCGCAGATTAGTCGCTGACATTGGTATAACTTGGGCAAATGGATTCCCCAAATTTTCTGTAGGTTTCAACATTGGACCAAGATCGAGTCAAGTTACAGAACTCTAAAAACCATTGAGATAGCTATTGAACAAAGTATTCATGAATTTGTGATCATTACTGACTCAAATTATGTGCGTGACAGTTTTGTTGAATACCTGCCAACTTGGAAAAGAAATGCATGCAGAAACTAACAACAAACCAGTCAAACATGGCAAGTTGTTCTGCGAGATTGATAATCTAGTGGTTTCAAATGGGTTAACCTTACACTGGAAAAAGGCAAATGGTCATTCTAGAATTCAAGGTCCTGATAAGGAAGGCAATGATCTTGCAGATTCATTAGCCAAACAAGGAGCCATAACTGGAGAGTTCCTTAATATTGACCACTTAATGGGTGCAATTCAGGAAGAGGCCATTACGAGAAACCAGACCAAACAACGAAATGAGCCTAACCTGGTACAATGGAGTCAGGATTTTCCTAGTGATGATCTGATCACTAGTCGAAGAGAAGACCCCATTATAGGTATTTTCTATAAACACATAGAAAATCCTGAAAACAACCCCATCTCAAAAGATGATTGTATTGGTAAGGAAGATCTTAGAATCTTAATGAAATCAAAATCACAATTCAAGTTACAGGATGGTTTGTTAATTAGAACCTCCAAAGCAGGTATCCAACAATGGGTGGTACCTAACCAGTTCAGAGGTCTCATGCTTCAACATGCCCATGATGCTCCCACATCTGGCCATCGTAATGCCAAATTAACATATGAAATATTGTGTGACTATGCCTTTTGGCCGCATATGTTGAAGGATGCTCAAACTTACTGTCAAGGTTGTTTAATCTCTCCACAATTCCAACCCACAAGCGCCAACGCATAGAGCACCATTGCAGAAAAGGGGGATTCTGCCATGGTCAGATATACAAATTGATTTTATTGTTCCAGTAATTAGGTCATCAAGAGGTAACAGATACATGTTGACAGTAACATGCCTGTTCACTAAATGGGTAGAGTGCATCAGTGCACCTAATAATAGTACTGAAACATGCACAGCATTGCTCATCAACCACGTGTTCTCCAGATTTGGTTTACCCCAGCGAATCAAATCTGATCGGGGGACCCACTTCACTATCAAAGTAATGACCAAGATGTGGAAAATACTAGGGGTTAAAAGAAAGCTCCACATAGCATATAGAGCAGCCTCTAGTGGTGGTATAGAGCGTTATAACCAGCCCATTGTGAAAATCCTCAAAAAGTTTTTGAGTGAAACAGGTAAGGAGTGGGATGTAAAATTGCCTCTGGTCCTAATGGCATTGAGAGCAACCCCAAGTAGTGCTACTAAGATGTTACCTTTTGAATTGATGACTGGTAGAAGAATAATTCTACCTCAGCATTTACTGTACTGTACATCAGACCAGAATTTAATAAATGCTGCCACTACGCATCAGTATGTAGAAAACTTAAGAAAACAGCTGCAATATGCTTTTGCATTTGCTCAAAGGAACATAGAGAAGGCCGCAACTGCTGCTAAAACTTATTATGATCTTAAAACTTCCAAAAAGGAATATGAAATGAATGATAAAGTCTACCTTAATAATTTTGGAAGAGATCAGGTTAAGGAGAAGAAGTTTCTTCCATCATGGAAGGGTCCTTTTGTCATTACTGAGAAAATATCTCCAGTTGCCTATAAAATAAGGATCTCCAAAACTGATAGTTTTATAGATAAATGGGTCCATATTAATCAGTTGTGAGCGTGCCATCCTAGGTCCTAATTACAAGTCATAGAAGGGGAATTAAATGATATACCTGTACCACAGTAGTGAAGTGTAGAAGATCATGTAGAAATAAATTATCTAGCTCAGTGGGTAAAGAATTTAAATTCTTGATAATATGTTTGAAGGATGAATTCCAGATACTCGTCTCAGTTGTCCCTTTTTTATCTATTTATTAGAATTATATTTACATGCAGCTATAAATTACATTGTACAGCCATGACAATATTTTCCATGTCATACCTTCATACCTTACTTGATTGGCAACATAACCACCTTTTCGGTTCTTTGCACATGCCATGACCCCACACATATATATATATAAGAAGACAAACAAAACAAAAAAAATCTCTTTTTTTTTCTTTTCCTCTCCTTCCTTTTCTCCTCCTCTCCCTTTCCTTCCCTTCCCTCTACTTCCCCTCTCTGTCCTTCTACTCAATCCAATAGTTCAGGAAAATCCCTGTTAAAACCGCCATTGACAGATAATCAGATTTTTGAAATTGTGCAACTAGCTGTTTCTGACTACCTATTGGAAGTGTCAAAATGACTCTACCTCATTGTGTCAAAAAACCTTTAATCCTCTTCTCCTGAGATAATGCCGAGTCATATGATTCAATATTTATTTGAGTAAGTATTCTGTTAGTAAATTCTTTTATACTGGCCCTATCTTTCCAGGATCTCAAAATCATATTCCTTCCCAATAAAATCGCTGTGTTTGTTAAGTCCATATTACTCCTTCCATCAAAACTTAGAAATATAATATACTTGGCTTCCAGAACTAATTCTGTATGAACAAATTTCTTTAACCAAAAATGACCTTTTTTTCCAGAAGTCTCTAATCTTAGGACAAGACCACATATAATGTATTATATCTGCTTTTGGGAGGGAGCATCTAGAGCAGCATATATTTGCTCTTGGGGACCACTTCAATAATTCTGCAGGAGTAATATAGGTGTTGTTTAAAAGTCGCATATGCGATTCTCTCCAAGCCTGTGACTTGACAGTTTTCACTAAAATTTTATAATTCTTGTTTATGTCTTCCGTTGTAATCTCCGGAAAATACTTTCCCCAGAATACCTGACATTTGTTTAAATTCTGTTACCCCTGTTTTTTAAGTAAAATATTATACCAAACTGAGATTTCTGTCATCCCTGCCTTGAACAGTCTTATCCCATCCTCTAACTTTTTTTTTATTTTTTTTTTTATGAATTTTTATTCGGTTTTAGAATAAGAGGTAACATTTGGGGACACGCAGGACCCCTGATCTAACATACACAAACAAAAGGATCGGACACGCAGGTCCGGTTGCAATAGCTGTTCAAACATTGATATATCGTAGATAAATTGCAGGGAAAGGTAACACTTGGGGGGACACAGGACCCCTGTTCAAACATCCACAAACAAAAGGATCGGACACGCAGGTCCGATTGCAATAGCTGTTCAAACATTGATATATCATAAGTAAATTGCAGGAATATGTGGTGAAAATAATTCACCAAGGTGGAACCCTAGTGTGGGCTCTAGAAATAAGGGGGGGGGGAGGGGTGATACTTATAAATTAGATTTAATTCCAGAGACAAGTAATATGCACATTGTGTCTAGTACATACTTTACCCAGCACTTATTGTGCCTCTAACTCTTTTAATGACCAGACTCCGTCACTATCTGCTGTCATCTTAAAGTAAAAATGTCTTATTTGCAGATAAGCAAAGAAATCCGAGCGTGGTAGTTCAAATTCCCTTCTAAGAGCCGCAAAGGCTTTAATTGTCCCCAAGTCTATATCTTCTAATTGGTATAAGTAAATCAAACCTTTATGCTTCCAGGAGTTAAAAGTACTTGTCACAGCACTCGGAGTGAATCCCACATTACCACCAAGAGATATCAATTTGTAGTACTCTGGCACACTTCTGCCAGCCCAATATGATATTAAAAATTGTCTTCCTTTTTTTAATGCACAACGGATTTCTTTACTCTGCATATGCAGCAATCCTGACAGGGAAAATGGATGTACTAAACCTGCTTCTAACTGTGTATGTACCAATCTATTGGCATCGGTTAGCCAATCAGCTGCTATCTTTGCCATAGCTGCCCAGTTATAATATTTTAAATTAGGGAAGCCCAATCCCCCCATTTCCTTTTAAAGCATTAATCTCTTAATTGCAATTCTAACCTTTTTCTTCCCCAATTCTTAAGATCTTTCTCAGGAATAAACAAAGGGAGGTTCTGACATAAAAACAAAACTTTAGGTAAAAGTATGATTTTAATTAATTGAATTTTTGCAGAAATCGACAACATAAAATGTTCCCACCTCTTTATTTTTTGAAATAGAGACGTCCAAAGATGTTTGTAGTTAATATCATACAATTCCCGGGGATTCCTAGACAAACTAATGCCCAAATATTTTATCTGAGAAGGTGCTTCTCGGAAAGGCGTTTCCCTAAAACTTTCATTATTTTTAGATAGCCATAATATCTGATTTCGCAATATTTATTTTATAACCGGTGAATGAACTGTATTTCTTAATAATGTTCAGCAAAATCAGAATATTTTTCTTTGTATTGCCCATGAAAATCAATAAGTCATCCGCATACAATGAAAGCACCACTCTCCTTCTCCTTAAAGTTAGACCTTCCAGATCTTTACGTAAACTTATTGCCAGTGATTCTAGCGAGATATTGAACAGGAATGGGGAAATTGAGCATCCTTGCCTCATTCCTTGTGCCAGATATACATTTGGCAATAATTCCCCATTGACTAAAATCGAAGAGCTCGGGTTTCTATATATCAATTTAATAAAGTCCTGAAAATGGCCTATAAAGCCAAATTTCTCTAATGATTGAAACAGATGGTCCCATTTCTGCATCTATGGCGATTAGCGCAGCCTCATCTTTTTGTTTATGACTTTGGTTCTTCAACCTGTAGTGTTCTATTAGCATTATTACTCTACGCATATTTCTTAACGGATTTCTTCCATACATTGACCCTGCTTGGTCCTCATGTATAAGTGTATTCAATATCGCCTTTAATCTATTAGCCAGTAAAGAGGTAAGTATTTTATAATCGCTATTAAGTAGCGATATTGGTCTATATGTGTCAGGGTTGTGCTGCAGGTTCTGCCTCTAATTACCATTCCTCCAATGAGACACCAGCTGACCCTATTTAAACATCTGATCCACTAGCAATCATTGCTTAGTATTTTGTTTCCACTATTGGAGCTATTTCTGAGCCTCTATCTATTGTCCAACGGATATAACTTTAACCTGTACCTCTTTTGCCTACATATTTATCTGAGTACTGCTTGCAGAGAAGGACTACTTCATTGCTAACGTTGTGGTATAATTCCTACCTATTTGGACGTCAACTTAGGATTACTTTCTGCCTCATCAAACTTATGTATTGGAACTGGTATTCAATAACTACTTCACTCCTCAGGAGGTCCGAGGTAAAATACTCTCATTTAAGCTACTTACAATTGTCTGCTGAAATATTTCTGTTTTCTATTTCTTCGGCATCTCTCAACAAACGCTGCTGTGATTGACGTCACACGCTACAAGCAGAGACATCCGCACGCTCTGTCTGTTCTTTCACTCTGAGGGTTAGCACCGGAGCTGCAGCCTCGCCACAGACTTCTGTCCCTTCAATCAAGTAAGTCTTTAAGTGTTTTCAACTTTATGTTGCTTCATCTAAGGTGTTATATTGGCAATGACTTATTCTATTTCAAACTACTCAGTAAGAGCCTAATGTACTTTTGTGCTAGCGCAAGTTATATGACCTTATTCTAAACCTGTGTACTCTAGTCCTCCAGACGTCAGGCTATATTACCTTCTTCCTGGATTTATTTCCTGCATTGTTGCTCTGCAAATAGTTTGCTTTATACTTCCCTAATCTCATTGATGTCTGCACAAATAGATTGTCTACAAGAAATAGAGTATCTTAAAGAGGTATTTAAATACTCATCTCCCAAATCATAACTACTAAAATAAATAATACACTGAATTGTAAGATAACATTTAAAGTGTATTCGTTATATAAATATTCCGTGTCACACTATAAATTTACATAGGAAGTGGGTTTGTTTGAACTAGTACTTTTAGTCTTATTATTCAGCCAAACTGCAGAGGTTGCATATTACAATATGACGTTACTAACTCTGGATCTTTATCCTTTTTCAAAATTAAATTAACAATAGAGGCAGAAAAATATGGTGATTTTGTTTGACTGTCAGTGTAATAAGAATTAAACAATGCTAATAAAGCAGGCGCAATCTGATCTTTGAGTATTATATAAAATTCAGCCGGCAACTGATCTGGCCCTGGGGCTTTATTTATTTTCAATGTATCAATAACCTTAATTACTTCTTCTAATGTTATTGGAGCATTAAATTCTGCCAATTTCTCAGCCTCTACATTTGGAACTTGTATGCCTTCCCAGAATTCTCGTTTCTTATTCAGATCTATCTCACCCTTTGAGTAAAGTTTTTGGAAATATCCAAAAACTATTTCCTTAATATCCTTATTATTTGTATATCTTATATTTGTACGTCTAATGGGTGCAATTTGATTAGAGCTTTTACGCACGGAAAGTAAAATAGACAGCCATCTCAAAGTGCGACCATTAAAATTCAAATATGCTGCAGATTTTTTAATATCTTTCTGCATACGTTTTTTTATTGATAAACAGGTCTCTGTCTGATTTGGCTTTTTGATAATTATCCCATGTTTTTCTCCCAGGATAATCGATATATCTCCTATAACTATTCCTTAAGATGTTAGATAATTGTTGTAACCATGCTTTAATTTCACCTTTTAAAAATGCTTTAGCCGATTCCCAGAAAATGTCGGGCTTATTGGTATATGCTTTATTTTTTGCCACAAACTCCCCCCTTTTCCCCCTTAACCAGTGTTCAAACTGTGTATTATGCAATAAATGTTTAGGGAAGAAAAAATTATTCCTTCCATACTGATCCTGTATATTATAATGTATTTTTAATGATACACTGGCATGATCTGATAAATATATTTCATTTATTTCTGAATTCAACTCCAAATTCATAAATTTTTAACGGATTAAAAAAAAGTCTATCCATGAGAAGGTCCTATATGTTTTGGATTCGTAAGTGAAGGCTCTCTGATCCGGATGCTGCGACCTCCAGATATCCTTGAGTTTCAGATTTTTGCAAAACTCAAACAACATCCTTGCTTCCATAGTGTATACCCTTGAGGGCCTTGTACTTAATCAATCTAATTTTGGATGCATCATCTTATTAAGATCCCCGGCCAATATAAGTTTAGTGTCTAAGTGTGGGATTAGTCCAATCTGTAACTTTTTCCAAAACTCTTTATCTGTTTGATTGGGTCCATATACGTTACATAGCGTATATACTGTATATCTTTATCTATTTGGATTTTTAAAATCATAAATCTAGCCTCTTTATCCAATTCTAGATACACATTCTTGTATTCTAGCCTCTTATTAATTAGAAATGCCACCTCTTTCTTTCTACCCACGCATGGTGTGACGAAGACTTCTCCCACCCATTTAACTTTTAGTTTATTTAATTCCTGTGCATTCAGGTGAATCTCCTGTATAAAAACAATATCTGGTTGGAAACATTGTAAATAAGAAATTATTCTATTCCTTTTAATGGGGGAGGTAATTCCACTTACATTCCAGGAAATAAAATTTAAAGTTTTTTTAGTCATTTCAGGCTAAACTCAATTGCCATGATCATTTTTTAAATCCCCTTACCCAAATATTGATATGAAGCTGGTAAGGGGGGAGCGGTGACACCGTACCAAAAAAAGAAAGGAAAAAAAAAAGGCAAAAGACATCTTAAACTACAAATAATTTTTAAAAACCATAACCCAGGCTAGGCATAGGCCACCATAACTGATTCCCAAATAAAACAAGCAATAAAAATAACAAATACATCATAGTATAAAAGGTATTCATCCTTCATTGTAAAACCAAAACCTCTCGAAAGCATTACCCACTTGCATTTTCTGGCCCATAATATCTATTTCCATTGACCTCTATGGCGCTCTTGAAATTTCTATCTATCCAATTCTTACTTTCTACCTAACAGCAGGAAACCTCATATTTCCCCCTGCCCAGAACTGAATCTGTGCTATACTATAATATCACACACTATTCTTTCTCCATATTTTCAATTAATTTATTCGCCTCCACTTTGTTATCAAATGTTAAAACTTCTGTTTTGTAATATATTCTAAGTTTCGCCGAATAGAGGACAGTAGCTTGAATTCCCTTTTTAATCAGTGATGTACATAAGGGCTTAATTTCCCTTCTCATTTCGGAAGGCTCCAGTGAGGAATCTTGAAAGATTAATAAAGGATTCTGATCTATCTTCAGTGGGAATATTTTTTTGTACTGACTCATGATGTGTACTTTGTCTTGAAAATTAATCGCTAGATTTAGAGTTCTGCGGCCAAAGTGGTGCGTTAGCTACGCATGCTTTTTTCCCCCCGCACCTTTTAAATACCGCTGGTATTTAAAGTTCACAGAAGGGCTGCGTTAGGCTCCAAAAAGGGAGCGTAGAGGCATATTTACCGCCACTGCAACTCTAAATACCAGCGGTGCTTATGGACGCGGCCAGCTTAAAAAACGTGCTTGTGCACGATTTCCCCATAGGAAACAATGGGGCCGTTTGAGCTGAAAAAAAGTCTAACACCTGCAAAAAAGCAGCATTCAGCTCCTAACGCAGCCCCATTGTTTCCTATGGGGAAACACTTCCTAAGTCTGCACCTAACACCCTAACATGAACCCCGAGTCTAAACACCCCTAACCTTACACTTATTAACCCCTAATCTGCCGCCCCCGCTATCGCTGACACCTGCATTATACTATTAACCCCTAATCTGCCGCTCCGTACACCGCCGCAACCTACATTATCCCTATGTACCACTAATCTGCTGCCCCTAACACCGCCGACCCCTACATAATATTTATTAACCCCTAATCTGCCCCCCCCCCCCAACGTCGCCACCACCTAACTACAATTATTAACCCCTAATCTGCCGACCGGACCTCACCGCTACTATAATAAAGTTATTAACCCCTAATCCGCCTCACTTCCGCCTCAATAACCCTATAATAAATAGTATTAACCCCTAATCTGCCCTCCCTAACATCACCGACACCTAACGTCAAGTATTAACCCCTAATCTGCCGACCGGACCTCGCCGCTACTCTAATAAATTTATTAACCCCTAAAGCTAAGTCTAACCCTAACACTAACACCCCCCTAAGTTAAATATAATTTTTATCTAACGAAATAAATGATTTCTTATTAAATACATTATTCCTATTTAAAGCTAAATACTTACCTGTAAAATAAACCCTAATATAGCTACAATATAAATTATAATTATATTGTAGCTATTTTAGGATTTATATTTATTTTACAGGCAACTTTGTATTTATTTTAACCAGGTACAATAGCTATTAAATAGTTAATAACTATTTAATAGTTACCTAGTTAAAATAATTACAAAATTACCTGTAAAATAAATCCTAACCTAAGTTACAAATAAACCTAACACTACACTATCAATAAATTAATTAAATAAAATACCTGCAATTATCTACAATTAAACCTAACACTACACTATCAATAAATTAATTACATACAAATACCTACAAATAAATACAATTAAATAAACTAACTAAAGTACAAAAAATAAAAAAAGCTAAGTTACAAAAAATAAAAAAATCATTTACAAACATTATAAAAATATTACAACAATTTTAAGCTAATTACACCTACTCAAAGCCCCCCAAAATAAAAAAATGCCCTACCCTATTCTAAAATAAAAATAGAAAAGCTCTTTTACCTTACCAGCCCTTAAAAGGGCCTTTTGCAGGGCATGCCCCAAAGAATTCTGCTCTTTTGCCTGTAAAAAAAAACATACAATACCCCCCCCAACATTACAACCCACCACCCACATACCCCTAATCTAACCCAAACCCCCCTTAAATAAACCTAACACTAAGCCCCTGAAGATCTCCCTACCTTGTCTTCACCCCGCCGGGTATCACCGATCCGTCCAGAAGAGGCTCCGAAATCTTCATCCAAGCCCAAGCGGGGGCTGAAGAGGTCCATCATCGGGCTGAAGAGGTCCATCATCGGGCTGAAGAGGTCCATCATCGGGCTGAAGAGGTCCATCATCCGGCTGAAGTCTTCTATCAAACGGCATCTTCAATCTTCTTTCTTCCGGATCCATCTTCATCCCGCCGACGCGGAACATCCATCCTGGCTGACGACTTCCCGACGAATGACGGTTCCTTTAAATGACGTCATCCAAGATGGCGTCCCTCGAATTCCGATTGGCTGATAGGATTCTATCAGCCAATCGGAATTAAGGTAGGAAAATAGATATATTTCTAACGCTCACTTCAGCCAAGACTCTAAATACCAGCGTTAGAAAGATCCCATTGAAAAGATAGGATACGCTAATGGCGTAGGGCGATCTGCGGTATGGAAAAGTCGCGGCTGCAAAGTGAGCGTTAGACCCTTTCCTGACTGACTGTAAATACCAGCGGGCGGCCAAAACCAGCGTTAGGAGCCCCTAACGCTGGTTTTGACGTCTAACGCAGAACTCTAAATCTAGCGGTAAGATATTTAATTATCACTGTCCTATTTTTCTTATATGTAGTATCTTGTTCCCTACTTGGGCCGATCCTATGAGCTCTTTCAACTGTTATGGGCGTATTCTGTATGCCAAGTAATCTGGGGAGAGTTACTGCCGCAAATTGTACTAAATCATGATATTCTACTACTTCAGGTAATCCTATTACCCTAATGTTGCTCCTGCGTGCTCTATCCTCAATCTCCTCCATCCTTTTTTGCAAAACATTAATCTTAACCAGGGCCGGCTCAATCATGGGACAAAGTGGGTCCAACGGACCCAGGCGGCAATTGACAGGGGCGGCATGTCAGTGCCTGAGATGTTATTGTGAGAACTAGGCAGACCGCTCCTGTCCTCCTGACTTCAATTCATTGTAAGAAGATAGCAGCTCTGCAGAATGCTGCAGCTGTTTTACTGTTTGTTTGCATTCTCTGAGTTTGTGACAAATTTACATTCCATCAACCCCTCCCTCTACTCCTCTGGTGTCTGTTTTTTATCACTGCAAGTTACGGTCAGGTGGATCATTGAGGAGAGGAAGGGGTCATGCTCTGGCAACTGAGTTCTGCAATTTATTATAGTATACAGCACCACGCTTGTTTAGCTCCATGCTCCGCCCCTCCCCTCCCCATGGTGACTACGTACAGATTGAGAAGACTCAGGCTAGTCCCTTGCAGCACTAGCAAAAACAAGGTAGGGTGGCTGACTCTCCAGCAAATATTTCATGTGGACGATATTCACTTTATGCCTATATTCTGAAAATCACAATCCCTGACACCTTTATATAAGGTCATATTATATATATATATATATATATAATCAAATGTTTCCTAAAGAAGATAAGCCTTTGTGTATAAAGTTGTGTTACATCACCTTCTGTTTATACTCTGTAGTGCAGTCACATTGCCTCTTACAATAGGTTATTATCTGCATTTTGTCCATCTTCTGTGTAGATCTGTGTGTTTATTAAAATGTGTGTGGGAGTGTGTGTGTATCAGTGTATATCTGTGTGTGTGTGTGTGTGTATCAGTGTATATCTGTGTGTGTGTGTATCAGTGTATATCTGTGTGTATGAGTGTGTGTGTGTGTGTGTGTGTGTGTATATATGTGTGTATGAGTGTGTGTGTGTGTATATCTGTGTGTATGAGAGTGTGTGTGTGTGTGTGTATCTGTGTGTATGAGTGTGTGTGTGTGTGTGTATATCTGTGTGTATGAGTCTGTGTTTGTTGTGTGTTTTTTTAATGAAAATCTATAACAAAAACATTGATGGCTTTAATTGGCAGCTTTTATACTGCTGGTTAAAGCTGTCAACATCTATGTCAAAAAGCAAGCATACTAAAAATAAAAATAAAAAAAAATTAAAAAAAATATTATTCCACATTTATAAATGTGCAAAAAAAATAGTTATCACAAAAGTACAGACGTGAGTACCAGTTTGTTTCCCCTTTGACATTTGCTTAAAGGGACACTGTACAGTAAACATGCTTTTTTTCACTTAAAGGGACATAATACTCATATGCTAAATCACTTGAAACTGATGCAGTATAACTGTAAAAAGCTGACAGGAAAATATCACCTGAGCATCTCTGTGTAAAAAAGGAAGATATTTTACCTCACAATCTCCTCAGCTCAGCAGAGTAAGTTCTGTGTAAAAAGTTATACTTCACCTGCTCCCAGCTGCAGGTAAAAATTTAAAAAAAATGAAGAAATGAACAGCAGCCAATCAGCATCAGCAGTGCTGAGGTCATGAACTCTTACTGTGATCTCATGAGATTTGACTTATCTCTCATGAGATTTCATAGTAAACTTCCTTTACCTGATTGGTGAAATAATATGAGAGTTCACAATGCTCATCCCCTAAGATGTCCCAGGACAGACACACTAAAATGCTGCTTAGAAATCATTTACAATGGGATGTGGCTACTGAGGAACTTTTGAGGTAAAATATCTTTCTTTTTTACATAGAGATGTTCAGGAGATATTTTCTAGTCAGCTTTTTACAGCTATGCTGCATCACTTTCAAGTGTTTAAACATTTGGGTATTATGGCCCTTTAATGTGTTTCCAATTACTTGTTATACCAGCAGCAGAGTATAAAATGTATGAAATATTGCTTCATTAGGTTTATTTTTGTATGTTAAATAGCTGGTTTTGTTCTTTGAAACCATAACTCATCAAAATGGGCTAAGCTTGCAGGGAAATCAGATCACTTTATTTTACCACTTTCTGTACACACAACTGCTTCTTTATATTATCTCTGTCTGTAAACCAAAGTCAATACTTATAGAGAACAATTGAAAATTAACCGTTTATTACTTAGCTCTCCTAACCCCCACAGAGAGTGTAATTTCTTCTGCTGGCTGTGTTTACACATCATTTCTATAGCCTATACTTAAGTATTGGAACTTTACACCACCTCCTAAAATAACTCAATTTTCACCCTTACATTCAGCAGTGTGTATCTGTGCTTAATGCTCGGATTTTCCTGGCAGATAGTTTGTTTTAAAGCTTATACTCTGCACTATGTCCCAGTATGTGATGACGAATGGAAGGGACACCTTGATTGCCACTTATAGGCAGGGCCGGCTCAATCATGGAACCAAGTGGCGCGGGGGGGGGGGGGGGTCATTTTGATCTCGGACCCAGGCAGCACAATGTCTTTAGCCAGCCCTGATCTTAACTCCTTGATCCTTAATTATTTTTTCCTGAGTATTTGTCAGATCCTCCAGATCTGAAATTCTGTTTTCCGCTTCTTCAACTCTAACGGTAAACTGTCTAATGTCTGTTGAGATAATGGCCATCTCTTTCCTGTGCCTCAAATTGCGGAGTTATTATCTCTGTAATTTGACTAAGTAATGTTTGTGACTCACTTGTTTGATTAGCTAATTGTGTAAATACTGTCTCTCCTAATTCGGGTTGTGCGGAATTTTCCCCTCTCCTGTCCCTTGCTTTATAAGCCATCCCTGGTGATTTGTTTTGAGTGTGGTGCATATATTTGACCATTCATGTGATAAGTGAGGGAAAGAAATCCTCCCCTTTTTTTTCCCCCTTTCCTTTTTCCCCCTTTGCCTTTCCCTTATCTTTGTGTAAAGTAAGTGCCTAAGACTAAGACACAGTGGTGTACGAGTAAACCATTTTAAACAAAAGTGAAATGAAAACGTGTAACTCGTCCAATTACAAAACCCTAAAAAGGAAACAAAAACAAAACTAAAAACTAAAAAAAACTAACAACACAGTATAATGCTGCTATAAACCAAATTGTGTACATCAAAATAGTGCAGTGCAATAACCACCCAGGAAATTTGTTAAAAGTCAATGTTCCTTTCAATGCAAAAACACAAGATCATCAGGTACTATTCCTCTAGCCACATCGCCCCCAATAAAGTTATGTCTAGCAACCTCTCGACTATATCTGCCTTGGAACAGGCTATATTTGGCTTTATTTTTAACCACAAGAAAAAACGGACATATGATATTTACAGCAGTCAGGCTGTATTCAGGCCTTCAGCAGTTTTCCCCATGAATTGCTACTAGTATTGGCCTCTCTTTAATTAGTAGCGTGCACAGCAGTATTCACTGCCCCATAGTGTGCAAAACTCCTACTACCGGGGAAATCCCTTTCTTGCCAGTATTAAGTCTCTTCCTCCCCAGCTTTATAAAGCACAGCTCGGGCTTCTTTAATGCAGTCCTAGAGTCAATATAGAATTTTTTCTTTCCTCCTCTCTAGATTCCTAGTACTGCACATTTATAGTTATCCCAGCATAGCAGAGTATATAATGCAGCTCGATACCTTGTATGATCCCTGCAACTTATAGCTATGCAGCCGCTTATAATTGGCCATTACTGCTTCGTGATGTTAACCTCCTTTCGTATCTCACCAATTAACCCCTTCAATTGGTTATGAGTAACACAGTCCTTACAGCCACTGAGCAGGGTAACTGACCATGCTACTTATCTTTTTAGCATACGAACCACACTCTCCTGCCTCTTTGATTCCACCCCTACCCTTCTTCAAGATCTTGCTTACCGACCGTTACACTCTGCAACTGCCAATCTCGGTAAAGGTTCTGGGAGCGCTTACGAGATCTCCTTCTCCTGCGCTGACTCCATGCGGCATCTGACTCCTGACCTCCCTCCAATCCAGATCTGCCAGGCACGCTGATAGTGTCTTGCAGGTATCTGCCTGAACATCACAGGGAAAATGTGACCCTGCCAATTTGGGTCTGTCGGCAAATGATTGGATCCGCTGTGCACAATGGGCCCGATGCTTGGGGCAGTGTCCCGGCTGTGGATACTGCTATTCAGCCAAGGGTCTGACACATCAGTGTTAGGGAATCGGCATACTCCCAAACCATGAGAGCCGAGCTAGCACGATCTGCTTAGCTCCTCCCTATCTGGATTCCTCAGTTGTCTCTTCCTAGTAAGAACATGATCCGATCCAGACCTGATGATGATGAGAATGATGCCGGCTGAGGAGGAACAGACGTTGTGAGCCCAGATTAAATGGCTACCTTGTGAGCACAGATGAGGACTATGCTTCAATCAAGAAATCTACAGGAAGACAGCCCAGGTGACAGCAGTAATCCCACCAGATGACAGCAGGATCCCACCAGATGACAGCAGGATCCCACCAGATGACAGCAGTGATCCCACCAGATGACAGCAGTGATCCCACCAGAGAGGACCAGAAGAACACCAGATGACAATTGAGGTCCTGCCAGTGACCGAACTCCAGGAGGAAGGGGATACCACCCCCTAAAGAGTCTACAGGACTGAAGATTGACAAATGCCACAATGTTTTAAGGCATTCTGATAAACCCCAAGAGAAAGTCAACATGCTTCCAAAGGACACAATGATTAAAGGAGTGCCTTGGAATGGCATAAAAATTTACCAAACTCAAAGGGGGTTATTATAGGATTACACTTCCTGCACCAAATGCACAATGGAGTGCCACCATCAAGCTTGGAGGTGAACTGAAATCCTCAGCTTGACAGGCAGTTATTTGACCTATACGTCGCATGATCTGTTGAAGTGAAAAGACTCAATACAAGGGTTTTTGAATGTGTTGTTCTATCAGGATCCGATAACAGGTTGATCACACTTATTATTTTACATCCTACTGTCAGCTCCACTAAAAAATTTCCAAACCTGTCTAGTATCTCAGCCGGAGATTCCTCTCCCCTGATGGTGAAGGGCGGCCAGGAATTGGAGAGGGGTTGCTGACGGAAGATACCAGACGACGAGTATACCGAGCCTGCATGTTTGCTTTCAAGGATCTAAAAGCAAGAACCTAAGATCATCTGTTGCAACAACAACTATATTTTCCCGGCACAAACTATCAAAGGATTCAGGCCAATCCCTCCATATACATCCTACATATAGAGAAATTGGAAAGGGGGATATGTTGAGTCATAGGCACAGGGAAAAATATTGCATTTCTTATAATCATAGGCACAGGGAAAAATATTGCATTACTTATAACAGAAACACTATGAGGCCAATTTAACAAAGGTCTTGCAAACCTGATCCAACAGTGCGGATCAGGTCCGCAAGACCTTGCTGAATGCGGAGAGCAATATGCTCTCCGTATTCAGCATTGCACCAGACTCGCCAGAAACACGACCCTTCAAGCTCCATTCGAGAGCTTGATAAATGGGCCTCTATATTTTAAAATTGCAAACTGTCCTATAAAAGTTTGTTCGAGGTGTGAAACCTGTTTTCAAAAGACTTCGTCTTCAGCCCCCACCATTGTTAAAACATTTGATGCATCCAGTCTCTAAATTGAATCAAGCTACACCATTTGTTTTTAAGACTTTATCTTATAGACACGATTTGAGAAAGTTAAACATTTGTCCAAGAGAAGGTAACAAGACTTCTGCCAGGAAGAATGCCTGCTGTTTGTAAACACAAAAGAGAAACACATATGGAGTCTCATTGTCTAGAAATTATTGTGAATAGATTTACAAACCTATGGGCCACACTCATATGTTAAATAATGAGATGCCTGCTGGCTTAGGGGCCAACCCAGACACAGTCTACCCCTACATCTGAGCAAAAAGACTCCAAACTTAATCCTCTTTACTCCACAATTATTATTTGCTTTGTTTAAAAAGATAACCCCTGATCAGAACTACTGTAAAATAATACAAATATATGGGAGGTTACTGATGAGACAATAGTGAATTATATTGTAAAATAGTATATACTAACAGGCTAATGGAGAATGAAGGGTGTAGAAGATATGAGGAGTAATTAAGGGAGGATTAGAGGATGTAGAAGATGTGAGGGGCTGATGTAGTGAGGAAGAAAAGGTGTAAGTTGGTGTGAGGGGTAATGGAGACTGGAAGAATGTAGATGATACAAGCATGAATGTGAGAGGGTGATGTAGAGAGGTGTGAGGGGTTGACGGAGGCAGCTGATGATGAGTGGATAATGGGGATAGAGGGGTAGGTTCTATATGTGGGGGATGGAAAAGGGCAGGGCGTAGGAAATGTGAGGGGGCAACAGATGAAGAAGAAGAGAATGGAGGAAGTAATGAATTAGGATGGCTGCTGAATGGAGTTAAAGAGCAGATTTAAAATGCCACATGGAAACATGTGCTGTTCAATTCACAGAACAGTTAGTGTCAGCTTTTTGACACACTGCAACGGGTTACAATATTAAGTGAGGGGGAAAAAAAAAATATCGCTTGCACGCAAAAGTTTGTGCCCCACTTCTAATCGAGCCTTAAATAGCCACTTCGGCCATGTTAATCTGGACAGCTATGAGTTACGCACGGGTGTGTGTGTGTGTATATGTGTGTGTGCAGGAATGTATGTGTGTGTGTGTGCAGGAATGTGTGTGTATAGGAATGTGTGTGTATAGGAATGTGTGTGTGTGTGTGTGTGTGTGTATGTGTGTGTGCAGGAATGTATGTGTGTGCAGGAATGTGTGTATGTGTGTGTGTGTGTGTGCAGGAATGTATGTGTGTATAGGAATGTGTGTATGTGTGTGTGTGTGTGCAGGAATGTATGTGTGTATATGTGTGTGTGCAGGAATGTGTGTGTGTGTGTGTGTTTGTAGTGGATAAAAAAGAGTTGGTACTTTTGGGAGGCTGGTTGGCTCTGAGAGAGGGGAAGGAAGGATACAGTACCCATGACATGGAAAATGAAAAAACTATTGTAAATCCTTACTTTATTGTATATTTGGTGATGATGATAGAAGCACTGTTCTCATGTAATGTTTATGTCTTTCTGGAAATTAAAAGTTATAATTTTTTTGTATCAAACTTTAATCAGTACCTTTACTCCTTTCTCAAAAATAGTTTTGGGAATAGCATCATAGTGCAGATGTGTTGACAGGAGTCTGGGAGAGTATTCTTGTTTTAGTTTCTGAAAATAAAGACAAAGTATTAAAGTGTATGGAAAGTAAAAATTGCAGACATTTATTTTGTTCTACTCAATCTCAGAAACTGAGCTGCTTCTTATTACCCCATCTCACAGACACTTTACACCTGATAATTCTTTTACTAATCTCCTAATACTCCCCAACCCACCCTCTTCAATCAGCTTCTAAACTAAGTCTCTCCACTCCTGTTATTACCCTTTCTATCCCCCTTCCATGTGCTGTTCCTCTGGAACTCTTTACCCTGCTCCATCAGACTGTCTATAACATTATAAAGTTTCAGAAGTTCTATGAAAACCTATTTAGGGATGCTTTCCATCTCTCCTGTTATACTGAAATAAATCTATAACAACCTTGTCTCACTACTGTGACAACAATCCCCCTGATGAGCTACCCACCCTCAACCTGTAGACTGTAAGCTCTTCATAGCAGGAAGCTCCTCCTCCTTTATTAATAATCATTATCATAGCAAAACCCTACTGATTGTACCCAGCACTGCAGAATTTGGCAGCACTATACAAATAAACAATATTAATTATCTGTATTTTAATTAGGGATGGGCGAATGTGTTTATATTCAAATTCAAATGTTATTGTAGATATTCAATTTACTTAATGAAATGTTGATAAGAATGAATATTCTTAAAAATTATATAATCAAATGTTATTTACAGTTTTTGAATGTCACTTTCGATTTCGAATGTCACTTTCGAATGTTCATAAGAGATCGAATATACACATTCAAAGATAAATGTGTAGATTCAATATATTATGAACATTTGAATTCGAATATTACATTTATAAAAACAGTTGTAGAATAGAAATACTATTTCGAATTTGAATATTAGATTTATAAAACACAGTTGTAGATTAGAAATACTATTTCGAAATTTAAATTGAATTTGAATATTATATTTCGAAACTGAATGTGATATAAAATTCATAGAGAAACATTCTTTTATTGAATATTTTCGTTATTGAATGTTATTCAATGTTAATATGTTATTGAAATATTCAAAAAGGAAAATTCGAAAATTATGTTAGAATGTTATATAAACGTTCAAAACTTTTGTTTCGAACGGACGTATGGAAATTAGTTTTAAATTTAGAATTTTTAGAAACATTCGTTCATCCACAATTTTAATATTGTTAACATTATCCACATTCAATTAAGAAATGTGGTATATTTCACTTTGATAATGTAATTAAATATCTTATTTTATATATATATATATATATATATATATATATATATATATATATATATATATATATATATATATATATATATATATAGGAATTGTAAACATACAAATAACAAAATAACATACAATACCATACAATAATCATGTCTCAAGAGATATGCCCTCTTGCTATAAATATCTTAATTTTTCTTTAAAACTACTTTTTTTCTAACTTTAATTTCTCTTCTAGTTGTTAATTCTGGAGGACATTTTTCTATTTTTTTTTTTTCTTTGTTATCTATTTTTCTCAATGTAACAATAACATCATGGGCTTAAAATTATAGTTGTTTCTGCACCTAATGAAATAAATAGGAATAGTGCATTCCATAGCTTAAAGGGACACTCAAGTCAAAATAAACTTTTATGATACAGAAAGAGCAGCAGTTTTAAGACACTTTCCAATTTACTTCCATTATCAAATTTTGCACAGTCTTTTTATATTCACACTTTCTGGGGAACAAGATCCTACTGATCATGTGCACAAGCTCACAGGGTAGACGTATACTAGTCTGTGATTGGCTGATCTAGAGCATAAGCTATGGAAGACCTAGGTGAAGAGTTGTGGGTGTGGATATCACTGGTGTTCAGTGGGTGGAGCTAGGTGTGTCATGGGTTGCCTGGTGCATGACTAGACAGTTTGAGGTGTGATTAGGCCAATGGCATGGTTAGGAAGGGAGGTAAAGTGGCAAGGAGAGGGATTTTTTTTTGCCACTAGCCCTTTAATAAGGTTCAGCCTAAAATATGGGGGGGGGGGGGGGGGCTTTGGCACCTTTGTAGAACAACCAATGGCTTTGCACTAAGAATAGTTGTATTTCTAAGAGGTTGCCCAGTAATTCTTGTAGCCTCACCAGAGTCATTCTCATTTTTTCATGTCCTACGCCCAGGAAAATGAGAGGTATATTGTTATATGGTATGTGTATAAAAAAGTTGATTAACATATTAGAAAATGATGACGTTCCTCCACCCTTGGTATGTAGCTTTGTAGCACCCCCAAAGTTTAAAGTCTAAAACCACCCTAGAATAAGACCCTGATGAAGCAATAACGTGACATTGTATACACAAGTTTTTTTTTATTTTCCATACATAAATCACTACCATGCAAACTGTATTTCTTGGCTTTCTTTCACTTGCAACTGTGTTTTTCTTCCTTGCTATTTATTTTCCTGGTTAGCAAAAGTTTGGCAAGCTCATGAGATGCACACATGTTTATTAAGGGAGTATGTTTTCTTATTTTGTCTCTGTGTAGAATTATATAATAGCTGTTTTTATTCTACACATTAAATGACCACTAAATACAGTACAATTGAATAGTTGACATAATAAAAAGACAAAGCTATAAAACTTACTTTGAATTTGAAATGAGCAGTAGTATATTTTCTGTCAAATTTCAAAGTTAATTCAATTTCCCCTCCCCTTGTATCATGTGACAGCAATCAGCCAATCACAAAATGAATATACTTATATACTGTGTACTTTTGCACTTGCTAATTAGGAGCTGGCGCCTCAGAAAGTGGGCATGATTTGATAATGGAAGTATATTAAGATTTTTTTAATTTGAACACTTTTAATGTGTAGCATTACTTGCTTTTCCTAATATGATATAATGATAAGCAGATATATATATATATATATATATATATATATATATATATATATATATATATATATATATATATACACAGTATATATTAAGAGTTGCCAACCATCCCATATTTCCCGGGTTCTCCTATTAATTTAGGCATTTTTTGCTTTCTCCTGGCTTCCGTTTTTATCCCCTTCAATTAGAGGTTTCTCCAGGGCCTGGCTATCAAGATGTGAAAAACAAGAAAGTGCTGCTATTAAAAAACAAAAATGTAATTAAAACTTTTGGTGATGCTTATTAACAAAGTCTAATCTAAAATGAGTTTTTAAAAAAGTTCTAAATCAGCGGGGGGAAAAATCTTCGTAATCGTTTTAGTGAAAAACCTGTGTAACAATGTTTATTAATATGGATCAGCTGTTTAATGGAGTTTCTTTAATGTAAATCAAGCAGGAACTGTATATGGTGCAGGGCTGGTGTTCTATCAGAATTTGCTACCCTGTCAGAAACTAGACATGTGGAATTCGTTTTGGCCGAATTTAGTTTTTGGCCGATTCGGAGATTCGGATGAATCTGAATTTCCAAATCGTCACTATAACTAAAAATTCCGAAAACAAATAAATTTTTTTCCAAATTTTCGGATCCATTCTTTATTCATATTCAGAATTTTTCATTGTTCTAATCTAAACCGCCGCACTTTGCCAACACTAAATAAAACTATTAACTCCTAAACCACCGTCCCCCCATATTGCCAACACTAAATAAAACACTAAATAAACCTATTAACCCCTAAGCTGCCTTCCCCCCACAATGCCAACACTAAATAAAGCTATTAACCCCTAAACCGCCGTCCCCTCACATCGCTAACACTAACTAAACCTATTAAGCGCTAAACCGCCGTCCCCTCACATCACCAACACTAACTAAATCTATTAACCTCTTAACCACCTTCCCCTCACATCACAAACACTAACTAAACCTATTAACCTCTAAACCGCTGTCCCCTCACATTTCCAACACTAACTAAACCTATTAACCTCTAAACCGCTGTCCCCTCACATTGCCAACACTAAATAAACCTATTAACCTCTTAACCACCTTCCCCTCACATCGCCAACACTAAATAAACCTATTAACCCTTAAACCGCCGTCCCCCACATTGCCAACACTAAATAAACCTATTAACCTCTTGATTACGAGTTTTGAGCGCTATAGGGAAATTAATTAACGCAACAAAAGTAGCATTATTTAATCCCTATAGCGCTGCCATTACAAGTTTTAAAAAACCAGGCTTGTGCGTGCAATATTGTGCTTTTAAGCTCCATACCACACCAAAAACAAGCGCTGATTTGACGTGCTCGTGCACGCTTTCCCCATAGACATCAATAGGGAGAGCAGGTCAGAAAAAAGTCTAACACCTGCGATCGTGGAAAGAAAAGCTCCATAACGCAGACCCATTGATGTCTATGGGGAAAAAGCAAATACAGTTTAAACCTAACACCCTAACATAAACCCCACGTCTAAACACCCCTAATCTGCTGCCCTCAACATCGCCGTCGCCTGCCTATAGTTATTAACCCCTAACCTGCCGCTCGCGATATTGCTGCCGCCTAAATAAAACTATTAACCCCTAATCTGCTGCTCCCGATATCGCTGCCACTATACTAAAGTTATTAACCCCTATTCCCCTGGATCCCAACATCGCCCACACTATAATAAATCTATTAACCCCTATTCCGCCACTCCCCGACATCGCTGCAACTAAATAAAGCTATTAACCCCTAAACCTCTGGCCTCCCACATCACTACCACTAAATAAACCTATTAACCCCTAAACCGTCAGCCCCCCACATCGCAACAACCTAAATTAAATTATTAACCCCTAACCCTAACGTAACCCTAACCTTAACATAACCCTAATACCCCCTAACTTTAACATAATTAAAATAAAGCTAAATTAAACTTACAATTATTAACTAAATAAACCTATTAACCCCTAAACCGCCAGCCACCCACATCGCAACAACCTAAATTAAACTATATTAACCCGTAAACCTAACCCTAATCGTAACATAACCCTAACGCAACCCTAACCTTAACACCCCCTAACATTAACATAATTACAACAGAGCTAAATTAAACTTAAATTTATTAACTAAATTATACCTATTTAAAACTAAATACTTACCTGTAAAATAAAACCTAAGCTATCTACAAAATAACTAATAGTTATATTGTAGCTATCTTAGGTTTTATTTTTTTTTCACAGGTAAGTTTGTATTTATTTTAACTAGGTAGACTAGTTAGTAAATAGTTAACTATTTATTAACTACCTAGTTAAAAATAAATACAAAGTTACCTGTGAAATAAAACCTAAGCTACCTTACACTAAAACCTAAAATTACAACAAAAAAACCTACCATTACAAAAAAAACGAAATTATCCCAAAAAATAAAAAATGATTTCTATTCTAATACCCTTTAAAAAAAAAAAAAACTCACCCCAAAATAAAAAACCCTAATCTAAAATAAACTACTGAGGTCCCTTAAAAGGGCCTTATGGGGGCCCTTAAAAGGGCCTTTTGTAGGGCATTGCCCTAAGTTAAACAGCTCTTTTGCTACAAAAAACAAACACCCCATAACAGTATACAAACACCCACCCCCCAAACTACCAAGGGCCCTTAAAAGGGCCTTTTGGGGGCCCTTAAAAGGGCCTTTTGTAGGGCATTGCCCTAAAGATAATAGCTATTTTCCTAAAAAGAAAAACAAACCCCCCCTTAAAAGATACATTTCACAAAATAACAAATTATCAAAAATAATAAAAATTATTCCTATTCTAATACCCATTAAAAAAAACCCACCCCAAAATAAAATCCTAATCTAGAATAAACTACCATTGGCCCTTAAAAGGGACATTTGTAGGGCATTGCCCTAAAGATATCAGCTCTTTTGTTGTAAAAAATCCAAAATACAAATACCCACTAACATTATAAACCCTCACTCCCCAAACCCACAAAATAAAAAAAACTATCTAAAAAAACCTAAGCTATCCATTGCCCTGAAAAGGGCATTTGTATGGGCATTGCCCTTAAAAGGGCATATAGCTCTTTTATTACCCAAACCCTAATCTAAAAATAAAACCCACCAAAAAAACCCTTAAAAACCTAACACTAACCCCCGACAATCCACTTACAGTTTTTGAAGTCCTGCTTGAATGATCTTCATCCCGGCAGAGAAGTCCCCATCCAGGCAGCGAGAGGTCTTCATCCAGGCGGCCTCTTCAATCTTCATCCAGGCGGCATCTTCTATCTTGATCCCGGTGGCACGGAGCGGGTCCATGCTGAAGACATCTGGCGCAGAGCATCCTCTTCATACGGCCGTATACTGAATCTTCAATGCAAGGTATACAATTCAAAATGATGCCCCTTGCATTCCTATTGGCTGAAAGGTTTGAATCAGCCAATAGGAATTAGAGCTGCTAAAATCCTATTGGCTGTTCAAATCAGCCAATAGGATTTAAGCAGCTCTAATTCTATTGGATGATGAATCAGCCAATAGAATGAGTTTAGTTGGGTTTTCTTAGTGTTGGCGATGTGGGGAGACGGTGGTTTAGAGATTAATAAGTTTAGTTAGTGTTGGCGATGTGGGGAGATGGCGGTTTAGAGGTTAATAAGTTTAGTTAGTTTTGAGGATGAGGGGAGATAGGATTTAAGCAGCTCTAATTCTATTGGATGATGAATCAGCCAATAGAATGAGTTTAGTTGGGTTTTCTTAGTGTTGGCGATGTGGGGAGACGGTGGTTTAGAGATTAATAAGTTTAGTTAGTGTTGGCGATGTGGGGAGATGGCGGTTTAGAGGTTAATAAGTTTAGTTAGTTTTGAGGATGAGGGGAGATGGCGGTTTAGAGGTTAATAGGTTTATTTTGTGTTGGCGATGTAGGGGGAAGGCGGTTTAGAGGTTATAACAATTTAACTTAACATAACTATTTTGCCGAAACAAAATTATTTTTTTAAGTTAACTAATTTGCCAAAACAAAATTATTTATTTAACTAATGAAAATGAAACAAAACAATTTTTTTTGCTGTGCACATGTCTATCAGAAACTGCTACCTCTGCCTGCGCATGCTCTGTATTACGTAATCGCACTCCACATATGTTAAAAAGGAATGTGCGGAATGCAATTATGTAAATCAGCAGAATGTGCACTGAGAGGTAGCAGATTCTGACAATCAAGTTGTCCTGTCGCAGGGTTGGCTCCAGAACAAATTAAATGGGGGGGGCATTTTTTTTTCACGAGGGGCACGCATTTACAAAGCATGTATGAGAGTCAAAATAAGAGCAGACCTACATATTCTGCATGAAAAAAGTGTAGCTTCTGGCTGGCTTATCCCCCACTATTAACATTTGGAGAATTTGTGCTAAATCACTAGGTAAAATTATTAAGTCTAAATCCTATGCAGTGCACTAAAACAGAGCCATTAACTTGAGACCCCCAGTGCAATAGCTCCTTAAAAACAAGTCTATAAATATCTACCGGCTTCTATCGATGCCTCAAAAGTGCACTGTGATCTTAGGCCTGGCACAGTGCACTTTTGAGGCGTCGATAAAAGCCGGTAGCCATTTACAGACTTATATTTATATGATACAATCATATTCTTATCATGGACTATTGTTTAAAAAAAATTAGCAACTCACAATGTATAGGTAAAATTAATAGGGTTAAGACAAGTCCAAAAAGTCTCTAATTAATTTCCAATTCCAAATAAGAGGTTAAGACACGGAGCTCCTTGCAGATGCGTGATGCAACCTCACAGTTCGGCAGCTAACTCTGCCCCCAGTATGCAGCATTACATAAAAATTCATTATTTTATTTATTATTTTTAAAGTGTGTGTGTATATATATATATATATATATATATATATATACACACACACACACACTTGTACATAAGTGTACTTTAGTTGTGCTTTTATTTTTTATTTTTTAATATAATGGTACACACCACAAATTATGTTGTGTGTGTGTGTGTGTGTATATATATATATATATATATATATATATATAAATATATATATATATATATATATATATATATATATATGTAGAAATAGAACCCGCTCAAAAGGATATTCTGGTAATTAGTAATGGGACACCTGACTTACAAAGTATTTGCAGATGAACCAGTGCACGGAACTCATAAAGCTAATAATATAGAAAAAGTAAGAAAAGAGGCAGATGAGTTAATCCAGCACAAACTAAATTGCAAACCAAATCCAATGATAGAATAAGTCTATAAAGAATCACAGGAAGCTGCCAATTCAAACCAGATAGAGCAATTTTATTGGATAATAACTACCTCTGTATATCACATCAATCAAATTATAATGTATATAGAACAAAATAAAATGTATTAAGAAATCCAAAGTCCCTAGGAAAAATCAGGCCTGATATAACCGGTAGACCATAGTTCACCTCTATATAAAAGCTAGTATGCAGTAAAAATATATTATAGAGCAAGTTTACGACACGGTATCAAAACACAGTAACAAGGTATCAACAAGATCTCAAAATGCAACATATTGCAGCAACAGTAAATTGTAATCAAAAGCCCAGCAACATGTATATGCAGATATGACGTAACTAAGATGAGATGTTAAAGCACATAGTCACTGTAGCTTAATGGTTAGTTAAAGCAGTTTGTTTGTAGCCAAAGTAAAACTTGTCTTCACTTCAAAGGCAGCTTGTCATAACAGTGGTAGCAAATGGTGCATAGTCATTTAAGCAGAATATCGGCAGAATATCAAAGCGGTATATTATGGCAAAAGCAGATGTTAGGCACACAAATTTTTCAGCACTTCAAAACGGCTTGTTATAGCACTAACCATTAAGCTACAGTGACTATGTGCTTTAACATCTCATCTTAGTTACGTCATATCTGCATATACATGTTGCTGGGCTTTTGATTACAATTTACTGTTGCTGCAATATGTTGCATTTTGAGATCTTGTAGATACCTTGTTACTGTGTTTTGATACCGTGTCGTAAACTTGCTCTATAATATATTTTTGCTGCATACTAGCTTTTATATAGAGGTGAACTATGGTCTAGGCCTTGAATACAGTTACTCTTTTAGTATATATACCGGTATATTTAGGTTATATCAGGCCTGATTTTTCCTAGGGACTTTGGATTTCTTAATACATTTTATTTTGTTCTATATACATTATAATTTGATTGATGTGATATACAGAGGTAGTTATTAACCAATAAAATTGCTCTATCTGGTTTGAATTGGCAGCTTCCTGTGATTCTTTATAGACTTATTCTATCATTGGATTTGGTTTGCAATTTAGTTTGTGCTGGATTAACTCATCTGCCTCTTTTCTTACTTTTTATATATATATATATATATATATATATATATATATATATATATATATATATATATATATATATATATATATATACACATACACACACACACACATATATATATATATATTTATATATACACACATATATATACACACACACACAAAATATCACTTAAATAAATAAAATAAATTCCTCATATTTCCAATTCATAATACAGCTTCAGTTTTTAGTATGATTATTATTTCAATTCATCCATTCAATATAAGAATAATTGAATTGTTACTAATACTTAACTTTCACAATGTAATTTATGGTATTTCTCCATTTTTTAAATGTTTCATGAAAATTCACACATCTGAATGATCTAAATAATTTATTTTATTGATACATTTTCACAACATTTTTTGTAACACATTGACAATCTACAACTTTTTCTTTGTTGATTTTAATTAATAGTAAAATGAAGTGAACTTTATTTGGATTCCTCTTCACTTTGCAGATTATAGAAATAGCCCAAAAAGTAATCTCACTTTGCAGCTAGTATTCACAGGCCCAGATGCAGTGATTTAAAAACACACACACACACACACAACACTGAACAGTGGCGTCACTAGGGGGGGGGGGGGGGGGGCGGGCCGCACCCGGGTGACACCCTCCAGGGGGTGACACCCAAAAAAAATAAAAAAATTTTTTATTTTTTATTTTTTATTTTTTTTAATTTATTGAAATTCAAAGAAATACAATGTTGAGATGCATAGATTATTTTATTAGAGGCTGGCATTTGTGAACATTAGTGGGACTGGGGAAGTTGTAGACACACAATTTTTTTGCCAGTGCTGCAATTTCAACAAATAGTTTTCCCGGCTGCTTTTGCTTGTTTGTACTTTGCTTCTCCCCTGCCCAATTTCACTATGAATGTTGTGGGTGTGCCGTGGGGCTTGCAAAGTTGCGCTGCTAGCCTAAACCTGCCTGCCTATCTGTGCTCACTGCTCAGTGACATGCGGCCCAGGGCTGTGCACTGACAGACTTGGAACAGAGTCAGAGAGCAGAATTTTCATAGTTTGTGCGCCTAAAACTTTTCTTCAGTGATTTACTTTAGAGTGCTCTGTTTATCTTTCATTTGATGTTCTGCTGAGCCAGGGAGCAGCTCTAGGCATGAGCTTCATAATTAATGCAGTGCAGTTTACATATTTAGTATGTGTGTGTCTGAGTTTTTGTGTGTCTCAGTGTTTTTGTGTGTGTGTTTTTGTGTGTGTGTCTGAGTGTGTTTCCGAGTGTTTGTGTGTGCATCTGAGTATGTTTTTAAGTGTGTCTGAGTGTTTGTATGTGTGTTTGCCTGTGTTTTTGTGTGTGTCTGCTTTCTGGGGGGGGGGGGGGGGGTGTGACACCATGACTTACCGCACCGGGTGACACCAACCCTAGTGACGCCACTGACACTGAAGGAGTTAAATCGCCACAGATGTGTTTGCTGCCAACAATACACAATGTAAGAGAGAGAGGTGGGGGGGGGGGGCTTCCTGCTTTATTTGCACATTGGTACTATAAAATAAATAAAAGGGAGAGAGGGAGCAAAGCCAGCATGGCAGTGCTGAACAGCACAAAGCAGCCAAACAAAGACTGCAAACTTTGAAAGGCAGCTCTGTTCCCTCCTTATCTGTCCCTCTCCCTTCTTTTTTTCCTCCTCCCTACAAGTTGCTCAGCAACACTTGGGTAATATTGAGCCAACAACATGGCAACTTCACAACCCTCATCTAACAATTTCAGGTGCAAAAAATAACTAAATTAAATCAACAATTTAGTTGTGAGCTTCAGTACTAGCGCCCAAGTGAATAAACTACCTTCCTCTGTGCTTTTGTTTAAACCAACACCCAATAAAACAAAAGCTTTTGTAGAACTTCACCCACCCACAAGAAGTGCCTTATTGCTCCAATTTACACTTAAAGCACCGTAGAACTAATTACAAAGCAGCAACATTTAGGATTTGTCCGATTCAAAAGTCTCCTATCCCTAAACCACACCAAAGTTATGTTTTAATGTTTTCAATATTTTATATTTATTTCAAAATTTAAGATATATTAAAAAAACCGGTGTAAATGTTGAGAGATTTAGTGGAAGTTTGATACGTGAGGCGGTTTTCTTGGCACCAAACTATTTTTTTCTCTCTCTCACATTTCTGGTGTGATCCTTTGTTTTCCTGCTTTTTGCTGAGCTAAGCACAAATCTGCTGAGCTAAGCACAAATCTGCTGAGCGGGGAATAGTTTGGTGCCAAGAAAATCCCCTCACGCATCAAACCTCCACTAACTCAAATTACTGCAGAGGTAAATGCACCTTACCTTCAAGTTCTTCCTTCCACTTCCTGACTGACGCAGATGCTCTCTCTCATACCCCAGCCTTCCACTGCACTGAGTGCACATTTAAGCGCGCACAAGGGCCCCGCCCCCAGAAAAGTTGCGGGGCAAAAAAATAAAAAAATTTAAGTAAAATTTTTTTTAAATAATAATTTTAAAAAATCCTGTGTTTTGAGGGGGCACAGTATTCCATTTGGGTGGGCATTGCCCCCCAAAGTCCCCCCTTGGAGCCGACCCTGTCCTGTCGGATTTTGCTACGGCCGCATGCGCAGTTGAAATTCAAGAAATAAAACTTTTATATATATATATATATATATCAAGTTCAATCACTTATCACGGTGATGATAAAGGGGACAATGAAAGCGTGTCCTGTGTGTGTGTGTATATATATACAATTTTTATATTTAATTTTTATTCATATACAAATGTTCTGGCCATAGCAAAGTCTGACAGGACAACTTTCTTGTCAGAATCTGCTACCTCTCAGTGTGCATGCTGCTGATTTATATAACTGCATTCCACACATTCCTTTTTAACATATGTTAACCCCTTAACGACCGAGGACGTGCAGGGTACGTCCTCAAAAAAAAGGCAGTTAACGCCTGAGGAGTGAGGACGTACCCTGCACGTCCTCGGTGTGGAAAGCAGCTGGAAGCGATCCTGCTGGCTTCCAACTGCTTTCCGGTTATTGCAGTGATGCCTCGATATGGAGGCATCCTGCAATAACCTTTGGTAGCCATCTGGTGCAGAGAGAGCCACTCTGTGGCCCTCTCTGCACCGGAGATCGGTGGCTTTCCTCGTTGGTGGGTGGGAGCCTGTGTGAGAGGCGGGTGGCGGCCATCGATGGCCCTGGTCATGTGGAGGGGGGCGGGATCGTGGGCGGGGATGTCCGGGGGCGCGGGGCGGGCGCGGGGCGGGCGCGTGGCGGGCGCGTGCACGAGGAGGGAGCTGGTGGGAACCGATACACTACAGAAAAAATGTGTCCCAAAATGAAATAAAAGTGGGGCAAAAAATGTTAAAAAAACAATCTGTTAGGTGGTGGGGGTTGGTCTGGGGGAAGCTACACTACAGAAAAAAAAATTAAAAAAAAAATATTTTTTTTTTGCAAACTGGGTACTGGCAGACAGCTGCCAGTACCCAAGATGGCCCCCAATAAGGCAGAGGGGGAGGGTTAGAGAGCTGTTTTGGGGGGATCAGGGAGGTTGGGGGCTAAGGGGGATCCTACACAGCAGCATATGTAAATATGCTTTTTTTTTATTTATTTATTTATTTTTAAAAAAACCTTTTATTTTAGTACTGGCAGACTTTCTGCCAGTACTTAAGATGGCGGGGACAATTGTGTTGTGGGGAAGGGAAGGGAGCTGTTTGGGAGGGATCAGGGGGTGGGATGTGTCAGGTGGGTGGCTGATCTCTACACTAAAGCTAAAATTAACCCTGCAAGCGCCCTACAAACTACCTAATTAACCCCTTCACTGCTAGCCATAATACACGTGTGATGTGCAGCAGCATTTAGCGACTTTCTAATTACCAAAAAGCAACGCCAAAGTCATATATGTCTGCTATTTCTGAAGAAAGGGGATCCCAGAGAAGCATTTACAACCATTTGTGCCATAATTGCACAAGCTGTTTGTAAATAATTTCAGTGAGAAACCTAAAATTGTGAAAAATTTAACTTTTTTGTTTAATTTGATCGCATTTGGCGGTTAAATGGTGGCATGAAATATACCAAAATGGGCCTAGATCAATACTTGGGGTTGTCTACTACACTACACTAAAGCTAAAATTAACCCTAGAAGCTCCCTACATGCTTCCTAATTAACCCCTTCACTGCTGGGCATAATACACGTGTGGTGCGCAGTGGCATTTAGCAGCCTTCTAATTACCAAAAAGCAAAGCCAAAGCCATATATGTCTGCTATTTCTGAACAAAGGGAATCCCAGAGAAGCATTTACAACCATTTGTGCCATAATTGCACAAGCTGTTTGTAAATAATTTCAGTGAGAAACCTAAAATTGTGAAAAATTTTAATTTTTTTTTAATTTGATCGCATTTGGCGGTGAAATGGTGGCATGAAATATACCAAAATGGGCCTAGATCAATACTTGGGGTTGTCTACTACACTAAAGCTAAAATTAACCCTAGAAGCTCCCTACATGCTCCCTAATTAACCCCTTCACTGCTGGGCATAATACACGTGTTGTGCGCAGTGGCATTTAGCAGCCTTCTAATTACCAAAAAGCAAAGCCAAAGCCATATATGTCTGCTATTTCTAAACAAAGGAGATCCCAGAGAAGCATTTACAACCATTTATGATATAATTGCATAAGTTGTTTGTAAATAATTTCAGTGAGAAACCTAAAGTTTGGGAAAAAATTTGTGAAAAAGTGAACATTTTTTTTTATTTGATCGCATTTGGCGGTGAAATGGTTTCATGAAATATACCAAAATGGGCCTAGATCAATACTTTGGGATGTCTTCTAAAAAAAAATATATTCATGTCAATGGATATTCAGGGATTCCTGAAAGATATTAGTGTTCCAATGTAACTAGCGCTAATTTTGAAAAAAAGTGGTTTGGAAATAGCAAAGTGCTACTTGTATTTATTGCCCTATAACTTGCAAAAAAAGCAAAGAACATGTAAACATTGGGTATTTCTAAACTCAGGACAAAATTTAGAAACTATTTAGCATGTTTTTTTTTGGTGGTTGTAGATGTGTAACAGATTTTGGGGGTCAAAGTTAAAAAAAAGTGTGTTTTTTTCCATTTTTTCCTCATATTTTATAAAAAAAATTTATAGTGAATTTTAAGATATGATGAAAATAATGGTATCTTTAGAAAGTCCATTTAATGGCGAGAAAAACAGTATATAATATGTGTGGGTACAGTAAATGAGTAAGAGGAAAATTACAGCTAAACACAAAGACTGCAAAAATGTAAAAATATCCTTGGTCCCAAACGGACAGAAAATGGAAAAGTGCTGTGGTTATTAAGGGGTTAAAGGGACAGTCAACACCAGAATTTGTTGTTTTTAAAGATAGATAATCCATTAATTACCAATTCCCCAGTTTTGCATAACCAACACAGTTATAATTATACACATTTTACCTCTGTAATTACCGTGTGTCTAAGCCTCTGCAGACTGCCCCCTTATTTCAGTTCTTTTGACAGACTTGCATTTTAGCCAATTAGAGCTGACTCCATGGTAAATTCACGTGCATGAGCTCAATGTTAGCTATATGAAACACCTGAACTACTGCCCTCTAGCGGTGAAAAACTATCAAAATGCATTTAGATTAGAGGCGGCCTTCAAGGTCTAAGAAATTAGCATATAAACCTCCTAGGTTTAGCTTTCAACTAAGAATACCAAGAGAACAAAGCAAAATTGGTGATAAAAGTAAATTGGAAAGTTGTTTAAAATTACATGCCGTATTTGAATCATTAAATTTGTATTTGGACTTGATTGTCCCTTTATTGTCCCTTTATGTACGTAATACAGAGCACGCACAGTCAGAGGTAGCAGATTCTGACAAAGGATCAAATTCTGATAGAACAGCGGCGCACCAGCAGGGGGGCGCAAACTTAGAGGAGGCAGGTGTTGCAGCAGCATAGTGCAACAAGTGTTTTATTTTTTACTTTTTAAAACTAAACATGTGTGTTTATTTCAAAATTTTATTACCTGCATGCAGGCTGTAACTATATGCTGCATGCAGGCTTCTGTAGAGAGAGAAGGGCAGGGTAGTCGTCAAACAGCTTGGAACACCACTGTGCTGTGTATGGCCAGTGCTTGTGTTCTGTCAAATCAGCCAATTCATCAGATTAGCCAATCACTTCCGGTGACATGGAATCAGCTGTCTCACCACAAATTCACTCAATGCGCATACGCTCCCCCGGCAGGTAGCAAATCTTGACAACGGAACTGATCTGCTGCTTCCATTGTATTCATTGTTAATCAGGCATATAAACTCTGCACTATAATTACCCCAGGTTCACTATCTTTTTTGCCTCCATCTGGGGAAAGGAGGCCACCTTGTCGATCCTCAGAGGCAAAAAAGATAGTGAAGATGGGGGAATTGCAGTGCAGTGTATATATGTCTGATTAACAACACAGTGACCTGCAGCGATTGAAATATGTTGACGTGGTGGAGCGCATGCGCAGTGACTGAACATGTGTTTTTGCCTGTGTTGCCAAAAATCCTAGCACCGGCCCTGATAGGGTAAACTCGATGTTCTTCTGTCTTCTTTCAACCTAATCTACTATATTAATATACAGAACTGTTGGAGCAAATATTTAAAATATAAAAGAAACTTTTTTTTATCTAGTATTTTTAGAGTTGCTTTTATTTGTGTTTCATTATTGTATACAAACCTCAAATTTATCAGGAGCAGCAAATTCTAGAATTGGAATGTTTGCTAGTGCATTTCTAGAATAGGCAACTTTTATCATGTCACTGAGTAATCGCATAGTCCAGTTACTTCCTAGAATATACAAAAAAAAAAAAAAGGAAAATTAATCTTATTTTAATATTAACATATAAGATTATTATTTCACATAATTTTAAATTTAGTAAACAATGCAGTACTGCAGCGAGTAAGGCCAGCAGAATGCTTGGATGTATTGGTAGAGGTATTTGCAGCAGAAATAGTAAGGTTCTTATGCCACTTTACAAATCATTAGTTAGGCCTCATCTTGGGTATTGTGTGCAGTTCTGGAGGCCATATCTCCAGAAGGATATAAACAAATAGGAATCTGTGCAAAGGAGGGCTACTAAAATGGTACATGGTCTAAAAAATATAACCTACTAGAAGAGGCTCAATGACCTAAATATAAAGCTTAGAGGAGAGAAGGGAAAGAGGTGATATGATAGTATATTAAAGGGCTTAGTAAAACTGAGCCAGTGAGTATTTTACATAAAAAGGAAAATTCAAGAACAAGGGGTCATGATCTCAAGCTGAAGGGTAGTAGATTCAGAAGTAATTTGAGGAAGCACTTCTTACAGAAAGGGTGATTGATTCATGGAATAAACTTGCACAAGAGGTGGTAATGACAAACACTGTTGGGGGCTTTAAGAATGCCTGGGGCAAGCATAGGGCTATCCTACAAACTAGATAAGTTTATATTTTTAGGAAATATTGGGCAGACTTGCTGAGCCTATGGCCCCTATTTAACAAAGGTCTGTCGGACCTGATCCGACAGTACGGATCAGGTCCGACAGACCTGGCTGAATGCGGAGAGCAATACGCTCTCCATATTCAGCACTTCACCACCGCCCCCTTCCGATTTGCGGCCAATCTGCCGCCAGCAGGGGGAGTCAATCAACCCGATCGTACTCGATCGGGTTGAATTGCGACGATGTCTGTCCGCCTGCTCAGAGCAGGCGGACAGGTTATGGAGCAGCGGTCTGCAGGCTCGCCAGAAACAAGGACCCTCAAGCTCCATTCGGAGCTTGATAAATGGGCCCCAATGGCTCTTATCTGCCGTCAATATCTATGTTTCTATGTGTTAAATTTTCCCAACTGCAGTTGTTGCCTTAAGACTGCTAACAAACCCCCTTCAAACACCTCACTTACCAAAAGGGACATAGAGTAACCTTCCACCAAGGTACTCCTATTTCAGTGTAAAGGGGAAGTGTTACTTTAGTTATGCGTAGAATAAGTTGTGGTTTCTAATTTATTATTGCAAGTGCTGTGTGATACTTTGTGGTTAGGGGTAACACTTTAAGTTAGGGGTAACCCTAGGATGGTGGGCTACTGAGTGGAAAATAGATTTGGGTGAGGGTCGCTTAGAATGAAGATATATTGTATGATGTGCAATTGTACTTTAATGTAGAGAGAGGTTATGGTAGGATGAGTCTTGTGTGACAATTTTTCATAAAACACATCTTCCCCCCTCAGTGATTTACATAGAGCATGCAATTTCAACAACTTTCCAAAGTACTTCTATTTTGCAATTTGCTTTGTTCTTTTGGTATCCTTTGTTGAAAAGCATACCTAGGTAGACTCAGTAGCAGCAATGTACTACCGGGAGTTAGCTTCTGATTGGTGGCTGCATATATATGCCTCCTGTTATTAGCTCACCAGAGGTGCTCAGGTAGCTCTCATTAGTGAATTGCTGCTCCTTCAACAAAGGATACCAAGAAAATGAAGCAAATTAGATAGTAGTAATTAGAAGTAGAGAGTTGTTTAAAATTGTATGATTCATGAAAGACACATTTTGGGTTTCATGTTCCTTTAAGGATAGAGATTTTCTTGTGGTGGGTGCAGGGACCTTGGGGAAAGCAATGTCCAAACTGAATAATGGGTTGCAGGGTTTCCTTTTTTAGGAACAGTTGTGTGAGTGGGGAGCTAGAAAACTTAGCAAGCTATTTCATTGGATGGGTTCCTGCAGTAAGGTGTTAATAAGTTATTGTGGGTGGTGCACTAGTAGCAGAGGGTTAATGTGAAACACCAGCATGTATATTTATACCGTATAGCATCATGTGAAGGGAGCGTTACTAAATTAGATGTATTTCTTAAAATAATGCTGCTCAGATACTAATGAAGATTTCTAGAAAATTTGAAAACTTTGAGAAACATTACAGACTTTTATAAATTCCCCAAATTGTTTCATATTCTACGGGACAGTCCTAAATTGGGACCACAGTGATGCTTTTCCTATACTATGTCCTGGCTTATCTTCTGTATAACTGGAGCTGGTTAAAGCCTACAAATAACCAATTAAGGGCCAGATTACGATCGGAATGGTATTTAATGCTCCCGCTCGCATGCTAACTCCGCTAGAAATAAGCTTTTTGCTCGCGTCGGGTAACGCTTGTATTACAAGTTGAAAGTAAAAAGTTTTTGCTTGTGCGTTAACCTGATGCACGCAAAAAGCTGAACTTAGAATATTGTGACTGCATTAACGTATTCCCCATAGAGATCAATGGAGCAGCCTACTCACGCGCAAACCCGAGCGCATATTCTCAAGTGCACTAACCCAATATAAAAATATAAATATTTCACATTCCAGGGTTCTTCACATAGCAGAATATGTTTTATTTATTATTAAATACATATTTCTCCATATATCTGGTGGTATTTTGCTACAATATATATATATATATATATATGTGTGATTATATATACCGCAGGTATAGATATATACAGATATATATATATAGGAATATCTATTTAAAACTACTTAGAACATATTCTGCTATGTGAAGAACATTGAAATGTGAAATATTTAAATACACACTATAGCACTTAATTAAAGGGACAGTTAACACCAGACTTTTTGTTGTTTTAAACGATAGATTATTTACCAATTCCCCAGTTTTGCATAACCAGCACAGTTATAATTATACACGTTTTACCTCTGTAATTACCTTGTATCTAAGCCTCAGCAGACTGCCCCCTTATTTCAGTTATTTTGACAGACTTGCATTTTAGCCAATCAGAGCTGTCTCCATGGTAAATTCACGTGCATGAGCTCAATGTTATCTATATGAAACACACAAACTAATGCCCCCTAGTGGTGAAAAACTATCAAAATGCATTTAGATTATAGGCAGCCTTCAAGGTCTAAGAAATTAGCATATGAACCTCCTAGGTTTAGCTTTCAACTAAGAATACCAAGAGAACAAAGCAAAATTGGTGATAAAAGTAAATTGGAAAGTTGTTTAAAATTACATGCCCTATTTGAATTGTGAAAGGACTTTTTGGACTTAACTGTCCCTTTAAGTATGAATATTGCATAAATATGTTTTTTCATGTTTTCATTTACTTGGCTGAAAAGGGCTCCAATGCACTTGTATATGTCTATATATGTATACATATGTATTTATGTGTTTATTTGTGTGTATATATGTCTGTAAATACATATATATATATATATATATATATATATATATATATGTGTGTAAAATTAATCCAAGGTAACAAGGCGGCTCAAAGTCCAAATGCTTTAATTATTTCACAAATAGTGACAGTTTAAAACACATCTTCATACTCCTATAGGCTTAGCAGCACTACTAGCCAAAAAATGTAAACAGTAAGACTACAGGCGGATCTTCTGTCTTACGCGTTTCAGCTTCCTGCCTTAATCATAGACCATATATATATAGATAATAGAAGACAGCACTCACTGGACTTAAAGAATAGCAATAGTAGCTTTTATTTTACGTGACGTGTCGGGGACAGCTCCCCTTCATCAGACCAACAATGTAATGTGACAAGCAAACATTTATACCCTCTAAGACCCTCCCACAGTGAGCAGAAATTGCGCCAAAATGGTTGTCAAGGCAACCATCTACTGTTACACCAAAGTACTGTATATACAAATACAGATACCAGTTAGTTAATGCCTTATATACTGTATAGAGTAGCATACGTGAAACCACAGATCAATCAAGGTGAACATATACGTATAAAATTCATAGGTACACACATAAAAGGCAATAATACAAACAGACAACAGGACAAAAAGGACAACAGGACTGCAAGCACAGGGTGTAATGTATATGTTACATATATTGCATACACAGCATGATGACCCCTGTATACAGGCCCACTTGAAGTGTGAAATCGCAAAATCAAAAATAGGGATCAGGGAACAACCAGTCAGGTATATACTAGTATGCAAAACATGCAGCATGATCAACTTAAATGCATACGGTAGCAGTGGCCCAACCTGTGATACAATGCGCTTATATATATTAAATATTGCATCTAACTCACAAGTCATTGCCAAATACATAGACAAGTCAGTGCCAAAATAAACACAGTACTAGATGTACCTTGCTCCTACCAGTAACAACTGAAACCAGGTTCACTAGTTGTAAGTGTGCCGTGCAGTGTCAAAATCCGTATCAGTAGTCATGAGTGCCTATAACAGTGCAAGCATAGACCCCATGAGCAGCCAACCAGAGCGCAAGAGTGGGAGGGGTAGAACTAGTCAGTAAGAAAATGTCAGTCACAGCGCAAAAAGCATCTGATAGGGGGGGGGGGGGGGTGGCGCACCTCTATGTACACATAGTCTCAGCAAGTCAGAAAGTGTCAGTCACAGCTCCTAAGACGTCTGATAGGGTGGGAGGGGCGCGCCTCTATGTAGACATAATACTAGGGGTAATGTACCCACAGAATGAACAGAGTGCACTGGTGGGTAAACAGAACTACATGGAATACAGTAATCAGGCACAGGGGAAAAGGGGCAAGTCCACCAGTGCCAAATGTCTAATAGGTATAGTATGACCGGTATTGAAAGGAGTAGACACATTAATAGGATACTCCCGGTCAAATATAAAAGTATAACATAGAAAATAATGCATGTGACCAATCTATAGATAAATAGGGCATGTGAGCACTATATAGAGTGCCTGGATAATGGGAAGGGACACACTGCAGAGGTGAATAATACACCAAGCTATCTAATGTACGATAAATGTATGCACCAGGCCAATACCTACTGTCAAAGGGGCCCTAATTACAGACCAGGGGAGTCCGTCAAGGGGGTACGTTGCAAAAAGCGAAACAGAGGCTCTATGTCAGTGTGCATGTTTAAGCACATAGTTGCAAACACTGGAGAGAGCTAACAACTACATAGTTGTAAACAGAATAAATAAAATAAGCAAGTAAATACATTTAGATACTAATACTGTCAGGATCCAGCCTGGAATTGAACCTGAGACCTGTTTATATTTCTGCTGCTGTTCTTTCCCAGCCTGTTGTTTTACCAATATGCCACCAGATGGCTTCATCACAGGATAAGAATATTGTGTTTTTCTGTTTGCTGCAACTTTGGCTCTCTGGCTCCACCTGCCTGCCAGCTGAAACAAATCAGCAGCCTGCTTTATCTGGGATGTTTGTTTGAAATTTTGGGCCTTGACATTGAGAGTTATACTCTGAAACACTCTCTGCTCCTGTATCCTGTGTGAAATACAGATTTGTTGGATTTACTGGTTCCTGATTTCTGCTACAATTACTGACTACTCTTCTGGATAATCCCTTGGCACTGTGTTTCATTTTTGGACTGATTTCCTGGCAATTGCTCTTGCCTAAAACTTTCTTTCCTAAGGACTGACTCAGGTACTTTTGCTTGCTTGTTTCCAGATACTACAAACTTCCAATTTGCAGTCTATGCAAGTATCCTGTTTGTTTCTACAAAGTTCCAAATTGCAGTCTATGCAAGTATCCTGTTTGTTTCTACGAAGTTCCAAATTGCAGTTTATGCAAATTTCCTGTTTGTTTCTACAAAGTTTCAATTTGCAGTTTATGCAAGTATCCTGTTTGTTTCCGCCCACTTTGACGTTACGTGACACAGCTGATACAGACCGGCTTTGACGTTGTGAAGTGGCTATTTGATACCGGCTTCTGCATCGAAGAAATACCCGGTTCCACTGCTGTTCTCTAAAGGGATCTAGCGCTGCTGCAGAGACAAAAACACGGTGTAAGTAAAAGTGAGCACCTTAATTTTGGTTCTCTGCTTTTCTTTTGATTTGGATTCATTCTCATATCAGCTCCTCTCCAGCTACAATTTGGCGTCTAACATCTCAGCTGTTGGAGGAGATTCCGAATTAATTCCGCTCTGGACTAAACTCACAATATTAACCCTTGAAGGCCTATGAACTGTCTTGGATCAATTTGTATTGTGCATCTTTTTGTTTTGGTTCAATTTATTTTATTTTATTGATACTACACAAATTTGTTTTGTATTTATTTGTTTGCATTTGCTGATCAGCAATTTTATTTATTTATTATTTTTTTCATTTTTATGTCTAATAAATTTATTCTTTGTACAATTTACATACGTGTGTATGTGTTACAATTAAGACCAAAGATTTTCAAAAATTGTCTATAAGATAATAATTTTTTTATATAGCATAAGTTATATCACATTTTATCCAATTTTCTAAACACAGATTTTAGCAGCATTTTTATGCAGCGCTGTAGGTTTTAAATATCTTGTCTCATTTTTGAGCAAGTTATTTTATTAGTTTTTTGTCCTGTTTGTTTCTACAAAGTTCCAATTTGCAGTTTATGCAAGTTTCCTGTTTGTTTCTACAAAGTACCAGTTTGAAGTTTATGCAAGTTTCCTTAAAGTACCAATTTGCAGTTTATGCAAGTTTCCAGTGTGTTACAACTGTGTCCAGTCTTCAGCATATGCAAGTATCCTGTCTGTTATACAAGCACTGCTTTCCTGCCTGATACTACACAGTTCCAGATCTACAGCATATGCAAGTATCCTGCTTGTTATTACAAAGCCCTGCTTTCCTGCGTGTTATTACACAGTTCCAGTCTTCAGCATATGCAAATATCCTGTCTGTTACACAAAGCTCTGCATTCCTGCCTGTTATTATACAGTTCTACAGCATATGCAAGTATCCTGCTTGTTATTACAAAGCTCTGCATTCCTGCCTGTTATTTCACTGTTCCAGTCTATAGCATATGCAAGTATCCTGCCTGTTATTACAAAGAACTGTATTCCTGCCTAATACAACAACCTATAGACTTTGTCATATCTAATTGCATATCTCTACATTGCTTTATCCTATAAATAAAACCATCTCCTTTATTTCCTAAAACCTTGTACCTGTTTAATTATGCCTAAAAGGAAAGACTCACGCAGACAAAACACAACATTAACCCCAAAACCTGACACCTCTGCACAACAGCTCCTTACTCCTGAACCTGCTCCCTTGCAAAGTATGACAAATACTGATCAAATAACATACTAGTGTGAAATAGATACAACGCACAAGAAACTCATTCTAAACGCTATCAATGTATAGTTCTGGTACCCCAGATGGGTGTGTGTGTGCAGACATAAAGACCAACACATTCAAAGAAAAAAGAGACAGTAATTGCCCATATTCAATCCTTTAGGGTGAATGGTGTCCAGTTTATAGATCCATTTAACTTCCTTTTGTAGTAAAAGTTTATGTCTGTCATCGCCCCTACTTAGCAGGGGTACGTGGTCAATGAGTATGAATCTAAGGTCCTTCACTGTATGTCCTTGTTCCATGAAATGTCTAGCAATGGGTTGGTCGCTCCTCCCTTTATCAATAGCTGCCCGTATATATAGCAAAGTACCTTTTAGTGCATAAGCAATAGTCAAAAATAGCAGGGTGCAGAAAACAATCATATAATCCTTCAAAATAAATCACACTCTCTGGGTTTAAGCAAAGCAAACTGGTTTATTCCATGACGTTTCAGGGAGTTGTCTGAGGAAGGGGTGAATGCCCCAAAACGTCATGGAATAAACCAGTTTGCTGTGCATAAACCAAGAGAGTGTGATTTATTTTGAAGGATTATCTATCTATCTATCTATCTATCTATCTATCTATCTATCTATCTATCTATATAAAAATAACACAGTTTAAGAACTGAGCTCCTTACTGATAATAGCTGCGCACACACAAAATAATGATTGAAAAATTAAAAAATCTATATAAGATAATTAACTTATCTGTAATAATCAAAAATATCATAGAGTCTCTTCCTCTTGTTAAAACTGGTGATCCACGAGAAGTACTGGCTGCTTGACAGAGAACCCCTCAGGTTTGAATCCAAGTCCAGTAGTAATTATTATCTAAAAAATCAAGGGCACAAAAGCACTTCTCTTAGTGCAATCAATTTTAATACAATTAAAAGTTCACAAACGATAAATCTCCAATACAAATGGGTACTCACAAAAGAGCCCTCAATCAAATGAGGCAAGATGCAGGCACAGGTGTATAAGTTACAGATGCATTCCTTCTGGCTTGTTATAATCCAAAGCTCTTTTCCCTCAGGCTTGCAACATATATTGTTGTCACTACTGATTAGTAGCAATTAAAATCGTCAATACCAATTTTGGTGGCAAAGAAATAAATGGTCAAATACCACACATTCACTAATCATTTAATGTGTCTCCAGATTTGCCTAATCGGTATATTTACCAGATTGCTGAGCAAACAAATGTTTATAAAAACTGGCAGATGTCGAGTATCGACGTGACGTAAGGTGGGCATGGCCTAACGCGTTTCATCGAGGATCCGCTTCGTCAGAGGCTTTTTCTTTAGGCCACGGCCATCTTGCGTTACGTCATGTGTGGTGACTCTGGCAAGCCTAGGTATTTGACCATTTATTTCTCTGCCACCAAAATTGGTATTGACGATTTTAATTGCTACTAATCAGTAATGACAACAATATATGTTGCAAGCCTGAGGGAAAAGAGCTTTGGATTATAACAAGCCAGAAGGAATGCATCTTTAACTTATAAACCTGTGCCTGCATCTTACCTCATTTGATTGAGGGCTCTTTTGTGAGTACCCATTTGTATGGGAGATTTATCTTTTGTGAATTTAATTGTATTAAAATTTATTGCACTATGAGATGTGCTTTTGTGCGCTTGATGTTTTAGATAATAATATATATTTATACATAAACAGTGCTTTTTTTTGTAAAAGAAAATGTGCCGGTACTCATTAATTGATAAACTCTGAGAAAAGCAAAGGGACAACATTATTTACAATGTTAGATGTATTTTTTTGCAGCCACCTTTTATGAAAACTAGAGTATTTAATTGATAATTACAAATATTACCTGTTATGAGTTTGCAGAGGTAAGTACACCCACAAAAAAGCCCTGCATATATATATATATATATATATATATATATATATATATATATATATAATTTGTACATTATTATATACATATAGATGGTGTACTATTTAAAAATAATTAACTCTTACTGGAATATTGTTCTTATTATTGAATGAGTTCACACATTATTTGTCTGCCTAATTTTAATGCTGTGTTGTAACAATAACCATATGCCCATAATGTGTTCCAGAGACGGACATTGTCAATATTATGGGGTAGGTGTAAGAGCTTGGTGCTGTAATCTGTATAACAAGTTATGGATAACTCTAAATTATACTATGACTATCAAATGGGTGTGTTTTGATCACATAACTGAGTGGGCGGAGCAGTGGAACAGTAGATCATCAATACTCCAGCAACCTGCTTGCTCTGCTGCAAAGTGTCCCTGGAATATTTTTTTAAATGTTGGCAACTATGGTATTTATCTCTGTGTTAAAGCCCTTTGCCTGCCTTTTTTTAATACCTGAAACCTCATATCTTTGAGCCTTAATAACTTTTTTGTGCAATATTTATATATTATTTTATTTTTTTACTTATTTGTATTAAATGGTGTCACTGTACTTTGTAATGTATTTTTGATGTGCTTTGTGACCCTTTTTTTAATGATGTAGTTAACCAGAGCAATCATGTTTACTTTCAACTTGTAATATGATCGCTACATCCGACATGCATAAACAGCCGTGATAAACTTGAACAGCGTAACTGTTAGCACACCACTTGTAATCTGGCCCTTAAAGGGATTCCATTTTAAATAGAAGCATTTTTGCATTATACTTCAATTATTATTATTATTCTTCAATTAGCAAAAATGATTACTGGTTTTCAGTGGCATACACACATATGCTGTGAGTGTCCGTGCACCAGTATTCATACACTACTACACCTTCTCAGAGTCATTTGGAATACTGGTGCACAGGTCCACACACTATATGTGCGTATGCCACTGAACATCTTATAACTTTTACTAAAACCATGCAAAAAAAAAAATATTTAAAATAGCTTTTAAAGGAATGTTTATCCATCAAAATCTCACACCTTTTTTGCAACATCTTCTATATATCCTCTAAACTTTGTAGACAATATACAGTATATCTGAAATACCATTAGACATATATTAGTAAACATTATTGAATGTGTGGAAAAAAAAACTTACCACATTTTGGATAAGCAGCTAACATGATGTCATCATATCTGGCTTCAAAACTTTCCAATGCTTGAAATGTATCAATGTTGCAAGTTGCAGTGGGATATAACACACCATTGTAAGTGAACACTAGTTTGTCAGGTGGTGTATCTTTAGCATTTTCAAATATATTCAGTAACTCTTGCTTAAATGTTTTGTCCTCTGCCATTTTGTCTTGTCACCTACAAAAGAGAAAGAACGGTCAAATGATTGTTTTACTGCATCCACAGAACTCTATAAGAGCACAAGAAGGGGGGGGGGGGGGCAGAGAGCAAATGAACTTTATACCATTGTTTGTGCCAAGTATTGCAGTGCATGCATTTTAATCACAATGAATATATATATATGAATGCCAAAGTAAGCATGACAGATATTTTTTTATCTTTATGTAATCTATAAACGGTTGCTTTAAAAGGACATTCTACTCCCAAATTGTTATTCCCCTTATTAACTATTCCCCAGTTTTGCATAACCAACAGTTATAATAATACACTTTTTACCTCTGATTACCTTGTATCTAAGCTTCTGCAGACTGCCCCCTTTTCCTTCCATAAGACAGGGAGAGTCAACGACTTCATTCTTTACTGTTGGGAATACAACACCTGGCCACCAGGAGGAGGCAAAGACACCCCAGCCAAAGGCTTAAATATCCCTCCCACTTCCCCTATCCCCCAGTCATTCTTTGCCTTTCGTCACTATAAGAGGTGGCAGAGAAGTGTCAGAAGATTTGGATAGTCCTGTAATGGGTATGTTCCCTTCAAGAAAGGACTGGAGATTTACGTAATCATGTCAACCTGTCAGTGAGAGTATTGATGAAAGTTAGAGTCTGGAGATGCAGGGAAAGTTTTTCTGCAAACCCATCCAGACTGTCGCCTAACAGCTCCTGAGCAATCAGTGTTGATGAGTTTCACTGCTTGCTGTTACACACTCAAGTCCATGTCAGGAGCGTCGCTGCAAGACTGTTACACTTAAGAGGCTGTGCCTGTTCCACAGCATGGATCCTGGAGGGTAAGACCATTTTATATATACACTTTTGCTATATAGGGTCACAGTGTGGCTCTTTAATGCCTCAATAGGATCAAGAGTTAATATCTCCTTCAGGGAGATTATTTGAACAGCTAGGGGTTATTTATAACGGCTTTAATGTGAGTTTTTTGGGCTCATAGACTGTGTGCTTTTGGCTTGGAACAAACAGGTTTCACTTTTGTTTTTAAATGTTGCACAGTCCTGCCCTACGCACCATGTGACCAAGTGCGGTCTTTTCATTTTCCTACGATCCTACTGATATCACTCCTAAGGAGAGCATTTTCACTGTTAGCTTTCTGGGTCTAGGAGGTGGTGAGTGCCCAATCATTAGGATTATAAAGGTGCGGTTTTTTGAATAAAAGACTTTTCTTTTTTGTCTGTCCTTTTGTGGATATATCTTAGCTATGGAGGACTCTGATACTACATTAGAAGGTTCCGCTCCTTCTGTACTGATTAATAATTCCTGTTTATATTGTGAGAAGGCCATGATTTGCCCGCCTGCTCATTTTTTGTTCCATTTGCCTAAGCACTTTTCTAACGTCTAAGAAGGGAGACAAGCCTGCTAATACTCCTAGTGCTATTAGACCCTATGAGCCGTCTACCTCTCAGGAATCTGTGTCTCAAGTGATTACTACCCTTTCTACACTACCCGCTTCACATGCAGTTCCCCACAACTCAACTGTTCCTCCATCTGGAGGGGGCTTTTTTCCTGCCAACTTTACCACACAATTACAATCGTTGGTGTCTGCAGCCCTGAGTGCCTTACCTCCCTCTAGCAAACGTAAGTGAAAATTTAAACATACTGTAGTTCTTCTGACCTAGAGTCATCTAAATCTTTGTTGGATTTAGCTACTATGTCTCAGCTATCTGAGGATGAGTTAACCTCTGTAGCTTCAGAGGGTGAACTTTCTGAGTTGGAGACTTCAGTTTCTAAACCTCCTTCAGTGGAGGAACCCTCCTTTTAGATTTAAAATTGAGCATCTGCATTTTTTATTAAAGGGGGTTCTGTCTACGCTAGAGGTTCCAAAGGCTAAGATCCATAAATTAGACATGGTTTATGAAGACAGGAATGTCCCTCTGACTTTTCCTGTGCCAGTTAAGATGGCGAACATTATTAGTAACGAATGGGAAAGAATGGGAACTTCTTGTTCCCCCTCTTGTCTACTTTCCAAAAATGATTACCGGTCCCTGACTCTCAATTGGATTTTTGGGGCTCCATCCATAAGGTGGATGGCGCTATTTCTACATTGGCTAATAGTGATGTCGCGAACCTAAAATTTTCGGTTCGCGAACCGCGGACTCGAACTTCCGGTATTATTGAATTCAATAGGCAGGCGAACTTTAAAACCTACAAGGACTCTTTCTGGCCACAATAGTGATGGAAAAGTTGTTTCAAGGGTCCTAACACCTGGACTGTTGCATGCTGGAGGGGGATCCATGGCAAAACTCCCATGGAAAATTACATAGTTGATGCAGAGTCTGCTTTTAAGCCATAATGGGTCTAAATCAACTAACATTCCCAAAGTGGCTGTCTCAAAACATCCCGGACAGAAGATAGATTGATAGTGATAGATAGGATAGATAGATATACATAGATTGATAGTTAGATAGAATCGATAGAAGAGAAATAGATATATTTGTTAGATATATAATTACCCTAATAAATTCTAATAATCAAACATGCGTTCTTGGACCCAACTAGCTTGTGCTAAGTTACAACTGTGAAATCTAAAAAAACATTGAATAGACACCCAGTACACTTCTTTATCCTTTGGCCTTTTTAGCAGAGGCTCCACGACACTCAACAAAACCAGCAGTAGGAAAGAGGACATATGGCATCCTTTGTGAAAAAAAGATTATAGGAAAGGCATTGATTTTAGAAACCCGGGGATAATTTGTTGCAACCGTGAATTTGAATTAAAAAAAATGATTGGATGGACACCAGGTACAATTCTTTATCCATAATGCCTTTTTATAAGAGGGTCCAGGACCCTCAAACAAAAAACCAGCAGGAAAGAGGACATATGGCATACTTTTGAACAATAGAGTACAGGAAAGGCATAGATTTTAGAAACCCATAGAATTTTTTTTAAAATGTAAATTTGAATAAAAAAAATGATTCGATGGACAGCCAGTACACCTCTTTCTCCTTAGGCCTTTTTATAAGAGGGTCCTGGACCCTCAAAAAAAAACCAGCAGGAAAGAGGATGTATGGCATTCTTTTGAACAATAGAGTACAGGTACAGCATTGATTTTACAAACCCAGAGATCATTTTGGTCAATTGTTCAATAGAAAAATAAAAATGAGTGGCCAACCAGTACACCTCTTTCTCCTTAGGCCTTTTTATAAGATGGTCCTGGACACTCAAAAAAAACACCAGCAGGAAAGAGGACGTATGGCATCCTTTTGAACAATAGAGTACAGGTATGGCATTGATTTTACAAAACCAGAGATAATTTTGGTCAAATGAGAAATAGAAAATAAAAATGAGTGGACACCCAGTACACCTCTTTCACCTTAGGCCTTTTTATAAGAGTGTCCAGGACCCTCAAACAAAATACCAGCAGGAAAGAGAACATATGGCATACTTTGGAACAATAGAGTACTGGTACGGCATTGATTTGTGAAAACGACAGATAATTGTTTGTAAAAGTGAAATAGCACCAAAAACCATGCTTGGACTCCCACTCCAGGTCGTTCACCTTCAGCTTTTTATAAGAGGGTCCAGCACCCTCAACAGAAACAACTGCAGGAAACACCACCACATATGCCATCCTTTTGCACAAGCGAGTACAGGTATGACATCCATTTTAGAAACCCAAAGATAATTGAGAGGAACCAGGAACATTTTTATAAAAACTGGATGGGGCAACCATTACTACAGGTCGTTCTCCTTCAGCCTTTTTATATCATGGGCCACGACCCGCAACAGGCACAACAGCATGAAACAAAACATATGCCACCCTTTTGCACAATAGAGTACAGGTATGTCATAGATGGAACACGGAGATAATTTAGATCAACCAAGAGACGGATAAAGATGCTTGGTCGGTCCTACTCTTTCAAATTTGTTGCATTTTGCTTTCAATTGAATGGTCCACCGGATATGAGTGGTGTGTAAAGTTGTACAATTCGTAACAGTTTAATCACTAGTGTTATGTGCCTTATTTTTTTTATTTGAGTTTTGTACCCACAGAGATGCAGCAGAGGCCAGAAAAATTAGGAATGCACAAATGACTGAAACATTGGGGTATTGTTGGAGCAACTGCTGTAGCAGCGGCCAGAAAAATCGATGTTTGTAAAACATTTATAAAGTGCCCTAAAAGCTTGTGGCTTGAACACTAGTTGTTGGCAGATAAGTCAAGCAAGTCCTCCGTCTTTATAACCAAAAAAAAAAGGCCAGCCTGTGTACCAGTTGTAGCCCAAGGCAGCTCATATCATCATCAGTAGTTTTTTATTCAAATGTATCGCCCAATGTCAGTCCCTTCGGGATCTAGCCCTCATTCATTTTTATAAAAGTGAGATAGTCAAGGCTTTTTTGACCTAGGCGACTTCTCTTCTCAGTGACAAAACCTCCTGCTGCACTAAAAGTCCTTTCGGACAGGACACTTGAAGCGGGGCAGGCCAGAAGTTCCATTGCAAATTGGGATAGCTCATAGCATAGTTTTTAATTTATTATGAAAATGCTCCATCCTTTCCGACTTGCGGGAATTTGGTAACATTTCAGGCACTTTATGCTTATACCGGGGGTCGAGGAGCGTGGACACCCAGTACAGGTCGTTCTCCTTCAGCTTTTTTATACGAGGGTCCCTCAACAGGCACGACAGCATGAAAGAACCCATTTGAACAAGGTTGGATGCTGAGCTAATCATGTCGCGTTCCTCCTCCTCACTGATCTCACTGATGGTATCTTCTTCCCCCCAGCCACGTACAACACCACGGGTACCAGAAAGGTGAGAAAAACTAGCACCCTGGGATGACTGTTGTGCTCGGTCTTCCTCCTCCTCATCCTCCCCAAAGCCACATTCCTCCTCTGACTCCTCTTCCTCACAATCCTCTTCCTGCGTTGCCGCAGGTCCAGCAAGCAATGCTGATTCGGCTGTTTGTGGGGGTGATGGACACCACAACTCTTCCTCTTCCTCTTCACGCTCATCTACTGCCTGATCCAGCACTCTTCGCAGGGCACGCTCCAGGAAGAAAACAAATGGTATGATGTCGCTGATGGTGCCTTCGGTGCGACTGACAAGGTTTGTCACCTCCTCAAAAGGACGCATGAGCCTACAGGCATTGCGCATGAGCATCCAGTAATTTGGCAAAAATATCCCCAGCTCCCCAGAGGCTGTCCTAGCACCCCGGTCATACAAATACTCATTAACAGCTTTTTCTTGTTGCAGCAGGCGGTCAAACATTAGGAGTGTTGAATTCCACCGTGTCGGGCTGTCGCAAATCAAGCGCCTCAATGGCAGGTTGTTTCGACGCTGGATATCAGACAAGTGCGCCATGGCCGTGTAGGAACGCCTGAAATTGCCACACACCTTCCTGGCCTGCTTCAGGACGTCCTGTAAGCCTGGGTACTTATGGACAAATCGTTGTACAATCAGATTACACACATGTGCCATGCACAGCACATGTGTCAACTTGCCCAATTTCAATGCCGCCACTAAATTACTTCCATTGCCAATCTCCAGTTGGTGCAAAGTCAGCCACTGATCCACCTGTGCGTTCAGGGCGGTCAGGAGTGCTGGTGCGGTGTGACTCTCCGCTTTCAGGCAAGTCAACCCCAAGACGGCGTGACACTGCCGTACCCGGGATGTAGCATAGTACCTGGGGAGCTGGGGGGTGCCATAGATGTGGAGCAAGACGCAGAAGTTGAAGAGGACTCAGCCGAGGAAGAGGTTATGGAAGAGGATGGAGTAGGAGGAGTAGAGGAGGAAGCAGCAGGCCTGCCTGCAAGTCGTGGCGGTGTCACCAACTCTTCTGCAGAGCCACGCATTCCATGCTTGTCAGAAGTCAGCAGGTTTACCCAATGCGCAGTGTAGGTGATATACCTGCCCTGACCATGCTTTGCAGACCAGCTATCCGTGGTCATATGGACCCTTGCCCCAACGCTGTGTGCCAGACATGCCATAACTTCCTTTCTCACAACAGAGTACAGGTTTGGGATTGCCTTTTGTGAAAAGAAATTTCTGCCAGGTACCTTCCACTGCGGTGTCCCAATAGATACAAATTTTTTGAAAGCATCAGACTCCACCAGCTTGTATGGTAAAAGCTGGCGGGCTAAGAGTTCAGACAAGCCAGCTGTCAGACGCCCGGGCAAGGGGGTGACTTTGAGAAATTGGCTTCTTACGCTCAAACATGTCCTTGACAGACACCTGACTGTGGGCAGATGACCAGGAACTGCTACGTAAGAGAGACTGAGTGGAGGATGGTTGAGAGGGGGCAAGGAGGACAGCACTGGTTGACGTGGCTGAAGATGCTGGAGCAGGAGGAGGAGGGTGGCTTTCACTTTGTGTGCTGCTTCTACTCATGTGTTCTTCCCATCGGCCTTTGTGATGGGAGACCATGTGCCTTCGCAAAGCAGTTGTACCTAGGTGGCTGTTGGACTTCCCACGACTCAGTTTCTTTTGGCACAGGTTGCAAATGGCATCGCTGTTGTCAGAGGCAGACACACAAAAAAAAATGCCACACTGCTGAGCTCTGCGATGACGGCATTCTGGTGGTGGCAACAGCATGCGTTGATGGGCGTCGGCGGGCTGTCTGGCTGACCCCTGGTGACGATGCATGCTGTCTGACTGTGTCACTAGCTCCTTGAGACGACCTCCCCGTGCTTCCAAATTGTCTCCTCCTCCTCCTCCTCTCTGTCTCCCCATCTGAACTTTCCCCCTCTTCTTCTTCTCTTCTAGCAGGCACCCACGTGACATCCACCGACACATCATCATCAACCGCTTCACTTGTATCTGAAACATCAAGAAAGGAAGCAGCAGCGGGTACAACATCACCATCATCATCACACCGTACCTCCATGTCGGTAATGCTGCCTGACTGAGACTGATCACTATTATCTACATCCTCTGTCAATGATGGTTGCGCATCACTCATTTCTTCAAAATGATGTGTCAATAACTCCTGTGACAGATCAAGTGAAGCGGCTGTGGTGCTAGTGTTGGTGGTGGCGACAGGCGGCGGAGTGTCACTGGTCACTTGAGACCTGCCCAAAGCACAGCTGGACTTAGATGGTGCGTCAAGGTTAGGAGGACTAGCAGCGGAAGCTGAAGAAGATTGGGTTTCCTGTGTTAGCCATTCAACTAGGTCCTCCTCAGAAGTTTTTGCAACCCCCCTGGCACCCGGCGTCTGAACAATGTGCATATTTGTAGGGTCTAAAGGAATCACAGCACCACGACCACGACCACGGAACCTGCGGGGTGGCCTGCCTCTGCCTGTCATTTTTTTTTAAATGGACACTAACAATACTATTACACCAACTGAGTGGTGGCACTGTGAAAGTGGGCACAGTATACGCTGTGAGACTGACAACAACAAAAAAGACAGATGTTTTAAAAATCACAAATTGTTAATTTTTTTAAATATTACTAGTACTGTGGCAACAAATATGATTGTTTGGCACTATTTGGCAAATAAGCCTGTCTGGCACACACGCTGGGAGAAAGGAAACTGCAATTCAATGGCACTAGGAGACTGAAGAATCACAGTCAAAACAGTTATGATTAACAAAAATTCCAATCCTGTTACAATAAATATGAGTGGTGGCACTAATTGGCTAGTTGGGACTGGCACACAGTCAGGCAGGCAGGAGGAAAATGCAATTCAAGGGCACGAGTAGACTGCAGATTGACAGTCAAAACAGTGTTGATTGACAAATTTTGCAATACTGTTAAAAGAAATATGATTGCTAGCACTAATTGGATAGTTGGGCCTGGCACACAGGCTGGCAGGCAGTAGAAAAGTGCAATTCAATGGCACAAGCAAAATGAGGATTAAGATCAACCATCAAGATTTTTTTTATTTAAATTAGTAACTATACTGTGACAACAATTAGGATTGGTGTAAATAGTTGGCAAGACGGCCTGGCACAAAAGGATGGCAGGCAGGAGGGAGATGCAATTCAAGGACACTAGGAGACTGATTAATGACAGTCAAAACAGTGATGATTGACAATTTTTGCAATACTGTTAAAAGAAATATGATTGCTGACAACAATTGGCTAGGTGGACCTGGCTCACAGCAGGCTGCAAGGCAGGAGGAAAGTGCGTTTCAATGGCACCAGCAAACCGAGGTTTCAAATCACAGCAACTATTACCAAACATTTTAATTTTTAATTATTAGAATACTGTCACAACAAATATGATTGGTGTAAATATTTTTGAAGTAGGCCTGGCACACAGGCTTGGAAGGCTGTAGAAAAGTGCAATTCAAAGGCACGAGAAAACTGAGGGTTAAGATCATCAACAATAAAGATTTTTTTAATTATAATTAGTAACTATACTGTGACAAAAAATTAGGATTGGTGTAAATAGTTGGCAAGATGGCCTGGCACAAAAGGATGGCAGGCAGGAGGGAGATGCAATTCAAGGACACTAGGAGACTGATTACTGACAGTCTAAACAGTGATGATTGACAATTTTTGCAATACTGTTAACAGAAATATGATTGCTGACAACAATTGGCTAGGTGGGGGCTTGGCTCACAGCAGGCTGCAAGGCAGGAGGAAAGTGCGTTTCAATGGCACCAGCAAACTGACGATTCAAATCACAGCAACTATTACCAAAAATTTTAATTTTTAATTATTAGAATACTGTCACAACAAATATGATTGGTGTAAATATTTTTGAAGTAGGCCTGGCACACAGGCTTGGAAGGCTGTAGAAAACTGCAATTCAAAGGCACGAGCAAACTGAGGGTTAAGATCATCAACAATAAAGATTTTTTTAATTTTAATTAGTAACTATACTGTGACAAAAAATTAGGATTGGTGTAAATAGTTGGCAAGACGGCCTGGCACAAAAGGATGGCAGGCAGGAGGTAGATGCAATTCAAGGACACTAGGAGACTGATTACTGACAGTCCAAACAGTGATGATTGACAATTTTTGCAATACTGTTAACAGAAATATGATTGCTGACAACAATTGGCTAGGTGGGGGCCTGGCTCACAGCAGGCTGCAAGGCAGGAGGAAAGTGCGTTTCAATGGCACCAGCAAACTGACGATTAAAATCACAGCAACTATTAACAAAAAAATTAATTTTTAATTATTAGAATACTGTCACAAAAAATATGATTGGTGTAAATATTTTTTAAGTAGGCCTGGCACACAGGCTTGGAAGGCTGTAGAAAAGTGCAATTCAAAGGCACGAGCAAACTGAGGGTTAAGATCATCAACAATAAAGATTTTTTTTAATTTTAATTAGTAACTATACTGTGACAAAAAATTAGGATTGGTGTAAATAGTTGGCAAGACGGCCTGGCACAAAAGGATGGCAGGCAGGAGGGAGATGCAATTCAAGGACACTAGGAGACTGATTACTGACAGTCTAAACAGTGATGATTGACAATTTTTGCAATATTGTTAACAGAAATATGATTGCTGACAACAATTGGCTAGGTGGGGGCCTGGCTCACAGCAGGCTGCAAGGCAGGAGGAAAGTGCGTTTCAATGACACCAGCAAACTGACGATTCAAATCACAGCAACTATTACCAAAAATGTTAATTTTTAATTATTAGAATACTGTCACAACAAATATGATTGGTGTAAATATTTTTGAAGTAGGCCTGGCACACAGGCTTGGAAGGCTGTAGAAAAGTGCAATTCAAAGGCACGAGCAAACTGAGGGTTAAGATCATCAACAATAAAGATTTTTTTTAATTTTAATTAGTAACTATACTGTGACAAAAAATTAGGATTGGTGTAAATAGTTGGCAAGACGGCCTGGCACAAAAGGATGGCAGGCAGGAGGGAGATGCAATTCAAGGACACTAGGAGACTGATTACTGACAGTCTAAACAGTGATGATTGACAATTTTTGCAATACTGTTAACAGAAATATGATTGCTGACAACAATTGGCTAGGTGGGGGCCTGGCTCACAGCAGGCTGCAAGGCAGGAGGAAAGTGCGTTTCAATGGCACCAGCAAACTGACGATTCAAATCACAGCAACTATTACCAAAAATTTTAATTTTTAATTATTAGAATACTGTCACAACAAATATGATTGGTGTAAATATTTTTGAAGTAGGCCTGGCACACAGGCTTGGAAGGCTGTAGAAAAGTGCAATTCAAAGGCACGAGCAAACTGAGGGTTAAGATCAACACTAAAAAAATTTTTTATTTAAATTAATAACTATACTGTCTGACTGTGACAACAATTATGATTGGTGTAAATAGTTGGCTAGACGGCCTGGCACAAAAGGCTGGCAGTGGCAGGCAGGAGGTAAATGAAATTCAATGGCCCTAGGAGACTGAATATTTGCAGTCCAAAAAATTATGTTTTTTTTATTTTTTTATTACTGTTACAAGAATTGTGATTGGTGCCACTAATTGGCTACTTGGGCCTGGCAGACAGGCTGGCAGATATGAGTCGTGGATGGTAGGTAGGGCAGTAATTTAACACAGTATGCTGTGTAAGTGACAAAAACACAGGACTGATAGAAAATTAAGTTACATTACACTAGCAAAATATTTTAAAATTTTAGATTTTAATATTAAAATTATGTTAAGAAGTGCAATGCACATATGACTCTATGAGTGGTCGCACTGGCTGGCTGCTACGTAGGGCAGCAATTATAACAACAGTATGCTGTGTAAGTCAGATAGACAGTTGGACACAGGCCTGATAGAAAATACAATTAGATTACACTAGCATAATGATTTAAAGACTTTTTTTTGGAAATTTTAAGAAAAAGGTTAAGCACATACATATGAGTCGTGGCTGATAGCCTTGGAAGGGCAGCTATTAAAAACAGTAGGCTATGTATGTCGGATACACACACGCCTGATAGAAAATACTATTAGATTACACTAGAAAAATGATTGAAATTATTTTTTTTGGGGGGAAATTAAAAAAAAGGTTAAACACATATGAGTCGTGGCTCATAGACTAGGGAGGTCAGCAAGTAAACAAAGTAGGCTCTCTATGTCAGCAAAACACGCAGGCCGGATAGAAAATTAGATTTGATTACACTAGCAAACAAATTTAAACTTTTTTTTTTTTATATTAAAATTAAGGTGAAAGAAAAATAGATATGAGTGCTGAGTGGCTGCCTGGCACAGACCAATTAACCAAAAGACTGAAAAAAAAGAGGTATATTAATGCTGAGTGAGCCTGACAGACACAGGCATGATAGTAAATGTAATTAGATTACACTAGAAAAATATTTTTTTGTGTTTTTTTTTTAAATTAAAAATAATGTTATAAACGGATATTTTTTTTTTTTTTTTTTTTTCTCTTTCTCCCCTACGATATCCTCACTCTTCACAATACAAAGTAGTTCATTTTCACTTTCTCACTGTTTTTTTTCTCCCTTTTCTTCCCTTCTCCCCCCTTCCCCTCTCTCCATTCTTTTATGGAAAAATTTGTAACCCAAGTTAAAGCATCTTCGCCTAGGATGCCGCCCAAAGTCAAAGATAAAAAAACTAAACAGGGCGACCCGAGTCTAAATAGCTCAAGTGAGACTCTTTCTAACATAAATGATACGCAGATGTTAATCTCTCATTTAACTGACTTATTCTCTCCACAATTTGAAATAATAAAGGCCGAGTTAGGTACAATTTCATCAGATATTTCTAATCTATCCTCTGAAGTGAAACAATTTTCTAATAGAATGTTAGAGATGGAGAACAGAGTGTCTGAGCTAGAAGATCAAGCTAGTGGCCAAACCGATACTATATCCAAACAGAGCTCTAAAATTGCTAATTTACAATCGCGTATGGACGACCTGGAAGATCGTTCCAGACGAAATAATATTCGAATCATTGGCTTACCTGAGATTCCAGAATTTCAAGATTTATATCAGTTTACATCTTTTACGCTGCCTCAGGCTCTAGGTATTCCACAACAGAGGCTTCCTATTATTATAGAAAGAGCCCATAGAACAGGCATAAAAAAATCCCAGCTTGAGGGATCTCGTTCTAATAGGATGTGTATTTTCAGAATCTTGAACTATCAAGACAAAGTTGAAATCCTTAGATTATTTAAAAAAAGATCTGAACCACTTATATTTGGAAATAACAAAATTCTATTATTTCAAGATTACTCGGCAGAAACCTCTCTAAAAAGAAAGATAATGGCACCATTCTGCTCGCAACTCATTGATAAAGGCTTTAATGCATGGATGGTATATCCAGCCAGTATAATTGTTGAACAGGATGGTGCAAGGAAAATCTTTCGAGAGAAAGGAGAGATTAAAATTTTTTTAAATGAACAATAACATACTACTTACTTATTTCATACTGTTACCTGGTCCCCTATAAATGGAGAGTTTATTAGGGGTTAAAGTTCTCAATCTTCTTTTTTTGAATGTATTATTGAAAAAAAATCAGGCTTTTTTGATTTTTATTTTTAGACGTGGGGTTTTTTTTTTTTTTTTTTTTTCTTTTTTTTTTTTTTCTCCTCTCCCTCCCTTTTTCTTCTGTTCTTTCTTCCCCTTCGGGCCCGCAGGGGGAATCTCTATCGGTTGAGCAGTTAAGGCTCGGTAATGGATATTAAATTTTTATCATGGAATGTAGGGGGGATTGTCTCTCCTATGAAACGCAAGTTGATTATTAAATTATTGGCTAAACAAAAACCAGATATTGCTTTTATTCAGGAGACTCACCTCACGGAGCAGGAAGTTGCCAAACTTAAGATACAATGGGTGGGAGAGGTATTTGCTTCTTCTTCAAGCAGGAGAAAATGTGGAGTAGCCATTTTGATTAATAAAGCTCTGGAATATAAGGTTATACAGGTGGAGACAGATACAGCTGCAAGGCTTATACTAATTCAAATTATTATTGATAAAACTAAATATGTGCTCTGTAATGTCTACGGCCCGAATAAATTTCGCAGAGACTTCTGGGAGAGTGTTAAACTTAAATTATTCCCTTTTATAAAGGAGAACCTTATAATAGCCGGAGATTTTAACTTGGTTATCTGTCCGGAAATTGATAGATTCTCAGGGAAAAATTTTCCGGAGAATAGGAGAAGCTCTAAATACTTCACCAAATTCTGTTATAAATTACACCTTACTGATATTTGGCGATCTCTCAACCCGGACTTAATAAGTTTTACATGTGAATCTAAGGCACATAGGACATTTGCCAGGATAGATTTTTTTTTAATCTCTGAATCACTTTCAATCTGTAAATTGGAGGCTGGAATTGGTGAGATTGTGACCTCGGACCACTCAATTATATCTTTAACTTTGAAATCCCATGATAATAATAAAAATAAAATGCCTAGGGCTTTTTTCTATCCATGTTATCTCTATAATAATCCTAGATATACTCATTGGTTAAAACAGGCTTGGAAGGACTATAGTACTCGCAATATCTCTTATTTGCACAAGATTGAAACCTTTTGGGAGGCTTCAAAAGCGGTATTACGGGGGGAAATTATGTCATTTCTAGACATCAAAAACAAGAAGCAACGTGCTCGAGATTTACTAATCACTAAGCAGGTCCAAAATGCCTATAAAAAATACCACGGAAATCGATCGACCAAGAATTGGGATAATTATACAGCGTTAAGAAAGGAAAGGGATATATCTGTTACGCAAAAACTTCTAGAAGACGAGACGAAAACTAATTTATATTTTAGAAGCCCTCATGGTAGTTCTGCTAAAAATTTAGCTAGATTAGTTAAAATAAGGAAAAAGAAGAATTTGATTCCTTATATCAGGGAAAACGACAAAAGATATACTAACACAGAAGAGATATGCGAAGTTTTTTTTAAGTACTACACACGATTATATGCTAAACAAGAAAGTAACTCCATTATTCAAACTAATTTTTGGGACAAGGTCATCCTCCCCCAGCTCCAGCAAGAAGACTTAGAATCTTTGAATGCCCCAATTACTTCTGAAGAAATAGTAAAAGCTATTAGTACATCGAAATTGAATAAAGCCGCAGGCCCTGACGGGTTTCCTGCGGAGTACTACAGATGTCTAGTGGCTGAAGTAACTCCAGTCTTAGAGAAACTGTTTAACTGTTATTATATTTCAAATCAACCAATTTCTGCCCGGTTTACAGCGGCAAATATATCATTAATTTTGAAAAAAGGGAAGAACCCAGAAGATCCAGCCTCTTATAGGCCAATTTCCGTTCTTAATGCGGATTATAAGATCTTAATGTCCATTGTTGCCGCTAGACTTACAGGGTGTTTGGATAAACTTATACATCCCGATCAGGTCGGATTTATGTCCGAACGAAATTCTACCAAAAATATTAGGAGATTAATTACCTTGGTTGATTCTAGCTGGAACTGTGATCAGTCTAAAGGCAGAAATAGATTAAATGATAAGGCAGTCCTTACTTTAGACGCAGTAAAGGCTTTTGATAGTATAGCCTGGACCCATCTATTTAAAACCTTAGAGAAATTCGGCTTTGCAGACAAGTTCTTATACTTCATTCAGAAAATCCACTGGAAACCAGAATCTTACTTACTGGTCAATCGGATGCTCTCCCCTAGGATAATATTGGAAAGAGGGACGAGACAGGGTTGTCCTCTCTCGCCCCTTTTGTTCAACATTGCTCTGGAGCCGCTGGCAATCAGACTGAGAGATAGCTTGCCGGGTATACCAGATTTAGACCCAAGCTTAAAAGTGCTACTTTATGCGGACGACATTTTAATATGTTTACAGAACACCAGAGACACAATTCCCAAGGTTGTAAACATACTGGAGGAGTTCAGCTCCTTCGCGGGATATAAGTCTAATTTGGATAAAAGTGAGTTCATGTGGCTAGGCAAGGAGGCGAATCGACAAACTAATCCAATGTTTCGCACAGTGTCTGCTATAAAATACTTGGGTTTGGAGATTCATAAAAATCCCAAATACTGGTACTCCGCCAATATTGATCCACTTCTCCGGAAGATCAAAGAAGATCTTGAGTTATGGAGGGCTCTCCCTTTATCTATTTCTGCTTCTATTAACTTGATCAAAACTATAATTTTTCCGCGGATTCTATATCCTTTGCAAAATCTACCATTAATCCTTACAAATAAAGACTTAAATAGATTGAATTCGTGGCTTTCCAAATTTATTTGGAAAGCCAAAAAACCACGTATATCATTGGAAAAACTGTCTCAAAAATTTGATAATGCAGGGTTAGCCTTCCCGAACATCAGATATTATAATATTGCAACCCTGGCTAAAATAGCTATAGATTGGTTAGCTCAAACAAATAGGGTTACTGCATTCGAACCGGAATCCAGATTGATCCACCCTTGGTCTTTGAAGGCTCTCTTACATTGTCCACTAAAAGAACTGCCACGAGAAGTCTCTTTATTACAATCTTTTAAAAACCCGATAAGTGCATGGCAGAAGTTTTGTGCCATTTTGGCACTGAATCCCTTTTTTTCTGAATTCTTACCTATAAGAGCTAACCCGTGCTTTTTGCCAGGAACAGATCAAAAAGTATTTCTGGAATGGCAGGATAGAGGACTGAAGGATATTGTCCAGTTATTGGACGATCAAAGTCAGATTCTCCCATGGGAAACTATCGTTTCAAATTATTCATTAGGTAGAGGGAACCGATTTGCCTATTTTCAGGTCCGCCATTATATCACCTCTCAAAGATGGTATTCTTCAATTAGGGTTGAGTGGTCCGAGGTCAAAATCTTTATTCAAAAATTTATAGCTGGTGATACGTCAATCTCATTAATTTATGACATAATGCTTGCTAGACAGGGCACCTTGCTGAGTGATAAACGGGTTAATTCATGGATTAATTTTATCCCCACAATTGATCAAGAGATGATTACAGGTAGTTGTAAATTGGTAGCTAAGTACCCTATAGCGGTAAACTGGAAAGAATCTCACATCAAATTAATCAATAAATTTTATCTACCCCCAGCCAGGCTAGCGAAATTCTACCCTCTCAAGAAGGCGGATTGCCCGCGATGCTTTTATAGTGTCGCAGATATTGTTCATATGATATGGAGATGCCCTAAAATAAAACAAGTATGGCAGAAAGTCCAGTACTGGTTTAATAGGCTCTATAATGGGGATTATTTGCTATCTCTGCAAGAGGTTATATGTTTGATAAGGGATCCCATAATAGATTCTAAAACTCGGATCTTGAATATTATTATACTAATTGTTAGATATAACATTTTTAAGTCCTGGATTGCTAAGAAGCCCCCTAGTTTAGGGATAATTCTTAAAGGGATCCAATCTCAAATTATATACGAATCTTTTCATCTATCTCAAGCCACAGAGAAAAAAATTAAGATATTCTTGACAGATTGGGCACCAATCATTAAAACTTATTCATTGCAAATCCAACATTTGATCTTGTCTCCATTTGTATCTTCCATTAGTTTCGCTGAGTTAGTTCTGCTTCAAGTATTCCCAGGTTCATGGATGAGGAATTTCAGAGATATACCATAAAGTCATGACCTATCTCCCTTTATGACCTATCTTCCTTTATGACCTATCTTCCCTAAGAGGGAGCCTTGCGGGCCCGGAGGTCGTTGGGGTTTTTTTTTTTTTTTTTTTTTTTTTTCTCTCAGTTTTTTGTTCTTGTTTTGTGTTTTTGTTTTTGTTGTTTTCTGTCTTTTGATGTAAGGAAAATAGAAAAAAACCCAGCTCATGTGTACAAATATTGCCCTCATTGATTTGATTAATCAACTATGATAAAGTATACTTATCCTGTATTTTGTTATGTTTTTTTGCTTTACAATGCGCCTTATCTTGCCCTGCGAGGCATAAAAGGTTTGATTTATTTGATTGTACACTGCTCTGGATTCAAAATAAATATATTAAAAAAAAAATAAACGGATATTAACACTGCTGGCTGCTGGCTGGCACAGAGCAATGAACCAGAGTATATGCTGTGTGACACTGGCCTGATAGAAAATGAAAACAAATTACACTAGAAAAATAATTATATTTTTGGGTTAGTTAAATTTAAACTAATGTTGTTAGGGAGATATCAGTGGTGACAGTAGTCACAGCATATGCTGTGAGCCTTAAACACACAGCTGAAATCCAGGCAAATGCTAATAAAAAAAAAACGAACAAAAAAAAAAAAAACGGCACGAAATATAGCCCTAAAAAGGGCTTTTTGGGGTGCTGTGCTTGCAGCAGAGATGAGTGGAGTCCTTCTGGACTGTAAATACACTAGCCTAGCTATGTTTTTCCTATTAATGTCAGGAGCAAAAACACAACACGTCCTCTCATTAAAAAAGCAAGGTCGTTATGAGTCTAAAATGGCGGATTCCGAGTAGCTGGGAGTGTCTATGAGGGAGTGTCTGATGTTGATTGGCTCTAATGTGTCAGGCGGCTGTGACATAAAGGGTCAAAGTTTCCACAATGATGACACATAGGGGCGGATGGAACATCGCCATGTGTTCGCCCACAAACGCGAACGCGAACAACCTATGTTCGCTGTGAACCGTTCGCGGGCGAACAGTTCGGGACATCACTATTGGCTAAGTGTACTACTATCACCCTGGAGGATAGTTCTTCTTTTAGAGAGCCTTCTCTCTAGGAGTAAGTGTCCCGGTATCTACAGCAGAAAGAGGTTTGGGGTTTTATTCAAAGCTTTTTGTGGTTCCAAAAAAGGAGGGAACCTTTCATCCAATTCTGGACTTAAAGTGCCTAAACAAGTTTCTCATTGTTCCCTCTTTCAAGATGGAGATATAATTGGTCAATCCTTCCTCTGGTTCAGGAAGGACAGTTTATGACCACCATAGACCTGAAGGATGCATACTTTCACGTTCCGATACGCAGGGAGCATTTTCAGTTCCAGAGGTTTGCCTTTCTGGACTAGCACTGTCAGTTCATAGCTCTTCCATTTGGCCAAGCTACTGGTCCAAGGATATTTATAAAGGTTCTGGGGGCTCTTCTAGCCATTGTCAGAACACAAGGTATTGCAGTAGAGCCTTACCTGGATGACCTTTTTGTCTAGTGGAAGAACACTCAGAGTCTCTTCTCAGTCTTCTTCGATTACATGGATGGAAGATAAATTTGGAAAAGAGTCCTTTTACTCCAAGTACCAGGATGAATTTCCTGGGGACAACAATAGACTCCATATCCATGAGAATATTTCTCACAGATCAGAGGCATTGCAAGCTATCTACTGCATGTCTTGCCCTCCAGGCCTTATTGAGACCCTCAGTGGCCCAATGTATGGAGGTGATTGGACTCATGGTGTCCTATATGGACATCATTCCCTTTGCCAGATTCCATCTCAGACCCTTACAACTATGCACGCTGAGACAATGGAACAGCGACCATTCAGATCTGTCTCAACAGATTGTGCTGGACAACCTTTCGAGAGACTCGCTCTCTTGGTGGCTCTGTCCAGATCATCTGTCCCAAGGTACATGCTTTTTGAGACCATCCTGGGAGATTGTGACTACGGAGGCAAGCCTTTCCGGCTGGGGAGCCATTTGGGGTGCCAAGAAGGCACAAGGGCTGTGGACTCAAGAGGAGTCCTCCCTTCCGATCAATATACTGGAACTCCGGGCAATCTTCAATGCCTTGAAGGCTTGGCCCCTTCTGGGTTTGTCCCAGTTTATCAGATTCCAATCAGACAATATAACTTCAGTTGCCTACATCAACCATCAGGGGGGAACAAGAAGTTCCTTGGCAATGAGAGAAGTATCTCAGATACTTGAATGGGCAGAGACTCACAGATGAATCTCAGGCAGAACTGATAAATGCCCTATCTGTAGCATGGAGGTTCAGACTCATATATCTTTTTCCAACATTACTGCTTCTCCCTCATGTGGTGGCTCTCATCAAGCAGGAGCGAGCATCAGTAATTCTGATTGCTCCATTGTGGCCACGAACTATGTGGTTTGCGGATCTGGTGGGGATGTCCTCATCTCCTCAGTGGAGGTTGCCTTGTCGCAGAGATCTGCTGATACAGGGTCCCTTCATACATCAAAATCTAGATTCTCTGAGGCTGACTTTGTGGACATTGAATGCTTAGTCTTAGCCAAGAGAGGGGTTTCTGAGAGTGTTATCGACACTCTGATTCAAGGTCATAAACCAGTTACTCGTATCTACCATAAAGTGTGGAGGATTAACTTGTACTGGTATGAAGAGCGTGGCTTTTCCTAGCATAGGGTAAAGGTTGCCAGAATTTTATCTTTTCTCCAGGATGGACTGGAGAAGGGTCTATCTGCTAGTTACCTGAAGAGACAGATATCGGCCCTGTCGGTGTTACTGCACAAGAGATTGGCTGAGCTTCCGGATGTGCAGTCCTTTGTTAAGGCTCTGACCAGAATCAGACCTGTGTTTAGATCTGGGGATCTGCCTTGAAGCCTCAATCTTGTTCTTCGTGTTTTGCAGCAGGCTCCATTTGAGCCTATGCATACTTTTGACATTAAATTGTTATCTTGGAAGGTTCTTTTTTTGTTGGCTATTGCCTCTTCACGCAGAGTTTCTGAGATTTCTGCTTTGCAATGTGTCCCCAATTATCTTGTTTTCCATGCTGGTAAGGCAGTTTTAGGTACTACATTAGGGTTCCCCCCCAAAGTGGTGTCGAATCATAACATTAATCAAGAAATTGTTGTTCCTTCTTTGTGTCCTAATCCTTCTTCAGCGAAGGAACGCTTGCTTCATAACCTAGATGTGGTTCGTGCCTTGAAGTTCTATCTTCAGGCTACTAAGAAATTCAGACAATCTAACTCTTTGTTTGTCATCTACACGGGGAAGCGTAAGGGGCAGAAGGCTACTACAACTTCCCTATCTTTCTTGTTAAGGAGTGTCATCCACTTAGCTTATCAGACAGCGGGACGACAGCCTCCTGAGAGGATTACAGCTCATTCCACTAGAGCAGTGGCTTCCTCCTGGGCTATTAAGAACGAAGCCTCTATTGATGAGATTTGTAAGGCGGCTACCTGGTCCTCCTTACACACTTTTTCTAAATTTTACAAGTTTGATGTGTTTGCTTTGTCTGAAGCAGCTTTTGGGAGAAAAGTTTTGCAGGCTGTTGTCCGCCTCCTTTTTGTTCCCTCCCGTTATTCCTTCAGTGTCCTCTGAATCTTCAGTATAGTTTTCCCAATAGTAAGGAATGAAGTCGTGGACTCTCCCTGCCTTATGGAAGGAAAACATAATTTATGCTTACCAGATAAATTCCTTTCCTTCCTGGCAGGGAGAGTCCACGACCCTGCCCGTAATTTATTTTTGTTGGGCGGTTCCCTTTTTATATTATTTCTTCTGGCACGTTTATACCCTGATGTTTCTCCTACTTTTCCTTGTTTCCTTGGCAGAATGACTGGGGGATAGGGGAAGTGGAAGGAATATTTTAAGCCTTTGGCTGGGGTGTCTTTGCCTCCTCCTAGTGGCCAGGTGTTGTATTCCCAACAGTAAGGAATGAAGTCGTGGACTCTCCCTGCCAGGAAGGAAAGGAATTTATCTGATAAGCATAAATTATTTTTTTCCAGTTATTTTGACAAACTTGCATTTTAGCCAATCAGTGCTGACTCCTAGGTAAATCCACAGAAGTGAGCACAACGTTATATATATGGCACACATGAACTAGCGCTGTTTAGCTGTGAAAAACTATCCAAATGCACTGAGATAAGAGGTGACTTATAAGGACTTATAAATTAGCATATGAGCCTACCTAGGTTTAGCTTTCCACAAAGAATACCAAGAGAACAAAGCAAATTTTATGATAAAAGTAAATTGGAAAGTAGTTTAAAATTACATGCCCTAGCTGAATCATGAAAGATTAATATTGACTTAGCTATCCCTTTAACCATTTTTCTTTTGTACTGAGCTGTTAATTCTTAGATATTACTTACATTTAGGTCCTACACTAGGCCATTTTTCAGTGAAAAACCAACACATATTATATATTGCTTTTTTTCATCAGACCCAACAGATGCTAACTATACTGTTATTTTATGTATATATCATGACTTGCGAAAACTGTACAACAAAATGTGTAAAATAAAATATATTTTTTAATTCTAACTTAAATAAACAAGGTTGGCAACAGTTGTGTGTGTGAGAAGGGGTTATAAATAAGGGCCTTTGGGTGTAGTTATATAACTTTGATGTGGACATGGGGACTCCCATGAGCCTCTACTCAAATCAATGCACATTTATTCACATCAAGTGATCACTATAACCATGGTGATCAGCTAGCTACTAAAAGCTATATAGGAAATTTATTTAAAAGAGGGACTTTTGGGGTTTAAAACAAGGGTCTTCTGATGGCCTATAGACCCCATTCATTAAAAAAAATAAACGTCAACATATTAATAAACAAAGTTTAAACAAAATTGTGTCTGTGTATGTGTTTATGTGTTTTTTAAACTTTAAAGTCAAAACAAGAAGGTCTTATCCTCATATAAATTATGTTTTTTGGGTATAGTTATGTAAATTCAATGTGCATGTAGGGGCTCCTATTATATACTTGTAATTTATGTTTTGTTTTCTATTTATACATACATACATACATATATATATATATATATATATATATATATATATATATATATATATATATACAGAGTGGGCAAATCTTGCCAAGCCAAGATGTGCCATGCTGAAAAAATCATACCCAAAAAGACTGAGTGCTGTAATAAAATCAAAAGGTGCTTCAATAAAGTATTAGTTTAAGGGTATTCACACTTATGCAACCATATTATTTTCATAGTTGCCAACAGTCCCTGATTTCCAGGGACAGATAGATAGATGATAAATAGATATAATGTATTATTTCAATATAATTAATTCCTAATGGAATATTGTTATTATTATTGAATGGGTTCACATATTATTTGTCTTTCTAATTTTGATGCTGTGTTGTAAAAATAACCATATGCCCAGAATGTTTTCCAGAGACTGGGTAGGTGTAAGAGCTTTGTGCTGTAATCTGTATAATAAACTATGGATAAGTCTAAATTATACTATTACTTTCAAATGGGTGTGTTTTGATTGCAGAACTGAGTGGGCGGAGCAGTTGAACAGGAGGTCGTCAATACTCCAGTAACCCGCTTGCTTGCTCTGCTGCAAAGTGTCCCTGGATTTTTTTTTTTAAATGTTGGCAACTATGTTTTTATTTTTTTATTTTTATTTCCCTTTACCTAAAAGATTTCAGTTTGTTTTTCAATTGAGTTGTACAGTTGTTTATAGGTAACATTAAAGGTGGAAAAAGTTCTGAAATTATTTATCTTTGTCTCATTTTTTTACATCACAGAAACCTGACATTTTAACAGGGGTGTGTAGACTTTTTATATCCACTATTTATACATACATACATATGTATTTATATATATATATATATATATATATATATATATATATATATATATACACACGCACAATGGCCAGCAACAAGGATAAGCCCAGAAGTCACTCTACAGTGTCCCTAAAATTCAGCCAGGCATGCCAGCTCTCAACCAAACTAGCTGTAGTGCAAACAAGGGTGACAGCCACTTTCTAATGTTCCTAGAGTATATATAGAATAAAATATATAGAATTAAATATTAAAATGAAATAAAAATATAACATGAATGCTCTTTTATAAATATTCATTTATACTTTATAATATTCACATATGTAGCATCAGGTGTTAAATGTATTTTGTTTTCCTTCATCTCAATTTTATTTTATCATCATAGAAGAATTTCAAATTTTATACCAATTGAGCTTTTCTCATGGGAGAACGATAGGGAGCGCATGTTACTTGTTGTCCAAGATTACAAAACCACAGCGGCAAGATATTTTTTTCTGGGAAAATAATGGAGTCAACCCTATCACTAATCAAGGATGTTTAATGTAGAACATTTTCTAGGTATGTGCAAAATTCATTATTAGATTATTAGTATGTCAAAATGAATTCAAAATAAAATAGTGGGTAGCAGCTATTTTTGGCACCCGATATATGTGTTAAAGTGCAAAACACAAAGATATGGGTACACACCCCAGGTCCCTGGCAAAAACTTACAGCTTTGGCTGTTAGCACTTACAGGCAGCTGCATTTGTTGTAAGTGATTTAAGCAGTTAACCCCTTAACGACTGCAACGTATTCTGTACGTCGCTGGTCGTTAAGGGATTATCTGGCTGTAATAGCACTATTAGACCCTCCCTCCCTCCTGCAGACTTGCTTGTGGCGAGACCTCGCTATTGAAAACCACACCCCCATAGAAAGACCAGCAATGTTTTTCTATTGAAAAACACACACCATAAAAAGACCAGCAATGGGGGTAAAAAAACTAAAATTCATTACGAATTATAGTTTAGAGTACAATAAAATTTGTAATACAGTACGAGACTCTATTCCCGTTTTGTATTCAGATCCTGTTCTCAAGGAAATTATGAAGGAAGGATGTAACTTTATATCTAAAAAGGGAAAGACACTTTCTAATTACTTATCGCCCTCAGACATAAAACCCATGACTAACAAAAGTTGCTTACAGCAAAGGAAAGGTTTCTTCAAGTGTAGAAGACCAATATGTAGAACATGTAACTTTGTGACGGAATGAGATGTAATAACTTCATCTGTAACACATAAACAACATAAGATCAATTTCTCAGTCAACTGTTCAACTACTCATGTAATATATCTCCTTACCTGTAAACTTTGCTTTAAGCAGTATACAGGCAAAACTAAACGGCAACTCAAAGAAAGATTTTTAGAACATTTACGGAGTATTGAGGATGAGGAGTCAGACACTCCTGTAGCAAGGCACTTCAAGGATAATTCAGATGTTAGTGCACTTACAGTGCAAGGTATAGACTTTGTCCCTTTATGGAGAAGAAGGGGCAATAGAGAAATGAGTCTAGATAAGAGAGAAGTTTTTTTTGGATATTTACCCTACAAACCAGTTACCCTTTGGGAATAAATAAAAGGTGAGATCTAGATCTATTTGTTTAATTTTTCTGTATGCAGGTATTAATATCCAAGTAAAGTGTCAATTAGAAAATCTAAATACAACTAATATATTCAGTATGTTTATACATGTCATCTAAGCTAGTTCTCTTTGGATAGGAATTCTTTCTTTCAACGCTACTATATTAGTAACAATAATATATTATCAGATAGATTTGTAATTAAAGTATTGCTAATAGTTTAAACATACCTATATTGCTTCATTATAGAGTGCTTTTTATATGTTTAGGATATAATAATAGGATCACTATAAAGTCAAGACATTTAATTTGTTGAACACAGTGTTTTTTCCTAGTTGTTAAATGAGTGTAATACCTCTTTAAGGGATTTACTGATTAAAAGGCCGGTCTTTGCAGGTGCACAGGTAAGCAGTGAACAAGTGCTGTTTGAGCACGAAACATGTCTGCTCTGTGCACCTGCATCACAACCAGGATTTTAACATGTCCTATTTAGGACGAATTGTTTGTTTTTAAATTTTGTCCTAATAAACATTTTTCAAGGTTTACTATAAGGACTTTGAGCGCTTCTTTTTCCTCTATGTGGATTTATTGGCTTATAGCGCGTGGAACAGACACGCTGGAATCAGCTGCCGCAGTCCTTCACTGAACCAGGGATTGTCGAATCCCGCCCACTCTCCAACAGAGCCGTTACAACATATATTTTGTACCAGATGGTTTTCTTTGCAGCGCTCCGTTGTGCAGGTTTGTGAATGTCTGCTTTTCAGACACGCTGATCTGCATTGGGGCCTGTACACACTGAAGCCATTATGGGAGTCCAATGAGGAAAAGAACCGAAGCTGGGACCTTACATATTCCTCGCCTTTGGTGTCTACAACTCACATTACACTCTTCTCCAAACGATTGGAATTTAGACTCTACCCCTCTCGGGTCATTAAGATCGGGGTAGGTTAACTATCTGTGTCAACTGAGAGGCGGCTGATTATTTTACCAGACCTTTGCCTCAGCTATACCCAGACTTACTACTGTTTTATATTATTAACCCCCCCGTCATACCAACATTGAACATCTAAACTTCTGGTCATAGTATTGTGATGTAATTAACTGTATTAGCTCTGTAAATAGTTTAGCGAAATTCTTGCAGATTTACATCCTTATTCAAATTGTGTAATTTCAGACAGCTAGGTCCAAACTGACAACCCCAGTTACACTTTCTTAACAGACTACGGTTGACTATTGTTTTATGCAGTTAAATTTAGGTACGTGATTTAGACATCTGGGCCTCTTTCTAGACAACTAGAGTTGCCATCCTGATCGCTCTAGTTTGTATTTATGTGCTACTTGCAATTTACGTTTTTTTTTTTTTCTTCTTCTTCATATTCCTGCATATTCAGTATATATTATTTATCTACCGATGCTCAGTTTATCTCATGTAATGACTGTGAATGTTGGATAAATACTGCAACAAGGCTAGCTCCCTATTAAAAGTGAGAATGTAAATATATATAGGCAGAAATGATTAACAAGTTTCATAATCATCCATACTTATTATGTCTGTGCCTTTAAATCACTCCAAAAATGGACAATGCTGCACGTCAGATTTAATAGGAGATCAGCATTCATAACTACTGTTTGGTCTAAGCCTCTGGTAGAAGCTTACACATGACAGATTTCTCTCTCCTACCTGTCATAACACGGCTTGACTTCCTTTCTATTATCTTACATTTGGTTGGCGGATCTTGGTTGTCTAGTTTGCCCATGCATATATACACATAGGTTTGCTTTCTATAGATATTCCTGAGCAAGACATACTAACTCAAAAACGCGCTCTGTCAGCAGTTGAGACAGAGTTAATGGCTTTTGTGTACTGTACCATATACAGGAAGATATTAAGTATGCTTCACATGCTCTTATGGCGTCCCTTAGAATTCTATCAGCCAATCAGAATTAAGGTAGAAAAAATCCTATTGGCTGATGCAATCAGTCAATAGGATTGAGCTGACATTCTATTGGCTGTTCCAAACAGCCAATAGAATGCAAGCTCAATCCTATTGGCTGATTGGATCAGCCAATAGAATTGAAGTTCAATCCTATTGGCTGATTGGATCAGCCAATAGGATTGAAGTTCAATCCTATTGGCTGATTGCATCAGCCAATAGGATTTTTTCTACCTTAGTTCCAATTGGCTGATAGAATTCTATCAGCCAATCGGAATCTAAGGGACGCCATCTTGGATGACGTCACTTAAAGTGATATTCCTTATGAAGAAGCCATCTGAAAAAGAGGATGCTCCGCGTCAGATGTCTTGAAGATGGACCCACTCCGCACCGGAAGGATGAAGATAGAAGATGCCGTCTGGATGAAGACTTCTGCCCGTCTGGAGGACCACTTCTGCCAGCTTCATTGAGGACATCTTGCCGCTTGAATGAAGACTTCTCCCGGTAAGTGAATCTTCGGGGGTTAGTGTTACGATTTTTTTAAGGGTGTATTGGGTGGGTTTATTTTTTTAGATTAGGGACTTTGGGCTGCAATAGAGCTAAATGCCATTTTAAGGGCAATGCCCATACAAATGCCCTTTTCAGGGCAATGGGGAGCTTAGTTTTTTTAGTTAGTATTTTATTTGGGGGGTTGGTTGTGTGGGTGGTGGGTTTTACTGTTGGGGGTGTGATTGTATTTTGTTTTTACTGGAAAAAGAGCTGATTTCTTTGGGGCAATACCCCGCAAAAGGCCCTTTTAAGGGCTATTGGTAGTTTAGGTTAGGCTAGGGGTTTTTTTTAATTTTGGGGGGGCTTTTTTATTTTGATAGGGCTATTAGATTAGGTGTAATTAGTTTAAATATCTTGTAATTTGTTTTTTATTTTCTGTAATTTAGTGGGTTTTTTTTGTGATTTAGCTAATTTTATTTAATTTATTTAATTGTATTTAATGTAGGGAATTTATTTAATTATAGTGTAGTGTTAGGTGTTATTGTAACTTAGGTTAGGTTTTATTTTACAGGTAAATTTGTATTTATTTTAGCCAGGTAGTTAGTAAATAGTTAATAACTATTTACTAACTATTCTACCTAGTTAAAATAAATACAAACTTGCCTGTAAAATAAAAATAAAACCTAAGATAGATACAATGTAACTATTAGCTATATTGTAGCTAGCTTAGGGTTTATTTTACAGGTAAGTATTTAGTTTTAAATAGGAATAATGTAGTTAATGATAGTAATATTTATTTAGATTTATTTAAATTATATTTAAGTTAGGGGGTGTTAGGGTTAGGTTTAGACTTAGATTTAGGGGTTAATACATTTAATATAGTGGCAGCGACGTTGGGGACAGCAGATTAGGGGTTAATAAATGTAGGTAGGTTGTGGCGATGTTGGGGCAGCAGATTAGGGGTTAATAAATATAATGTAGGTTGCGGCGATGTCCGGAGTGGAAGATTAGGGTTTAATAAGTATAATGTAGGTGGCGGCGATGTTAGGGGCCACAGATTAGGGGTTAATATTATTTAACTAGTGTTTGCGAGGAATGCGGCGGTTTAGGCGTTCATATGTTTATTATAGTGGCGGCGATGTCCGGAGTGGGAGATTAGGGTTTAAATTTGTATTTTAGTGTTTGCGGGAGGGCCTCAGTTTAGGGGTTAATTGGTAGTTTATGGGTGTTAGTGTACTTTTTAGCACTTTAGTTATGAGTTTTATGCTACAGCGTTGTAGCGCAAAAATCATAACTACTGACTGTAAAATGCGTTAGGGATCTTGGAAGTAGAGAGTGTACCGCTCACTTTTTGGCCTCCCAAGACAGACTCGTAATACCGGCGGTATGGAAGTCCCATCGAAAAAAGACTTTACAAAGTTTATGTAAGTCGGTTTGCGGTAAGACCAAAAAAGTGTGCGGTGCCCCTGAACCTGCAAGACTCGTAATACCAGCGGTAGTGAAAAAGCAGCGTTAGGACCTGTTAACGCTGCTTTTTCAGCTTACCGCAAAACCCGTAATCTAGCCGTTAGTTTATTTATCAATATCATACATGATGTTGTGAAATCTTTAACACAAACAACATTATTTTAAACATCTGCTATTATCCTCTTACATTATATAAGTAAACTATATATAACTGATATAAGCAACACTGCTATTTAAGAGTTTTATAAGATGTTATCAATAATATAAAATCTAATGTCCTGTATTATATAAGGGTATGAATTGTATCTCAAAGAAGATGTTGAAATGTTCCGGCTTAAAAAAAAGAATGAAAAAATAAAGTAACTTTAGGGAAAATAAATAAAGACAAGCATTGTACAGGGTACGTCGCTGGTCATTAAGGGGTAAATCTCAGACAAGCTGTTAATCTCAGGCAAAGCCTAATAGAAGAAATTACTCAAGCAACAATCACAATGCATAGAATGGCCAGCACTCACACAGATGCAAACAGCTAGGCTAAAAGCATAACATGAGAGTTAATTACAGCAGCATTTCTCAACTCCAGTCCTAAAGCTCCCCAGATTTTCATCATACATTAACTAGCGCACATGTGTAATAATCAGCTGACGGATGAGAGCAGGTTAATAACCATGGTTAATGATCAACTGATTATTCCACCTGTGCTCAAGATAAAATCATGAAATCTGGCCTGTTACAGCTCGGTGTACTTTAGGACTAGGGTTGAGAAACACTGAATTACAGAATTTGGCCAAATAGTGATAAACTGAGGAACCACTCCACAACCAAACAACCTGCAATGCAAACAAGGGTGTCAGCCAATTTCATGTAAATATTTATATGAATGGGTAATAAAAGGGCCTTAAACAGTTGTATATAGAGAAATTGTGCTTCACAGAGTTGTCTATATAAAGTGTTCCATGCAAACCAAGCAGTGCATACTATAAGCTTCATGCTGGTAGTGTTAATATTAAGCAAACAAGTGTAGGTTAATAAAACTAATAGATAACTGTATAGACCTAAAGCTAGTAATAGGAAAACAACTAACCCTCCTCAACTTTACATTTACTTTTCAACTATATCTGTATAACGTTTCTGTAAAAAAACACATTTCTTTTGTATGGGGTTATTGCTATTTTATAGCTGTCTGTTTCTATAAATATATTCAAAATGTATGGGGAATTTTTATTTAAAAAAAACAGCAAAAGCTCTAGGATGTTGTATGAATGTGACTGCAGGTTTGTCTGAGCTTATAGGGATGGTAAAGTCAAAATTATACTAGTATGATTCAGACAGAACATGGAATTTTAAACAACTTTCCAATTTATTATCAAAGTTGCTTTATTCTCTTGGTATCCTTTGTTGAAATGCATACTTAAGTAGGCTCAGGAGCACCCAGGTACTATTGGGAGCTATCTGGTGATTGTTGACTGCACATATATACCTCTTGCAACTGGCTCACTTGATGTGGTCAGCTAGCTCCCAGTAGTGCATTGCTGATCATAAGCCAACCTAGGTTTATTCTTAAACAAAAGATACCAAGAAACTGAAGCAAATTTGTTAACAGAGTAAATTGGAAAGTTGTTTAAAATTGCATGTTCTTTTCGAATCATGATAGGTTAATTTTCCACTTTAATTTTCATTTTCACTTTTTCTGCAGCAGACAAAAGTGTCTTGTTGTGCACAAGCATTAAACAAAGTGTGGCTCATTACTAATAGAGTAATGATTAAGTGGACGATTATGCTTTTATATAATGAGCACAGTGTCTGGGAGCGACAGGAGGCATTTGACCTCACTGCAGATACCCATGTGTATGATTATGCTTTTAAACAATATGTCAATATCTAGGTTTTAAATTCTATATATTCTTGAATTTACCAATAAAATTCCCAGACGTTTGCACTATATATTGCTTCTGACATATGCATTATGTGCTAGCTGTGTAGTTCCACACCGAGTGAGGACAGCAAGTGGCAACAAGCAACCTTTGGGTTTCATGAGTTTGGATTTATTCTGAACTGGAACATTATGCAACTCTAACTATGGGATTGATTATATTGTGAAAGCTGATAAATATTATTATTCTAAATAAGAATTACCAACCCCTCAGTGTATTAACTGCAGAGAGTGTTAGGACCTTTGTTGTACATTTGTCTGGTCTGCCATGTTGGGAGTTTAGTTTGGAGAAGAGTCACCTACAATGGGATTTGACCCGGTATACCACGAGCCAGTTACACCTCAAGGCAAAGCATCCTCACCACTCGTTCTGATACAATTAAACCATCAAGCTGGAGAGATTGGATGGTAGCATAACCTACTGCTCAGATTCAGGGGCGGAACTACCATTGGTGCAGCTGGTGCATTGGCACAGGGCCTAAGTACTGGAGGGGCCCATAGCAGCCAGTCTATACATAGACGTGTGCAGAATGTGAACAATCCTTATGCAATGGAAACTTTTATTAGTGCATCTTATTCTCAGCGTATACACAAAATTATTATACAGAGCCGCATGTATATTATTACTTTTGCTTACTACTGAGTTACCTCTTGGGCCCCAACAAATTTAGCACCAGGGCCCTCTGTTTTGTAGGTCCCCTATTGCCCAGATTCAAAAAGTTTATACATTTAAAGCTACAATTCATATATTATTTTGGCTGAAATGTGTAATATTATTGCACTTAGGAACAAAATATATAATTAATGAGATTAGGGGGCCGATTTAACAAGGCTCGTATTGTCCCTAATGTAACTGTTTCCATGCGAGCCTTCAGGCTTGCCGGAAACAGGAGTTAAATCTCCTTAACTCGTCCACTGCCTCTGAGGCTGCGCTGTGGACATCAATCCGGCATGCTGGCTGGCTGCCAGTAACAAACATGGCTGTGGATAGTGGGAGGGGTAAGAGAGGTGTTGGGGAGATCAGGGAGGGGGAAGGGTGAATAAGGACCCCCTACACTGCAGAAACAAATATTATTTTTAACCCTCCTAAACTGCATACTGGCAGACTCTCTACCAGTACATAAGATGGTGGTGACCAGTGGAGGGGGGTGGAGGAAAGAAGCTGTTTGGGAGGGATCAGGTAGGGATCAGGGGGTGGGAGGTGCCAGGTGAGAGGGTAATCTCTGCTCTACAGTAAACATTAACCTTACAAGCTAACTGATTAACCCCTTCAATGTCAGTCACTGTTCTCTCTAAGGTGTGCGCGTGTAAGTGCCTTTTCAACTCAGTTCACATGCCTTTTATAAGTGTGCACAGGAATTGGATTGTGGTTTTTATTTTGTATAGCTATTTATATATGTATGTATTTATTTATTTTTTTCTTATTGGGGCTGGTCCAGCAGAATGTAGAACTTATTTATTTATTGCAGGAAGTTGAGCCATTTGGAGTACAGCTCTGTGAAATGCAAGGAAGCAGCAGCTTCCAATACTCGAAAATAATGTGTCCACAGTCCTGCTGCTTCAAATCTGAGAGGAGCAAAGCTGATGGCTGCAAGCTTTTTGCTTAAAGGGCCAAAATACCCAAATATTTAAACACTTGAAAGTGAAGCAGTATAGCTATAAAAAGCTGACTAGCAAATATCACCTGAACATCTCTATGTAAAAAAGAAAGATATTTTACCTCAAAAGTTTCTCAGTAGCCACATCCAATTGTAAAGGACTTATAAGCAGCAAATCAGTATGTCTGTCCTGGGACAGCAGAAGGAGCGAGCTTACGTGCAAACTCATCTTATTTGCCTATTCAGCCTATGGAAGTTTACAATGAAATCTCATGAGAGTTAAGTGAAATCTCATGAGATCACAGTAAAAGAGTTCATGACCTCAGCACTGTTGATGCTGATTGGCTGCTGTTCATTTCTTCATTTTTTTATTTTTTTTTTACCTGCAGCTGAGCAGCAGTTGAGTATAACTTTTTACACAGAACTTACTCTGCTGAGCTGAGGAGATTGTGAGGTAAAATATCTTCCTTTTTTACATAGAGATGCTCAGGTGATATTTTCCTGTCAGCTTTTTACAGTTATACTGCATCAGTTTCAAGTGATTTAGCATATGAGTATTATGTCCCTTTAACTTGCATTCACAGCACTTGCACCTGGGTCTGACTCCTACATATTTATACCCCCTGTGCTAAATATCTCCCCTTTAAAATTATTATCACAAAAAATGCACGCCCCCTTGCCCCTGCCATGCAGCTCAAGCTTCCATAGCTGGAAAAAAGATTCAGGTTGATATTCAGAGCAGTCCCATAGCTAATGTAAAATTCCGATTATCCTAATATTTTGAAGGTATAATCTAGATTTTATTAAAGACACAGAGACGAGTATTTTTGCATTCTCTCTTTTTACTACTCAATGCAGCTTTTAAAAGTAACAGAATGACATAAACATATTAAAACAGCATAGAAAACAGATAACCACAATAAGTAGCTAGAGATAGAGCTAACTTATAACTCCAAGAAAAAAGTGACCAATCAGAGAAAGAATAGTGACCATAAACTGTCCAATGAGCATCCAAACTTCCTCTTTCTTGACTGATGCTCACCAATGGAAAAATGTTTAGAACTAGTAACAGTCCAAAAAGTCCTAAACAGAACAAAACATATGTATAACAGTTGAAAGTTTGATTGAAGAAAAACTTGTGGGATAAGAACTTGATTGCAGAAGATGACTTGGATTTAATGGTACTTGCAAGGTGAAAATCCTCTTGAACAGAAGGTACAAATCCCGATTTAAGGAAAGGATTTCTTTCAGATGGAAACTGTCAAAATAAGAAAAAATAAGTAATAATAACAATATAACAATCCTTAAGGGAGGGTATCAAACACAATTGAGGTGGGAAAATACTTGTCTCTGTGTCTTTAATAAAATCTAGATTATACCTTCAAAATATTAGGATAATCTGAATTTTATTACAAGACCAGAGACTCCTATTTTTGCAAGTTTAAAGCACATCAATCCTATCATAAACCATTTAAGAAAATAAGTTAAGTGAGGCATGTTGAATGGGTCTGAAATAGAACTGTTTAAAAGTAGAGTCTGAAGACCAATCTGCCGCATCCAAAATCCGCCGAAGCGGAGCAGACTTCAAAAAGGCTTTAGAAGCAGCAGAACCTCTAACTGAATGGGCTGAGAAAGAAATATCGATCCCAGCTTCTTTCATGACCCATTTAACCCATCTCGCTATGGAAGTAGAGGATACAGCAGCATGAGGGGGAATAAAGGAAATTAAAAGTTGGTTATTAGAAGGTTTTCTAAAAGGTAAAGTTCTGGATTCATAAGATTTCAAACATTCAACCACACAAAGGGAAGGTTCAGAAGGAAGGTAAGGGTAAAAGATAGATGTGGAAAGGGTTTTTGTTCTTCGAGAAATGAAGAAGGTAACACCCTCCGGAGAGAAGCGTTTAGCATTCCAATCTAGGGCTTTAACATCAGAAACTCTTCTGAAAGAAATTAGGCAAAGAAGAGTGGCGAGTTTAGCTGTGAGTTGTTTAAAAGATAATGAGGCATTATGTGGCCAGGACTTAAAAAGGGAAAAAATTAAGTCCACATCCCAGAAAAATTCATGTTTAGGAACTGGAGGTCGCTTTAGGATTCTACAAACTAAAGGATGTTTACCTACAAGAACATTATTAACCAAAATATGTCTAGCAGAGATAGCTGAGCGATGGACATTGATGGTTCTATATGCTAAACCTAAATCAAAAAGATGTGATAAATAATTAATAATGTCAGCTAAATCTGAAGAAATGGGATCCAGATTCCTTTGCAAGCACCAGCTAGACCATTTAGACCAAGCGGCAAAGTAGCATTTACGAGTGCCCGGGGCCCAAGATTCCTGAAAGAGGGATCTTGCTCCAGCCGAAAGGCCTCGGAGAGCCCAGGGTCCCCTGAGATCGTCCATGCTACCAGGAGAAGAGAACCTTGAAGGACTAGATCGTGATAATTGCCCTCTGGATCCGTAAGAAGATGGGGAAGACAAGGAAGAAGGATCGGGAGATCGATGGACATTTCCAGAAGGGATGGATACCATGACTGTGTCGGCCAAAGAGGGGTAACAATCATTAGACGAAGGAGATCCCTGCGGACAATTGAAATTGTCCTCGGAATCATCGAGAATGGAGGAAACGCGTAGACCCCCAGACGCGGCCATGGATGGAGAAAAGCATCTATGGCAGCTGCTTCCGGATCTGGGCGCCAGCTGAAATAAGGAAGGATTTGAAAATTGGTCCTGGATGCGAAAAGATCCAAACAAAAGGGACCCCTGAGAGATTGGAGAGAGAGAAAAAGACTCCTGTCCAATTTCCAATCGCTGAAATCCGTCAAATGACGAGATCCCCAGTCCGCCATTGTATTCGATTGTCCTGGAATATATTCTGCTCTGACTGAAATGTTCCTGTCCAAACAAAGATGTATAAAATCTTTGGTGATATTGGACAGATCCCTGGACTTGGTGCCTCCCAAACGATTGAGATACTGCACCGCAGATATATTGTCCATGCGCAGTAAAATAGAAACTGGAGAAGAAGACTTTGCAAAACTCTTGACTGCAAACGAGCCAGCCAATAATTCTAAACAATTTATATGAAAGCGTTTTTCTTCCAGAGTCCATTTGCCACCTGTGATGGAAGGACCGCAACGAGCTCCCCAGCCTGAAAGGCTGGCATCGGATTCGATGATGAAATCCGGAGTTTTGCCAAAAATGGCTCTGCCGTTCCAGGCCTCTAAATGTGAAAGCCACCAAGAAAGTTCTTCTTTCGCTTCTGGAGATATGGGAATCAAATGAGAGTAGGAAAAACCTTTTCTCAAATGAAGGATTTTCAATCTTTGAAGTTCGCGATAATGAAGAGGGGCAGGAAAAATAGCCTGAATAGAGGATGAAAGTAACCCTACTATCCTGGCTATAGTTCTGATGGGGACTGAATCTTTGGATAAAGTTTTGGAAATCTCTTTCTTTATATTCTTCACTTTGTCTAATGGGAGACTCAAAGTGGAAAGGATTGTATCTATCTTGAAACCTAAAAAGATTAAGGATTTGGTAGGAATCAGAACTGATTTCTGTTTGTTTACTATGAAACCTAGAGATTCCAAAAGGGAAACTGTTGAAAACAGATGGTTTTGGAGTGAGAGAAAATTCTGGTCCATAATAAGTATGTCGTCCAAATAAATAATTAGACGGACACCTCGAAGTCTCAAGCAAGCTATTACAGGTTTGAGTAATTTTGTGAAAATCCAAGGAGCAGAGGATAGGCCGAAAGGAAGACAGGTGAAATTCCAAAACTGATCTTCCCAACGGAAGGTTAAAAATTTCCAGTGCTCTTGCGCGATTGGTACGGTTAAATAGGCGTCTGTGAGATCTAAACGAACTAACCAATCGTTTTCCCTTAGGCATTCTCTTAATAAATGAATGCCTTCCATCTTGAAATGATGGTAAACAACGTAAGCATTTAAAGATTTTAGATTTATAACTGGTCTGAATTGGTTGTTTTTCTTTTTGACAAGAAAAAGATTGCTTAAATAACAATCTTGAGGATGATGGACCGGAAGAATAGCTTTTTTGGAAGAAAGGGAAACAATTTCTTTTTGAACCAGAATTTTGTCTATTTGGGAAAAATGAATTGGTTGTGGAAATTTTATTTGAATGGGAAGGGAAATAAATTCTATGAAAATTCCTGACACCGCTTGAAGAACCCAAGGGTCGGAAGTGATTGAAGCCCAGTTTTGGGCAAACAAAGCGATTCTGCCACCAATTCTGTTTCGGGAAGAAGGAATTTGAGAGGGAACCAATAATCTTACCTGGAGCTTGTCTTGCTCTTGATCTACCCCTGAAGCCTCTTTGGTTCCAAGGGCGGATCCTTGCTGGGAAGAAAGTTGTTGAGGTTGTAGGCTCTTGGAAACTTCTGTTGAATTGATATTGATGTTGGGTAGAATAATAGGGTTGATGGGACTGGTTATAATGAGACCTGGATAGGAATGGTTGACGGCCGGGAAAGCGGCCTCTGCCTCTCCCGGCCCTGTCAGAGAAACTCTGATTAGGGTAAAAAATCTTTTTAACAGAAGTTTTAACCTTATTGAGATTTGAAAAGGTGTTCACATATTGATTGAGCTCTTTCAAATAAGAGTCACCAAATAACAACCCATTGTCATCCGGGGATATTTCATTGGAAGCGAAATCCGATATTTTTGGATCGATTTTTCGCAATATATTTTGTCGTCTCTCTAGGGTCATGGCAGCATTTGTATTGCCTATAAAGCATAGGAGCCGTTGGACCCATTCTCTGACAACATATGGGTCCAAAGGGGCATTCTCTGCAACACCCTGTTCTGAAAGTTCGAATAACTTGGTCAGGGGGCCTATGGAGTCTAACAATTTGTCCTGACAAATCCTCCAGGATCTATCAATTCCCTTTTTAACTTTGTAACCTGGGGCACCAATGAACTTAAGGATTTTAGGGTCAACCTCAGGGGTAATTGAAGCATTTTTTGGGAGTAAGGGGCGAGGACATTCCACTCTCATCTTATTGCGAGACTGTTTCTTTAAAGGTTTCCTGAGCTGAAAGTCGATAAATTTTGCCACCTCTATATTGGGGCACCATTCCGCAGAGCGGGGATGGTGAAGTTCATCAAGATTAAATCTTGGTATACCCAGACAATCTGTGAATTCTGTCTCCTCCTCAATATATTCTTTTAATTTTTTATGCATTTTCTTATGCCTTTTAGTAGCAGGGGTATAATCTGAATTTTCAGATTCTACATCTAAAGAATCTGAGTTTAAATCTGTATAACTACCATCCTCAGAGTTGTTATCCTCAGAGGATTATTTTTCAACATTATTTACATTTTCTTTAAATATTGTACTTGTGTTAGCATCTCCCATTTGGACACCCCTGGGATTTAGGGTTCTTTTAGCAGCAGTTTTTGTTCCCTTGCTGCGAGGAATTGTGGTGTCAGACAAAAGCTGACGAGATTTTGTTATAAGCTTTTTGCTGGCAATTACAGAAATTGAGGGATTTTTTCTCTTTAAAGATTTTTTAGTTTCTTTAATGCCCATTAATGAAGACATTTTATTGAAAAGATTGTTCATTGAAGAATCAATCATAATTTGAACAGTCTGTGCTGTTAAAGGAGGAGTATTTTCTGGGTTTTCAGACATTTTATAAACTGAAAATTTTTTAATTTATAATTTAAATACAACTTAAAAAGTTCCTTAATAAATTAAAAAGCACAAAATTTTAAATATATTAGGAAATATTTTGAACAAAATATCTAATTACCATTAATTTATATATTAATAATACTAGAATGTTTAACAAATATAAAAAACCGCTTAATAATGCAAAAGTAACTTGTGAATACAAGTATTACCACAAGATGGCAATGTAGGCAAAGAAATGGTTAGAGAAATAATTTGCTTTAGTTTGTGAGGAAGATGGCAACAAATGTTGCCGGTCGTGAGGTGAAGCTAACTCAGACTGACTGGAAAAGGCAAGACACGTCAGACTGAGGGGGCGGGAAGTAAAGTCCGGCCCACAAAATGGCGACCGGAACATTTAGTGACAGAGGGGAAATGGAGGAGAGAGACTGACTGATAAACAGAAACCGGAGGTAATGGAGGTACTATTTAACTGAGAGATAAAACCGGAGGGAAAATGGAATGAATTTACATATATAAAAAACAAATAGCCGAAAAAACGGAGGCAAATTTAAAAGACATTAAAACGTTTCTTAAATATAGCATAAGCTAAACAATGAATTGAGCAAGGTTATGCAAACTATGAGTGTTAGGATTAAATAACTAAACGAAAAAATATATATATATTGAATAAAACTATAAACTTTATTGGAGATAAAATTTATTATACTTATCTTGCTGAGCAGCAAAAAGAAAGAGGAAGTTTGGATGCTCATTGGACAGTTTATGGTCACTATTCTTTCTCTGATTGGTCACTTTTTTCTTGGAGTTATAAGTTAGCTCTATCTCTAGCTACTTATTGTGGTTATCTGTTTTCTATGCTGTTTTAATATGTTTATGTCATTCTGTTACTTTTAAAAGCTGCATTGAGTAGTAAAAAGAGAGAATGCAAAAATAGGAGTCTCTGGTCTTGTAATAAAATCTGAAAGCACAGATCTTATGAGACAGGCCAGTGTGCACTGTGAAGCAGTCTCTCTCTTTATATGGCTGTGAATGTGTAACAAGTGTCAGTATTGTGTATGTGCACACTATTTTGCCTATGTAGCAGTTATGTTAAACATGCAGTTGTGCTGTAATTTGCATGTTTGGTAGCAACAGTTAAGATCTTGTATTAGATAAACCTTACATGGTTGAGCTGAGCACAGTGAGACATTCTCAAGAGATAAATGCTGGAATCAAAGCTGGATTGGCCTACCAGGATACCAAGGGGGATTAATGGATGCAATTGGGTTAGAATGTGCCTATATAACTATAAAACATTTTTTTAATACAAACTAATATACTACAACCCCAATATCCGAAAAAGTTGGGACAGTATGGAAAATGCAAAAAAACAAACAAAAAGAGTCATTTGAAAATTAAATTCACCCTGTACTATATTGAAAACACATTATTAACACACTAGTCCTAAAGCCCGTTCACACGGGACATTTTTTGCAGTACAGCGGTCCTACCTCTTGCGCTCTCTCCCTCCCCCTCTCTTTTGCTCTTTTGAGCTTTCTCTCTCCCCCCTCTCTTTTAAGCTCTCTCTATCCCCCTCTCTTTTGCGCTCTCTCTCTCTCCCTCTCTCATTTGCGCTCTCTCTCCCCCCTCTCTTTTAAGCGCTCTCTATCCCCCTCTCTTTTGCGCTCTCTCTCTCTCCCTCTCTCATTTGCGCTCTCTCTCTCCCCCTCTCTTTTGCGTTCTCTCTCCCCCCTCTCTTTTGAGCTCTCTCCCCATCTCTTTTGAGCTATCTCTCTCCCTCCTCTCTTTTGCGCTCTCTCTCCCCCTCTCTTTTGCGCTCTCTCTCTCCCCCTCTCTTTTGTGCTCTCTCTCCCCCTCTCTTTTGCGCTCTCTCCCCCTCTCTTTTGCGCTCTCTCTCTCCCCCTCTCTTTTGCGCTCTCTCTCTACCCCTCTCTTTTGCGCTCTCTCCCCCCTCTCTTTTGCGCTCTCTCCCCCCTCTCTTTTGCGCTCTCTCTCCCCCTCTCTTTTGCGCTCTCTCTCTCCCCCTTTTTTTGCGCTCTCTCTCTCCCACTCTATTTTGCGCTATCTCTCTCCCCCATCTCTTTTGTGCTCTCTCTCTCCCCCATCTCTTTTGCGCTTTCTCCCCCCTCTCTCTCTCCCCTCTCTTTTGCGCTCTCTCTCCCCCCTCTCTTTTGTGCTCTCTCTCCCCTCTCTTTTGCGCTCTCTCTCCCACCCTTTCTTTTGTGCTCTCTCTCCCCCTCTCTTTTGTGCTCTCTCACCCCCTCTCTTTTGCGCTCTCTCCACCCTCTCTTTTGCGTTCTCTCCACCCTCTCTTTTACGCTCTCTCTCCCCCCTCTCTTTTGCGCTCTTCCCCCTCTCTTTTGCGCTATTCCCCCCTCTCTTTTGCGCTCTCTCTCTCCCCCCTATTTTGCGCTCTCTCTTCCCCCCTCTCTTTTGCGCTCTCTCTTCCCCCCTCTCTTTTGTGCTCTCTCTCCCTCTCTTTTGCTGTCTCTCTCCCCCTCTCTTTTGCTTTCTCTCTCCCCCTCTCCTCTTTTAAGCTCTCTCCCCCTCTCTTTTGCGCTCTCTCTCTGCCTCTCTTTTGCGCTCTCTCTCTCCCCCTCTCTTTTGTGCTCTCTCTCTCCCCCCCTCTCTTTTGCGCTCTCTCTCTCTCCCCCTCTCTTTTGCGCTCTCTCTCTCTCCCCCTCTCTTTTGCGCGCTCTCTCTCTCCCTCTCTTTTGCGCTATCTCTCTCCCCCATCTCTTTTGTGCTCTCTCTCTCCCCCATCTCTTTTGCGCTTTCTCCCCCCTCTCTCCCCTCTCTTTTGCGCTCTCTCTCCCCCCTCTCTTTTGTGCTCTCTCTCCCCTCTCTTTTGCGCTCTCTCTCCACCCTTTCTTTTGCGCTCTCTCTCCCCCTCTCTTTTGCACTCTCTTACCCCCTCTCTTTTGCACTCTCTCCACCCTCTCTTTTGCATTCTCTCCACCCTCTCTTTTGCACTCTCTCTCCCCCCTCTCTTTTGTGCTCTTCCCCCCCTCTCTTTTGCGCTCTTCCCCCCTCTCTTTTGCGCTCTCTCACTCCCCCCCTCTCTTTTTGCGCTCTCTCTCCCCCCTCTCTTTTGCACTCTCCCCCTCTCTTTTGCTGTCTCTCTCCCCCTCTCTTTTGCTGTCTCTCTCCCCCACTCTCTTTTGCTGTCTCTCCCCCCTCTCTTTTGCTGTCTCTCCCCCCCCCTCTCTTTTGCGCTCTCTCCCCCCTCTCTTTTGCGCTCTTCCCCCTCTCTTTTGCGCTCTCTCTCTCCCCCCTCTTTTGCGCTCTCTCTTCCCCATCTCTTTTGCGCTCTTCCCCTCTCTCTTTTGCGCTCTCTCTCCCCCCTCTATTTTGTGCTCTTCCCCCCTCTCTTTTGCACTCTCTCCCCCTCTCTTTTACTGTCTCTCTCTCCCTCTCTTTTGCTGTCTCTCTCCCCCTCTCTCTTTTGCTGTCTCTATCCCCCCTCTCTGTTGCTGTCTCTCTCCACCTCTCTCTTTTGCTGTCTCTCCCCCCTCTCTTTTGCTGTCTCTCTCCCCCTCTCTCTTTTGCTGTCTCTCTCCCCCCTCTCTTTTGCTGTCTCTCTCCCCCCTCTCTTTTGCTGTCTTTCTCCCCCCTCGCTATCTCTCTCCCTTCTCTCTATCTCTCCCCCCTCTCTCTATCTCTCTCCCATCTTCCATCTATCACGTGACCGTGCCCGACCACGCCCCATTCACGCAAGGCCACGCCCCGTCATGCCCGGTCACACTCGACCACGCCCCTTCACATCCGGCCATGCCCCGGTCACGCCCACATCTGCCGCGGCGCAGATCTTCAGTTAAGGATTCAAAGGCTAGGTGTGTTTGCCCTTGTGCTGTCTCTACTGCGCATGACATCTTCGGACAAACACACTTGGCCTTTTATTATATAGGATTATTTGATGTTTTACTTTGTTAATTTAATGTATTTTTGAAAATAAACACTCATTTAAAATCTGATAACTGTAATACGTTCCAAAAAAGTTAGGAAAGGGGCAATTTAGGACTAATAGCGATGTGACAAGTTGAAATAAGAAGGTGATATGAAACAGGTGAGGCAATCGTGTAATCATAGTATATAAGGAGCCTCCAAAACAGGCTTAGTCCTTCAAGAGCAAGGATGGGTTTGAGGCTGGCCAATCTACCAATAGATGCTCCAGCAAATAATTTAACACTTTGAGAACAACATTCCCCAAAGACAAATTGGTAGGATTTTGAGCATTTCACCTTCTACAGTACAAAATATAATTAAAAGATACAAGGAATCCGGTCAAATCTCAGTGTGTAAAGGCCAAAAACCACTTTTGAATGCGTGCGATCTGCGATCCCTCAGACGTCACTGTCTCAAAAACCGTCATGAGTCTGTAATGTATATCCTAACATGGGCTGGGGTAAACCTTTGTCAGTCAACTGCATTCGCTGCTGCATCCACGGATGCAAGTTAAGGCTTTACTTTGCAAAGCAGAAGCCATACATCAACAATATCCAGAAGCAGCACCGACTTCTCTGGGCTTGGTCTAATCTGAGATGGACATTAGCACAGTGGAATTATGTTTTGTGGTCCGACCAGTGGCGTCACTAAAGGAGTGCGGTGGGTGCGGCCCGTACCCGGGTGACACCCTAAGAAGGGGTGACACCACACCACTGTGCACACATCAATCAAGTTGTATTTTGTAATATTAAAATACTTTATTATCATATTGGTTCGGTACTGATTCTTTAAACTTTATTATTGTGCACTGTGCGCTGCGCAGCACCATCACCCCCACACACACATTCACATGGCAGCTGCTGGCTGGCTCACGCACTGATGCACCACCATCTCAGAGATCTGAGAATGATCCCAGCCATGATGAGCCATCGCTTGCCGCGCCTCACTCCCTCCCAGACCAATCTGTCCCTCCCCCTTTAGTAGGCCGGTCATGGTCAACTATTGCTGAGATAATACATACAGGCTAGGTGGGAGGAGCAAAAACTGCTGCGGCTGCGCAACTGTGAGGAGGAAGTTCAGAGAGCGGGATGACAGGCAGCTGGTGTGGATCATACTTGAGTGCAGTGAGTGACATCTGGACTGGACTGGGGACCGGAATCCGGATCACCGGTAAGATAGCCCTCAAAACCCAACAGACCACAAAACAAAAAACATGAATCCCTCAAAAAACACAAGAGTGGGGATGGCTAAATTCTAACAGTGTGTTGCCATATCTAGGCTGCTTAAAAACACACAATTCTAGAACCTTACCAGACCTAAGGCAAAAATACTTAAGGAGGGGGTGAAGCTTTGGTATCATTTAGGGTTATGTCTTAATTATTTTGTGTGTACTTATTTCTTTTTTTTGGGAGGGTTTAACAGTGGGAGAGGGTCCTTAGGTGTGGGAGTATGCACTGGTTGTGATCTAAGTAAATCCATTGCTTTAGGGGGATCCCACTAACGTGTGTTAGTGAGTATTACTCTGCTGAATTTGCATTGTGTGGCTGTGGATAGTGTTGCCAAGCGATGTATAAGTGATGGGAGTTTGCAGATATGGATGTGGGCGGTGGGGGGCTGAGCTGCCTGTGATTAGGGATTACTACTGTCAGGTGGCTGTGGGAGGGTTAAAAAAACACTTATGGGTGAACGCTGGGTGTGTCATTGCATAAAATCCATACATCCTACATATATACAGTGCCACATCCCACAGGCTGATTACCCTGCCAACTATTGAAGAGACCTCTCCATCTTTGCTGTTACCTGTGAAGCTGTACTACTATTGAATGTTATGTGGGAGCTCCACATAGTCACTTCCTAGTAAGTTATATTGGCAAGGTATCTCCAGAGCTGTTTGAGTAAATAATGTCCCTTGCCACAGCAGTGCTATATATAGTAAGGTATGATATATATAGTACTAATGTTTGCATATATAGGTACATCATTGCCATATAGAACTGGAGCAGGTGTTCGTTCACAAACAATTTAATTAAATTTAAAGAGACATGAAACCATTTTTCTTTCATTATTCATATAGAGAATACAATTTTAAACAACTTTCTAATGTTATCCTATTATCTAATTTGCTTTATTCTTTTGTTATCCTTTGTTAAGAAGCAGCAATGTAAACTAGCTGAACTAGCTGAATGCATTAGGTCAGTCAATAATATGAGTTATATATATATACTGTATATGAGTATATCTAGGTATATTTTTCAATAAAGGATATCAAGAGAACAAAACAAATTAGATAATAGAATTAAATTGGTTATTTAAAATGACATGCTCTGTCTGAATCATGAAAGGAAAACATTGGGTTTCATGTCCCTTTAACATGCTTACATTGAGCAAAATTTTTAGTTATATATATTTGTTGTTGCTTAGTACTGCAGTAGTTTTTATATTAGACATTTAAGACTGATTTTATATATTGAATTCATGTGAATGTGTTTAGGTAAATTCAACTATGTATAATATATTATATCTATCAATCTATTTATCAGCTTAGTAGAGTTACCCAGGGTGCACACCTAATGTAACATGTGCATTATGACAACCATACTAATATTATATGTTGCTAATAAATATAAAACTAGTGTTAAAGGGACAGTCAAGTCAAAATTAAACTTTCATTATTAAGATTGAACATTTAATTTTAAACAACTTTTTCATTTACTTTTATTATGTAAGCATCTTGTCATTGGCTCACCCTATGTGTTCAGCTTGCTTGCAGTAGTGCATTGCTGTTACTTAAACAAAGGATACCAAGAGAATTAAGCACATGTAATAATAGAAGTAGATTAGAAAATTGTGTAAAATTTGGAAGGAATCTTGTGTGGTGATTATTTTGAACACTTTTTCGGTCCAAAAATGTGTTTAGAGTCACGAAACACATTACAGGGGGGTGACACCATGAGTCACCGCACCAGGTGACACCAACCCTAGTAACGCCACTGGATCCGACGAGTCAACATTTCAAATAGTATTTGGAAAATACAGCCGTCGTGTTCTCCGGGCCAAAGAGGAAAAGGACCATCCAAGCTGTTATCAGCGTCAGGTCCAAAAGCCAGCATCTGTCATGGTATGGGGGGGGGGGGGGGGGGTGTCAGTGCCCATGGCATGGGTAACTTGCATATCTGTGAGGGCACCATTTATGCAAAAAATGATGTATACATTTTGGAGCAACATATGCTGCCATCCAGACGTCGTCTTTTCCAGGGACTTCTCAGCATTTTTCAGCAGGACAATGCCAAACCACATTCCAAGTACATGGTTGATTAAGCAGAGAGTGCAGGTGCTAGCATGGTCTGCCTGCAGTCCTGATTTGTCTCCGATTAAGAACGTGTGGCGTATTATGAAGCGCAAAATATGGCAACGAAGGTCCCGTACAGTTGCGCAGCTGAAGACATGCATAATGGATGAATGGGGGAAAATTCTGCTTGCTAAACTTTATCAACTGGTGTCTTCAGTGCCCAAATACTTAATGAGTGCTATTAAAAGAATAGCTGATGTTACACAGTGGTAAACAGTCAACTTTTTTGTAACGTGTTGCAGTCATCAGATTTGAAATGAGTGTATATTTTCAAAAATACGTTCAATTCACAAAGTAAAACATCAAATAATGTGTTAATAATGTGTTTTCAATATAGTACAGGGTGAATTGAATTTTCAAATTACTCTTTTTGTTTGTTTTGTTTGCATTTTCAATACTTTCCCAACTTTTTTGGCAATTGGGGTTGTATAATTCTGATATAAAATATTAAGGGAATGAGTATTCCTGTAATTAACATTGAGAAAAATTTTCCAGGGCTGCTCTTTATTCCCAGTCCGGTCCCTGGCTGGAATGTATTACTGATTTTGGAGTTAAGGGTTAAAGTGGGGTCAGGAAGTTTAGGCTGAGCACAATTTTTTGTGCCAGAGAAAGATACTGCCTTTCAAATATACTGGGTTGCAGCATTAATACAGCTGCTTTTTTCCCAGAAATTAGTGTGCTTGAGAATCTAGGAGGTTATACCTCTACTGTGTTGTACTGGAGACAAATCTGGCAGATTGTTAGCCACACTAGTAAACTTGTGTCCCTCGGCTAAAAATATTGCAGCAATCAAAGTCTCCACTTCAGTTGGTAAAGCTTTCGCTACCTACTACACTAATTTACATACCAATTTACATACCAAACTTCCTACTTCTCTAGCACAATTACACAAATCCTTCTGGGATTCAATAAAACTTCCCACAATAAATCAAGATCAGCTAGAAAAACTGAAAATTCCCATTATATTAGAAAAGGTTGATAAAACCATTAGGTCTATTTCATTGGGGAAAGCCTAATGACCTGATGGCCTACCCATTACATTTTAAACTGCTTAGATCCAATTTAACCATGATCCTCACTGATCTTTTTTCCAAATACTTTCAGGGGGAGGATTTCCCTGCTCCACCTTTTTCAGCAGTGTCTAATAACCCTTATTCCTAAACCTGGAAAGGACCCATTATTTCTAGAATCTTGTCATCTGTTTTCCTTGTTGAATTTGGACTACAAAATTGTAACATTTGGAATTTATATTACCCGAACTGACCATGAGACAGGCTTTATGTTCCCTCGCTCTTCAGTAGTGAATGTCAAATGAGCTATTCAGGTACTTTAATACTTCTGGACAAAAACAGAGGATGGTAAATGGATAGGACTTCCAGAGGACTTACTGCTGCCCATGAACAAAGAGAAGGCTATTGACTGGGTGGAGTCATCTTTTCACCACTTTGTCTAAATTTAACTTCTCTGGCCTGTTCCTTTCTTTTATTCAAAAACTGTACACATCACCAATAGTAAATATTCTCTTTAACAATACTTTCTCTTCTATATTATCTCTACAGAGGGTTACGCAACATACCCCAATTGTTATTCAATATTGTTCTAGAGCCACTAGCCATCAGACTCAGACAGGTATTCCTTGGCATAGAGATTGCTGGAGGCAATCAACACCTTGCACTCTATGCAAATGACATATTATTTGTACAAAAACTGAAGAAACATATTCCATCTATTATGTCTGTCCAACATGACTTTGTCTACTTCTCTGACTATAAAGTCAATATGCAAAAATCAGAGATTGTGTGGTCTAAACAGGGAAAAGAGCCAAGTACAGGTTACTCTTTTACCTCAGCTACAGAGTGTCTGACCTATTTTGGGTATTAAACTACATTTCAATCCAAATAAATTATGTGCTTTAAATATTACCCCACTATGTCATAAAATTCATAACTTAATGAGGAGTTGGAGAATAAGCTTATTAAAAATGAATATACTACCTCTCTTATTACATTCCTTACTTATGCTTCCTTTGCTATTGACTTAAACAGATGTTAAACTTCTGAATTCAGATTCATAATATTTTATTTGGAAGGGAGGAATACCAAGGATTCCAGTGGATAAACTGAGTTCTAGATTGACAACTTGGTACACAACATTTTTATAGACAAAATCTAGAACAAGCGGCTTTGAATGGCCTTTCTTTAGCTTATCTTCCACATATGTCCAGTTCTGCAGGTCTTAAAAAATTTGGAGCAAACTTGCTTTTCAGAGATCCCTTAAGAGCTTGGTTGTACGCACATAGGCCTAGATTTAGAGTTTGGCGGTAGCCGTCAAAACCAGCGTTAGAGGCTCCTAACGCTGGTTTTTACCGTCCGCTGGTATTTGGAGTCAGTCAGGAAAGGGTCTAACGCTCACTTTGTAGCCTCGACTTTTCCATACCGCAGATCCCCCTACGCCATTTGCGTATCCTATCTTTTCAATGGGATCTTTCTAACGCCGGTATTTAGAGTCGTGGCTGAAGTGAGCGTTAGAAATCTAACGACAAAAACTCCAGCCGCAGAAAAAAGTCAATAAAGAGCTTTCTGGACTAACGCCGGTTTATAAAGCTCTTAACTACTGTGCTCTAAAGTACACTAACACCCATAAACTACCTATGTACCCCTAAACTGAGGCCCCCCCACATCGCCGCGACTCTATTAAAAATTTTTAACCCCTAATCTGCCGCTCCGTACACCGTCGCAACCTACATTATACCTATGTACCCCTAATCTGCTGCCCCTAACACCGCCGACCCCTATATTATATTTATTAACCCCTAATCTGCCGCCCCGCTATCGCTGACACCTGCATATTATTATTAACCCCTAATCTGCCGCTCCGTACACCGCCGCAACCTACGTTATCCCTATGTACCCCTAATCTGCTGCCCCTAACACCGCCGACCCCTATATTATATTTATTAACCCCTAATCTGCCGCCCCCAACGTCGCCTCCACCTACCTACAATAATTAACCCCTAATCTGCCGACCGGATCTCACCGCTACTATAATAAATGTATTAACCCCTAAAGCTAAGTCTAACCCTAACACTAACACCCCCCTAAGTTAAATATAATTTAAATCTAACTAAATAAATTAACTCTTATTAAATAAATTAATCCTATTTAAAGCTAAATACTTACCTGTAAAATAAACCCTAATATAGCTACAATATAAATTATAATTATATAGTAGCTATTTTAGGATTAATATTTATTTTACAGGTAACTTTGTAATTATTTTAACCAGGTACAATAGCTATTAAATAGTTAATAACTATTTAATAGCTACCTAGTTAAAATAATTACAAAATTACCTGTAAAATAAATCCTAACCTAAGTTACAATTAAACCTAACACTACACTATCAATAAATTAATTAAATAAAATACCTACAATTATCTACAATTAAACCTAACACTACACTATCAATAAATTAATTAAATAAAATACCTACAATTAAATACAATTAAATAAACAAACTAAAGTACAAACAATAAAAAAGAACTAAGTTACAAAAAATAAAAAAATATTTACAAACATTAGAAAAATATTACAACAATTTTAAACTAATTACACCTACTCTAAGCCCCCTAATAAAATAACAAAGACCCCCAAAATAAAAAAATGCCCTACACTATTCTAAAATTAAAATAGGAAAGCTCTGTTACCTTACCAGCCCTTAAAAGGGCCCTTTGCGGGGAATGCCCCAAATAATTCAGCTCTTTTGCCTGTAAAGAAAACATACAATACCCCCCCCAACATTACAACCCACCACCCACATACCCCTAATCTAACCCAAACCCCCCTTAAATAAACCTAACACTAAGCCCCTGAAGATCTCCCTACCTTGACTTCACCTCGCCGGGTTCACCGATCCGTCCACTGAAGTCTTGATCCAAGCCTCCGAAGTCTTGATCCAAGCCCAAGCGGGGGCTGAAGAGTGACGTCCATCCTCCGGCTGAAGTCTTGATCCAAGCGGGCAGAAGAGGACATCCGGACCGGCAAACATCTTCTTCCAAGCCGCATCTTCTATGTTCTTCAATCCGATGACGACCGGCTGATCTTCAAGACCTCCAGCGCGGATCCATCCATCTTCACCGACGACTTCCCGACGAATGACGGTTCCTTTAAGGGACGTCATCCAAGATGGCATCCCTCGAATTCCGATTGGCTGATAGGATTCTATCAGCCAATCGGAATTAAGGTAGGAAAATTCTGATTGGCTGATGGAATGCTATTCCGATCAGCCAATAGAATGCAATCTCAATCTGATTGGCTGATTGGATCAGCCAATCGGATTGAACTTGAATCTGATTGGCTGATTCCATCAGCCAATCAGAATTTTCCTACCTTAATTCTGATTGGCTGATAGAATCCTATCAGCCAATCGGAATTCGAGGGACGCCATCTTGGATGACGTCCCTTAAAGGAACCGTCATTCGTCGTTCAGTCGTCGGTGAAGATGGATGGATCTGCGCTGGAGGTCTTGAAGATCAGCCGGTCGTCATCAGATTGAAGAACATAGAAGATGCGGCTTGGAAGAAGATGTTTGCCGGTCCAGATGTCCTCTTCTGCCCGCTTGGATCAAGACTTCAGCCAGAGGATGGACGTCACTCTTCAGCCCCTGCTTGGGCTTGGATCAAGACTTCGGAGGCTTGGATCAAGACTTCGGTGGACGGATCAGTGAACCCGGCGAGGTGAAGACAAGGTAGGGAGATCTTCAGGGGCTTAGTGTTAGGTTTATTTAAGGGGGGTTTGGGTTAGATTAGGGGTATGTGAGTTGTAATGTTGGGGGGGGGTATTGTATGTTTTTGTTACAGGCAAAAGAGCTGAATTCTTTGGGGCATGCCCCGCAAAGGGCCCTTTTAAGGGCTGGTAAGGTAAAAGAGCTTTTCTATTTTAATTTTAGAATAGGGTAGGGCATTTTTTTATTTTGGGGGTCTTTGTTATTTTATTAGGGGGCTTAGAGTAGGTGTAATTAGTTTAAAATTGTTGTAATATTTTTCTAATGTTTGTAAATATTTTTTTATTTTTTGTAACTTAGTTCTTTTTTATTTTTTGTACTTTCGTTAGTTTATTTTATTGTATTTAATTTTAGGTATTTTGTTTAATTAATTTATTGATAGTGTAGTGTTAGGTTTAATTGTAGATAATTGTAGGTATTTTATTTAATTAATTTATTGATAGTGTAGTGTTAGGTTTAATTGTAACTTAGGTTAGGATTTATTTTACAGGTAATTTTGTAATTATTTTAACTAGGTAGCTATTAAATAGTTATTAACTATTTAATAGCTATTGTACCTGGTTAAAATAATTACAAAGTTACCTGTAAAATAAATATTAGTCCTAAAATAGCTACAATATAATTATAATTTATATTGTAGCTATATTAGGGTTTATTTTACAGGTAAGTATTTAGCTTTAAATAGGATTAATTTATTTAATAAGAGTTCATTTATTTCGTTAGATTTAAATTATATTTAATTTAGGGGGGTGTTAGTGTTAGGGTTAGACTTAGCTTTAGGGGTTAATACATTTATTATAGTAGCGGTGAGATCGGGTCGGCAGATTAGGGGTTAATTATTGTAGGTAGGTGGAGGCGACGTTGGGGGCGGCAGATTAGGGGTTAATAAATATAATATGGGGTCGGCGGTGTTAGGGGCAGCAGATTAGGGGTACATAGGGATAACGTAGGTTGCGGCGGTGTACGGAGCGGCAGATTAGGGGTTAATAATAATATGCAGGTGTCAACGATAGCGGGGGCGGTAGATTAGGGGTTAATAAATATAATATAGGGGTCAGCGGTGTTAGGGGCAGCAGATTAGGGGTACATAGGTATAATGTAGGTTGCAGCGGTGTACGGAGCGGCAGATTAGGGGTTAATAATAATATGCAGGGGTCAGCGATAGCGGGGGCGGCAGATTAGGGGTTATTAAGTGTAAGGTTAGCGGTGTTTAGACTCGGGGTACATGTTAGGGTGTTAGGTGCAGACATAGGAAGTGTTTCCCCATAGTAAACAATGGGGCTGCGTTAGGAGCTGAACGCTGCTTTTTTGCAGATGTTAGGGTTTTTTTTAGCTCAAACTGCCCCATTGTTTTCTATGGGGGAATCGTGCACGAGCACGTTTTTGAAGCTGGCCGCGTCCGTAAGCAATGCTGGTATTTAGAGTTGCAGTGGCGGTAAATATGCTCTACGCTCCCTTTTTGGAGCCTAACGCAGCCCTTCTGTGAACTCTAAATACCAGCAGTATTTAAAAGGTGCGGGAGGAAAAAAGCATGCGTAGCTAACGCACCCCTTTGGCCGCAGAACTCTAAATCTAGCCGATAGATTCTTGGAAAAAGTCCTGTATTTCATTTACTTATTTACCTATCAGAGGAAATCCAGATTTTCCAGCAGGGGATGACACTTTCAATTTTCATATTTGGAAATCAGAGGAATAAAGAATACTGGGGTAGTTTTAGATCAAGTATTGCACACTCATAAAGCCTTTGCCTCTTTGAAGAGAGACTTTGAGATCCCTCATAAACACTTCTATGTCTTATTACAATTAAGATATTATACAGGGGTTGTGAGCAGAGACAATTCAGATGTTTGGGATGGATCAACTTTTGAATCTCACAGGTTTCATTTAAAATTGGCAAGTTTTCTTTATCAGAAACTTATCAATTCTTTTTAACACATTGTTTGCATAAATTTCAATTTACAATTGTAGAACGGAGGAAAAAGGAAGCTGTTCTTGATGTTAATAGGGCTGCAACTCAGGAGGGCTTGGAAAGAGTCAGAAAAGCTACCATTTCAGTAACATTAATAGAATCTCAGATTAGAATACACCAGGCTTATTTCACTCCGAGAGGTTTAGCAAAATGAATAAAGGAATGGCCTGATAAGGGCCAGATTACAAACGGAGCAATATTTGCGCTCCACTGTGTAATACCATAACATGAAAAGTTCCAAAAGAAGTTAGTGGAGGTGTATGCAGGCAGCACAACTTAGTTTAAAAAATAATGAAGTTTATTAAATCATTTAAAAACTGATACAAGCACAGAAACAAATGTAACCCAAACACACAGGGGAAAGACTGCCTTCCGACGCGTTTCCTGCTCAGACTGAGCACTTCATCAGGGATGGCAGGTGTCTCCCTTCTCGACTATTTATTGGAGTCTAGAAGTTTAACCCTTAATGTGCTATACTTTGAAAAAAATGTTCAGTTTAGCTTTTCAACAAAAGTTGTTACTGAACAAGGGTCATAAATCCTCAACTCCAATAAATCTCACTTTTTCTTAACATGAATGTTACATAAGATTATACAATATTTACATTAAACAATTGTTACTTTTCAATTTGGATGCAGTTAGAAGGATAAATACAAAGTATAGCACATTAAGGGTTAAACTTCTAGACTCCAATAAATAGTCGAGAAGGGAGACACCTGCCATCCCTGATGAAGTGCTCAGTCTGAGCAGGAAACGCGTCGGAAGGCAGTCTTTCCCCTGTGTGTTTGGGTAACATTTGTTTCTGTGCTTGTATCAGTTTTTAAATGATTTAATAAACTTCATTATTTTTTAAACTAAGTTGTGCTGCCTGCATACACCTCCACTAACTTCTTTTGGAACTTTTCATGTACTATGTCAGCGCAAGGAAAACGCTGAGGAGGGGTGTATGCTACTTTTAAACAGTGTGTCTTTCAAAGCATCTACAGCCTGCACAGCAGACAATCAGTGAGCTACCTTGCAGGTGTGTACAGCGTGTGAGGATAACTAAGAGGAATCGACACGGATCAGAACTACAACCACTAACACTGATATCAGCCCTTCCTGCGGTGAGTAGGACCGGAATCTATGAAATTATATACTGTGATTACCAAGCCAGTTGTTTGATACCGGTGTGGGTACTGTGAATAGTGGTACTAAACATAATCATAATCTTTGAAGTGAACATAAGGATACACATCTTAAAACTCACACGCCATTGAAAAGAATATATACACACCTGTGACCATTAAACAAGTGGATGCCGGCTCTTTAATAATACACACGTTATTAAAATTGAATATACCAACATACCATTTAGTGCTCCACCAATGTGTATTAAATATAATCAAGCTTGTTGATTTATATTGCTTTGGAACATAACGTATACACTGTCGTTCAACATTTCATGGGACCTATTGCGATCGGGGGTTTTCGAGTCTATTGTATGAATGTTGGCTGTAATACCATAACACACTAATGTGCGCTGGGAAGCATTGCACTCACAAGAGCGTACTTCCATAGGCTCCAATTGAAGCCTCATTCTGATGCCATCAAAACGAGGCGCCATCAAAACAAAAGTGCAGCGAAGATGGTAAGTATCGCAGTGATGGCAGCAAATATAAATATATATGTATATGACTGTGTACATATATATTTATGTTTTAATATGTGTAGATACACATATTAACATATAAATAAATATGTATATAAGCATATACATATATATTTACTTGGAACCCACAGTTCCCATTGACCACAATGTAAAGACAGTTTTCAGTTTGTTTTTTTTCTAACACCCTACACCCGCTCCCTTTAGACCCTAAAAAATGCTTTTTGCAGTTATTTCATTTAAAAAAAAAAAAAATGTATGCTTACCTAATAAATCTATTTCTTTACGGATATGGTGAGTCTACGACGTCATCACTTACTGTTGGGAATATCACTCTAGGCCAGCAGGAGGAGGCAAAGAGCACCACAGTCAAATTGTTAAGTATCACTTCCCTTCCCATAAACCCCAGTCATTCGACCAAAGGATAATGGAGAAAAAGGAGTAACACAAGGTGTAGAGGTGCCTGAGGTTTAGTAAAAAAAAATAACTGAAAAAGAACAATTTCCCAATGAATATTGCTATCTGAAAACATAGCTGAAAGGAAAGAAAGAGATAGCAAAAGGAAACAAAACTTTCCAAGATAACAACTTAAGATCTATGGAATGCAATAGCTCAAACAGAGTCAGCTGCAAAACCTTAAGAACAATGATAAGGCTACAAAGAGGAGCAACAAACTTAAACACAGGCCTGACGCTAACCAGGACCTGACAAAAAGATTGCACATCTGGCACATCCGCCAGACACTTGTGTTACAAAATAGATCATGCAGAATCTGACCCTTCAGAGTACTGACTGACAAACCCTTCTCCAGACCTTCCTGGAAAAAGGACAAAATCTTAGGAATCCTTACCCTATTCCAAGATAAACCCATGGATTCACACAATAAAAGGTATCTACGCCATACCTTATGATAAATCTTTTCTTGCAACAGGCTTGCGAGCCTGAAACATGGTCTCAATGACCGACTCAGAAAACCACACTTAGACAGAATTAAGCGTTCAATCTCCAAGCAGTCAGCTTCAGAGAAATGAGATTTGGATGAAGGAATGGACCCTGAGTTTGAAGGTCCTTCCTCAGAGGCAACCTCCAAGGTGGAAGAGATGACATCTTCACTAGGTCTGCATACTAGATCCTGCGAGGCTATGCAGGAGCTATTAGAATTACCAATGCTCTCTCCTGTTTGATACTAGCAATAACTCAAGAAACCGCCAGAACATCTATCAGGGTGGCCTGCAGATCTCTTGACCTTGAACCGTACCTTGGAAGCTTGGCGCTCTGCTGAGATGCCATCAGATCCAAGGGTTAACCTGGAGAACACCTCCGATGGATGAAACGTCTGTCTGCTTAGGAAATCCGATCTGGAATGTGGATGGCAGATAGACAGAAAGTGTGAGCTTCTGCCCACTGAACAATCCAAGCCATTTCCAGTTTCACTTCCCAATCATGGGAAAGAAGAAAATATGTAAAATGAAAATGATTAGTAGTCAGTGCCAGGAGAGAAAAGCACACAAACTCACTATAAAAAACGGCCACCTAACAGGGTCATAAAGATTAATAAATAAATAAATAGTGGGGTGCTGGTGGAAAAGCTGGGCCCAAAGGTATTATCAATATGGATGTGTAATGGCCAAAAAACAACACATAGTACTGTATTACTAAAGAGCATAGAAATAGTACTGTATTAATAACACATAATACTGTATTAGTAAGGAGCGTAGAAATAGGGTGAAAAATACAGACAATAAAGATTATATAAAAATATATGTTTTATATATAAAAACGGTTTTATTCCAAGGAATATATGGAACACGATTGCTAGAACTATGTAGCAATCTAGCAGAGTTAGTCACAATCTAAAGTAAAATATTTAAAAAGCAACAGTGAAAAACATATGTCAAACATATGACAAAATAAGGGTATAAAAAAAAAGGAACAATAGGAAAAATTAACAAATGATATTAATGAATCTGAGCTCAGAAAAAGGGACGTATCATATATAAAGCAATGATCTAGTCCCAAAGGATCCAGAGAAGAGACAGGAAAGTACTATTATCCAGGGGAGGAAAATCTTTTATCCAAAACATCTAGTTTAGAGTAAGAACATCTAAAAGGTACCTGTGAAAGAAAAAACAAACAGATGCACAAAAACAGAAAAAGCTAGCTAAACTAAAAGGAAAAGTGCTCACCATATACAAATAGGAACTCGGGCTGGTATGTCACAGGAGGTCAACGCGTTTCGGCCGACTGAGAGGCCTTTATAAAGACTTCTTTCACAGGTACCTTTTAGATAATCTTACTCTGAACCAGAAGTTTTGGATAAAAGATTTTCCTCCCCTGAATAATAGTACTTTCCTCTCTCTTCTCTGGATCCTTCCACACTGGACCTCCACTCCATTTTTTACTCTTTGTGACTGTATAGACTTTGGGACTAGATTGTTGCTTTATATATGGGTGTCCCTTTATTGGAGCTCAGATTCATTAAAAACATTCATTAATTTTTCTTATTGTTCCTTTTTTTTTATACCCTTATTTTGTCATATGTTTGACATGTTTTTCACTGTTGCTTTTTAAATATTTTACTTTAGATTGTGACTAGATTGCTACATAGTTCTAGCAATCTTGTTCCATATATTCCTTGGGATAAAACCGTTTTTATATATAACATATGTTATTATATAATCTTTATTTTCTGTATTTTTCACCCTATTTCTATGCTCCTTACTAATACAGTATTATGTTTTATTAATACAGTACTATTTCTACGCTCTTTAGTAATACAGTACTATGTGTTGTTTTTTGGTCATTACACACCCATATTGATAATCACTTTAGGCCTAGCTTTTCCACCAGCACACTTAAGCCCCCTTTGGGTGGCACTCCTATGTCCCCACTATTTATTTATGGGAGAGAAGAAAGACAACAAGATCTCTGAATGAGAGTTTGCTTGTTGAAAAGATGGCACCTGAACCATTATGTCATCCAGGAAGGGCACCACAACAAGTCCCCGAAACCTGATCATTGCCAAGATAGCCCCCACTTGGAGCCATGGCAAGGCCATAGGGAAGAGCCACACAGTGAAAGAGATTGACAGAAAAACAAATCTCATGAACTTGAAAATATGCATCCTCCAGGTTTATGTTCATTATGACTGACCCTCTTGGACTAAAGGAAAAATTGAACCAATGATTTCCATTTTGAAGGACGGTACCCTCAGAAAACTTGTTGAGACACTTTAGGTCTAGAATAGAACAAAAAAATCCCTCTTTTTCAGGAACTACGAACAGAAATGATAGAATCCTAGACCCTGTTCCTTACAGGAATAGAAACTATCACTCTCAGAGAAGAGAGGTCCTAAACGTTCATCAAAAAATGCCTCACTGTTATCTGGCCTGCAAATAAATTAAGAGGAAGAACCTGCCTCTTGGAGGAAAGGTATGCATTCTATTTAGTAACCCTGAGATACTATGTCCGTAGCCTAACTGGGACATCTCGTATCCATGTTTTAAGACAGAGAGATTCAGCCCCCCACTTGATCCAATCCCGGATTGGGGGTCAACTCCTTTAGGTTTATTCATCTTTTTCCACCCATCTTTTTCCACCCATAATATCAGAAATATTCCTGTCAGATCAGGACCAAACAAGGTCTTACCCTTGTAAGGAAGCGCCAGAAGTTTGGACTCAGGCTAGCACAGTGAAGCCAGATATATTGGCTCCCAGCTTAAAGACTGGCATGGTAGCATCAGAAATAAAATAAAAGGCTAGCTTAAGAGCCTTACTTCTGTTCTGGATCTGCTCCAAAGGAGTCCCTACCAAAAAGCAAAGTATCCAAGTTAGGACCAGCATTCCTGCAATAACAACTACTCATGTTGATATTGTATTGGAATATTTTTTTATTCCAAGATGAATGGTTCATGCAGGTAAGGGAACTGCCATGGGTTCCAAAGTTGCCCCATCATACGACAATCTGTTCATGAATGAGTTTGAAGAAAAGATGATATATTTACATTAGGCATTCAAGCAACACGGATCAGTGTGGTGGCGCTATATTGATGACGTGTTTGGCGTGTGGTGGGGCAGCATTGGAACCCTCAATAGTTTTGTAAATGATCTGAATTCCATGGTGAGGGGTTTGCAGTTTACAGTTACCTATAGCGAGACAGTAACTTTTTTGGACACCAGAGTCCAATAAAGATGGTAACACCTTACGTTTTGACCTGTATACAAAAGATATGGATAAAAATACATTGTTACAGTATGATAGCTTCCATCCGAAAAATTTAATAAATTCCCTTCCCAAAAGTCAGCTCCTTAGGGTAAAGAGAATTGTAAGCAGAGAAGAGGACAGTGAGAATAGGATGAAGGAAATGGCTAATAAATTTTTGGATAGGGGCTATCCCTCCAATCTTATTAAACAAAAAATTGAAGAAATAAGAATCCCCAAGCCTAAGAGTAAAAAAGCAAATCAGGACCATAGAATAATGTTTGTGTCACAATACAGTCCCCTTAGTGGAGAAGTGTCAAAAATAATACGCAGAAATTGGCATGTGTTAACGGAGTGTAATCAGCATATTTCACACTTCAACGAACCACCACTTATGGCCTATAGGAGGGTAAGGAATATAAGAGACCAGTTAGTAAGAACAGACATAGGACCAGAAAAGGTGTGGAGACAAACCCAAATAAGTACTAAGCAGAAAGGAAGTTTTCCTTGTTTAAATTGCATGAGTTGTAGTTCAATAATAAAAGGCCCTCATTTTTTTCACCCACATATCAATGGTTATTACACCTGTGAAACAGCTCATGTTATATACCTAATTAAATGTCCGTGTTCCCTTGTATATCTAGGCGAGACGACACAGAAAGTGAGAGACCGTATGAAACAACACAGATCCAACATAAGGCGAAAGAAAATGGAAGCCCCTCTGTCCAGGCACTTCCTGGAAAAAGGACATGGAATAAGCCAGCTAAGATGGCAAGTAATTGAACAGATTAAAATACCCAGGAATGGCATGGACAGAGAGACTCTACTAAAAAGGAGAGAAATGTGGTGGATCCACAAATTGGAAACTTTGGCCCCCAAAGGTCTAAATAGGGACTTTGATTTATCTTGCTATTTCTGATATTCTGATACACTGATTTAAGCTACAATATAGATGGTAAAATCTTTAGGAAGTATTACAGTTGTGTAAATTGAATGGATTCATTTAATAAATAATGTATGGTAAAAGCATTTTGCACTTTAAGTCATTGTTGTTACATTATTGTTTTTAAATTATTACTTGCTTTACAGTTTATCCTGTTAATATACAAGAGAACCACAAGATGGTGCCAGAGTACAACCACAGAGTGACTGGCACGAAAATGAATGTTTAAAAGTAGAAACCACTGTTAAGCTAAGTATAGCATGATTAAGTGACACACAGTCACGAAACGTTGCTGTTTTTATGTCTGAATAAAGTATATTGAAAATTTACAGTGCTGTGGACATTTCACATTCTAAGGCCTACCAAAAAGCAATCAGACAAGGCGTTGCACCAATAAAATCCTGCACTTGTTCCATGTATGCCTCCAGCTTAGTCCATTGATCCTGAAAAGATCTCTAGGGATTGCAGTTCTTTTAGCCAGAGTAGGAATGGCCCCTACTACTTTAGGCACCGTGTGCCATAATATTAAATGGAGACAGCGACAGGAAAAATCTTTTTAAAGACAGGAGACGGGGCAAAAGGAATCCCTGTGAATAACTGTGAAAAATCTACTAGCACGGTCTGGAACAGGAAAAACTTCCACAGATGAAACCTAGTATTTATAAATTTTACTAGATTCTTAGGGTTGACAACGACAGGCGTATCGGAGCCGCTCCAAAGTAGTCAAAATCTCCTTTAAAAATACACAAAGGTGATAAAGCCAATTTAAAAAATGTCTGTCTGACCTGATCCGACCGTGCGGATCAGGTCCGACAGACATCGCTGAATGCGGAGAGCAATACGCTCTCCATATTCAGCATTGCATCAGCAGCTCACAAGAGCTGCTGGTGCAACGCTGCCCCCTGCAGACTCACGGCCAATGGGCTGCCAGCAGGGGGGTGTCAATCAACCGGATCGTACTCGATCGGGTTGAATTGTGTCGATTCTTGTCCGCCTCATCAGAGCAGGCAGACAGGGTTATGGAGCAGCGGTCTTTAGACCGCTGCTCCATAGCTTGTGTTTCTGGCGAGTCTGAAGACTCGCCAGAAACACGAGCCTTCAAGCTCCGTTCAGAGCTTGATTGATAGGCCACACAATCTGAAGATTACTACTTCAGCATCAGATAAAGGAATTATTCTGTCCGAATCTGAGATTTCACCCTCAGAGGCTACCGACGTATCCACCTCAACAGATTTATGAGGAAACGCAAACTGAGTAGCAGCAGGTAGAGCAGAAACCTTACTATCTGAGTCTCAAATTTTCCTCTTGCGTTTTCCCTTTTAGCATAGGAAAGGCAGATAATGCTAGAGATACCGCAAAGATATCTGGGCAGCAATTTCTGCCGGCACATAAGCTCTGCCAGTATACTGAGAGGAACTACAGGGCACTGTATGTGATGCCATAGCGGCTTGGGACGTTTGAGGAAAAAGCTGTGACATTGCCTAAACAGCATCATCCTAAGAGAAATGAGGCTCAGAAATAAAAGAAAAAATATTTTCTTTAAAACATTAAACTCCATTTTAAACCAGTGAAATACACAATTTATTACCCAAGGCATCACCTAATTTGTCCTTAGGAGCAATCTAGCTTCAAGAACAAACTAACAGCACAAAAAATAAAATATCTTAAAAATAGTGCTGACACTTTAAATGCAAATACAAATGCCTTTATAAATGAAAAGAATTTATAGAAACAGCTCCCTGTCCAAGAGCAAGCTAAAATACCTACTGTCACTTAAAATATATTAGTTGCTCATATATATTAAGCATTGCTCTGCATTTACATGATAAACTCAAAGCCATTACAGTGCAAGGTCTGGGAGCAGCACACAGCAGGGCTCAGTCACGTAGAGTGAGATTATCTGAACAGGAGAGCAGCTCCTTAATAGCATTGAGTGTACCTGGGAATTCTTTTATTAATTAAGAAAGAAATGAGCCGTACAGCAAACTAAGCCTCTTGATACACAGAGACAGAAAAGCAAAGTACCGCTTCCTTCGCAGCCCGAGAAGGAGGCGGGCATTAGAAGTCAGGCTCAACATTAGGAAAATGGTGCTGCTCCGATCAAGGAGGCGGAGACACCAGCAGCAAGTATAAATGAAGTGCGCAGCTAAAATGAACTGCGCGCTTCATTACTGCAACCACCAAAATGCAAATAAAGTTAGACATCAGCAGACTCTGGCCTAGATTTAGAGTTCGGCGGTAGCCGTCAAAACCAGCGTTAGAGGCTCCTAACGCTGGTTTTGGGCGCCCGCTGGTATTTGGAGTCAGTGATTAAAGGGTCTAACGCTCACTTTTCAGCCGCGACTTTTCCATACCGCAGATCCCCCTACGCCATTTGCGTAGCCTATCTTTTCAATGGGATCTTTCTAACGCCGGTATTTAGAGTCGTTTCTGCAGTGAGCGTTAGAGCTCTAACGACAAGATTCCAGCCGCCTGAAAATAGCAGGAGTTAAGAGCTTTCTGGCTAACGCCGGTTTATAAAGCTCTTAACTACTGTACCCTAAAGTACACTAACACCCATAAACTACCTATGTACCCCTAAACCGAGGTCCCCCCACACCGCCGCCACTCGATTAAAATTTTTAACCCCTAATCTGCCGACCGCCACCTACGTTATATTTATGTACCCCTAATCTGCTGCCCCTAACCCCGCCGACCCCTGTATTATATTTATTCACCCCTAACCTGCCCCCCACAACGTCGCCGCCAGCTACTTACAATAATTAACCCCTAATCTTCCGACCGCAAATCGCCGCCACCTACGTTATCCCTATGTACCCCTAATCTGCTGCCCCTAACACCGCCGACCCCTATATTATATTTATTAACCCCTAATCTGCCCCCCTCAACGTCGCCGACACCTGCCTACACTTATTAACCCCTAATCTGCCGAGCGGACCTGAGCGCTACTATAATAAAGTTATTAACCCCTAATCCGCCTCACTAACCCTATCATAAATAGTATTAACCCCTAATCTGCCCTCCCTAACATCGCCGACACCTACCTTCAATTATTAACCCCTAAACTTCCGATCGGAGCTCACCGCTATTCTAATAAATGGATTAACCCCTAAAGCTAAGTCTAACCCTAACACTAACACCCCCCTAAGTTAAATATAATTTTTATCTAACGAAATAAATTAACTCTTATTAAATAACTTATTCCTATTTAAAGCTAAATACTTACCTGTAAAATAAATCCTAATATAGCTACAATATAAATTATAATTATATTATAGCTATTTTAGGATTAATATTTATTTTACAGGCAACTTTGTAATTATTTTAACCAGGTACAATAGCTATTAAATAGTTAAGAACTATTTAATAGTTACCTAGTTAAAATAATAACAAATTTACCTGTAAAATAAATCCTAACCTAAGTTATAATTAAACCTAACACTACCCTATCAATAAAATAATTAAATAAACTACCTACAATTACCTACAATTAACCTAACACTACACTATCAATAAATAAATTAAACACAATTGCTACAAATAAATACAATTAAATAAACTAGCTAAAGTACAAAAAATAAAAAAGAACTAAGTTACAGAAAATAAAAAAATATTTACAAACATAAGAAAAATATTACAACAATTTTAAACTAATTACACCTACTCTAAGCCCCCTAATAAAATAACAAAGCCCCCCAAAATAAAAAATTCCCTACCCTATTCTAAATTAAAAAAGTTACAAGCTCTTTTACCTTACCAGCCCTGAACAGGGCCCTTTGCGGGGCATGCCCCAAGAATTTCAGCTCTTTTGCCTGTAAAAGAATAAATACAATACCCCCCCCCCCCAACATTACAACCCACCACCCACATACCCCTAATCTAACCCAAACCCCCCTTAAATAAACCTAACACTAAGCCCCTGAAGATCTTCCTACCTTGTCTTCACCATCCAGGTATCACCGATCCGTCCTGGCTCCAAGATCTTTATCCAACCCAAGCGGGGGTTGGCGATCCATAATCCGGTGCTCCAAAGTCTTCCTCCTATCCGGCAAGAAGAGGACATCCGGACCGGCAAACATCTTCTCCAAGCGGCATCTTCGATCTTCTTCCATCCGGTGCGGAGCGGGTCCATCTTGAAGCAGGCGACGCGGATCCATCCTCTTCTTCCGATGTCTCCCGACTAATGACGGTTCCTTTAAGGGACGTCATCCAAGATGGCGTCCCTCGAATTCCGATTGGCTGATAGGATTCTATCAGCCAATCGGAATTAAGGTAGGAATTTTCTGATTGGCTGATGGAATCAGCCAATCAGAATCAAGTTCAATCCGATTGGCTGATCCAATCAGCCAATCAGATTGAGCTCGCATTCTATTGGCTGTTCCGATCAGCCAATCAGAAAATTCCTACCTTAATTCCGATTGGCTGATAGAATCCTATCAGCCAATCGGAATTCGAGGGACGCCATCTTGGATGACGTCCCTTAAAGGAACCGTCATTAGTCGGGAGACATCGGAAGAAGAGGATGGATCCGCGTCGCCTGCTTCAAGATGGACCCGCTCCGCACCGGATGGAAGAAGATCGAAGATGCCGCTTGGAGAAGATGTTTGCCGGTCCGGATGTCCTCTTCTTGCCGGATAGGAGGAAGACTTTGGAGCACCGGATTATGGATCGCCAACCCCCGCTTGGGTTGGATGAAGATCTTGGAGCCAGGACGGATCGGTGATACCTGGATGGTGAAGACAAGGTAGGAAGATCTTCAGGGGCTTAGTGTTAGGTTTATTTAAGGGGGGTTTGGGTTAGATTAGGGGTATGTGGGTGGTGGGTTGTAATGTTGGGGGGGGGGGTATTGTATTTATTCTTTTACAGGCAAAAGAGCTGAAATTCTTGGGGCATGCCCCGCAAAGGGCCCTGTTCAGGGCTGGTAAGGTAAAAGAGCTTGTAACTTTTTTAATTTAGAATAGGGTAGGGAATTTTTTATTTTGGGGGGCTTTGTTATTTTATTAGGGGGCTTAGAGTAGGTGTAATTAGTTTAAAATTGTTGTAATATTTTTCTTATGTTTGTAAATATTTTTTTATTTTCTGTAACTTAGTTCTTTTTTATTTTTTGTACTTTAGCTAGTTTATTTAATTGTATTTATTTGTAGCAATTGTGTTTAATTTATTTATTGATAGTGTAGTGTTAGGTTAATTGTAGGTAATTGTAGGTAGTTTATTTAATTATTTTATTGATAGGGTAGTGTTAGGTTTAATTATAACTTAGGTTAGGATTTATTTTACAGGTAAATTTGTTATTATTTTAACTAGGTAACTATTAAATAGTTCTTAACTATTTAATAGCTATTGTACCTGGTTAAAATAATTACAAAGTTGCCTGTAAAATAAATATTAATCCTAAAATAGCTATAATATAATTATAATTTATATTGTAGCTATATTAGGATTTATTTTACAGGTAAGTATTTAGCTTTAAATAGGAATAAGTTATTTAATAAGAGTTAATTTATTTTGTTAGATAAAAATTATATTTAACTTAGGGGGGTGTTAGTGTTAGGGTTAGACTTAGCTTTAGGGGTTAATCCATTTATTAGAATAGCGGTGAGCTCCGATCGGAAGTTTAGGGGTTAATAATTGAAGGTAGGTGTCGGCGATGTTAGGGAGGGCAGATTAGGGGTTAATACTATTTATGATAGGGTTAGTGAGGCGGATTAGGGGTTAATAACTTTATTATAGTAGCGCTCAGGTCCGCTCGGCAGATTAGGGGTTAATAAGTGTAGGTAGGTGTTGGCGACGTTGTGGGGGGCAGATTAGGGGTTAATAAATATAACATAGGGGTCGGCGATGTTAGGGCAGCAGATTAGGGGTACATAGGGATAACGTAGGTGGCGGCGTTTTACGGAGCGGCAGATTAGGGGTTAAAAGTGTAATGCAGGGGTCAGCGATAGCGTGGGCGGCAGATTAGGGGTTAATAAGTGTAAGGCTAGGGGTGTTTAGACTCGGGGTACATGTTAGAGTGTTAGGTGCAGACGTAGGAAGTGTTTCCCCATAGGAAACAATGGGGCTGCGTTAGGAGCTGAACGCTGCTTTTTTGCAGGTGTTAGGTTTTTTTTCAGCTCAAACAGCCCCATTGTTTCCTATCGGAGAATCGTGCACGAGCACGTTTTTGATGCCGGCCGCGTCCGTAAGCAGCTCTGGTATCGAGAGTTGCATTTGCGGTAAAAATGCTCTACGCTCCTTTTTTGGAGCCTAACGCAGCATTTGTTTGAACTCTCGATACCAGAGTTAAATTTATGGTGCGGCCAGAAAAAAACCCGCGGAGCGTTAACAGCCCTTTTACCGCCGAACTCTAAATCTAGGCCTTAGTCTCTAGCCCTCCAGGTACACACACTCCCCAAACCAATGACTCACCACTGTACTACAGTGGACATACATCCGTAAAAACACTGAGACAATCAAAATAAAGCTTACAGGTTAAAGGATTGCTAAACACAGGAATTAAAACCAACGGAAGCTTCTGTAAAGGGTACCATCATTGCATTTATATAATAAGGCCTCAGGGAGGGGGATTCCCACTATAAGGAACAAACCCCACATGTCTTACACATAACAAGTGCTTGCCACTGCCTAAATGAAATCCTTCCCAAGGATTATGTGTCCCAATAAGGTTGCAGATCATTTTTAAGTGCCCATCTCCTAACCTAGAAAACAAAGGAGGCACTTACCTGCAATCTAGCTGTCAGGCAAGACGACAGCTTGCCTGGTGTGAGAGGATGCCACTCTGGCTTTCTATACCAATAGCAGTAAAATGTTAGGAAAATGCAGCAAGGCCCACCTCACAAGTTCTAACTTCCTAACTGCTTTAAAGCCACCACTACCCTACTGAAGAGATTAACATGGATAAATAATTCCTATTTAAAACTAAATACTTAGCTATAAAATAAATCCTAAGCTAGCTACAATATAACTAATAGTTACATTGTATCTATCTTAAGGTTTATTTTTATTTTACAGGCAAGTTTGTATTTATTTTAACTAGGTAGAATTGTTAGTAAATAGTTATTAACTATTTACTTACTGCATAGCTAAAATAAATACAAATTTACCTGTAAAATAAAACCTAACCTGAGTTACACTAACACCTAACATTACACAACAATTAAATAAATTACATAAATTAAATACAATTACCTAAATTACAAAAAAAACAAAACACAAAATTGCACAAAATAAAAAACAAATTATCAGATATTTAAACTAATTACACCTAATCTAATAGCCCTATCAAAATAAAAAAGCCCCCCCCCCCAAAAAAAAAAAACCTAGCCTAAACTAAACTACCAATAGCCGTTAAGAGGGCCTTTTGCCGGGCATTGCCCCAAAGAAATCAGCTCTTTTACCTGTAAAGAAAATACAAATAACCCACCACCCACACAACCAACCCTCCAAATAAAATCCTAACTAAAAAAACCTAAGCTCCCCATTGCCCTGAAAAGTTCATTTGGATGGGCATTGCCATTAAAAGGGCATTTAGCTCTATTGCTGCCCAAACCCTAACCTAAAAATGAAACCCACCCAATAAACCCTTAAAAAAAACTAACACTAACCCCTGAAGATCCACTTACAGTTTTGAAGACCGGACATCCATCCTCAACGAAGCCGGGAGAAGTCTTCACCCAAGCCGGCAGAAGTGGTCCTCCAGACGGGCAGAAGTCTTCATCCAGACGGCATCTTCTATCTTCATCCATCCAGCGCGGAGCGGCTCCATCTTCAAAACATCTTGCGCGGAGCATCCTCTTCTTCCGACGTCTAACGAAGAATGAACGTTCCTTTAAATGACGCCATCCAAGATGGCGTCCCTTGAATTCCGATTGGCTGATAGAATTCTATCAGCCAATCGGAATTAAAGGTGAAAAATTCCTATTGGCTGATGCAATCAGCCAATAGCATTGAGCTTGCATTCTATTAGCTGTTCCAATCAGCCAATAGAATGGGAGCTCAATCCTATTGGCTGATTGCATCAGCCAATAGGAATTTTTCCCCTTTATTCCGATTGGCTGATAGAATTCTATCAGCCAATCAGAATTCAAGGGACGCCATCTTGGATGACGTAATTTAAAGGAACCTTCATTCTTCATTAGACGTTGGAAGAAGAGGATGCTCCGCGCCGGATGTCTTGAAGATGGACCTGCTCTGCGCCGGATGGATGAAGATAGAAGATGCCGTCTGGATGAAGACTTCTGCCCGTCTGGAGGACTACTTCTGCCGGCTTGGATGAAGACTTCTCCCGGCTTTGTTGAGGACTTCTTGCCGCTTGGAAGAAGACTTCTCCCGGCTTCATTGAGGATGAATGTCTGGTCTTCAAAACTGTAAGTGGATCTTCGGGGGTTAGTGTTAGGTTTTTTTAAGGGTTAATTGGGTGGGTTTTATTTTTAGGTTAGGGTTTGGGCAGCAATAGAGCTAAATGCCCTTTTAAGGGCAATGGGGAGCTTAGGTTTTTTAGTTAGGATTTTATTTGGCGGGTTGGTTGTGTGGGTGGTGGGTTTTACTGTTGGGGGGTTGTTTGTATTTTTTTTTACAGGTAAAAGAGCTGATTTCTTTGGGGCAATGCCCCACAAAAGTCCCTTTCAAGGGCTATTGGTAGTTTAGTTTAGGCTAGGGTTCTTTTTTATTTTGGGGGGCTTTTTTATTTTGATAGGGCTATTAGATTAGGTGTAATTAGTTTAAATATCTGATAATTTGTTTTTTATTTTGTGTAATTTAGTGTTTTGTTTTTTTTGTAATTTAGGTAATTGTATTTAATTTATGTAATTTATTTAATTGTTGTGTAATGTTAGGTGTTAGTGTAACTCAGGTTAGGAATTATTTTACAGGTAAATTTGTATTTATTTGAGCTATGCAGTTAGTAAATAGTTAATAACTATTTACTAACTATTCTACCTAGTTAAAATAAATACAAACTTGCCTGTAAAATAAAAATAAAGTTTAATATAGATACAATGTAACTATAAGTTATATTGTAGCTAGCTTAGGGTTTATTTTACAGGTAGGTATTTAGTTTTAAATAGGAATTATTTAGGTAATGATAGTAATTTTTATTTAGCTTTATTTTAATTATATTTAAGTTAGGGGGTGTTTGGGTTAGACTTAGGTTTAGGGGTTAATAAATTTAGTATAGTGGCGGCGATGTTGGGGGTGGCAGATTAAGGGTTAATAAATGTAGGTAGGTGGCGGTGATGTTAGGGGCGGCAGATTAGGGGTTAATAATATTTAACTAGTGTTTGCAATGCGGGAGTACGGCGGTTTAGGGGTTAATATGTTTATTATAGTGGCGGCGATGTTGGGGGCAGCATTTTAGGGGTTAATAAGTGTAGGTAGGTTGCAGCGACATTGAGATTAGGGGTTAATACGTATAATGTAGGTGTCAGCGATTTTGGGGGCAGCAGATTAGTGGTTAATAACTAATAAGTATAATGTAGGTGGCGACGATATAGAGGGCGGCAGATTAGGGGTTAATAAGTATAATGTAGGTGTCGGCGATGTCGGGGGCAGCATATTAGGGGTTAATTAGTGTAAGATTACGGGTGTTTAGACTCAGGGTTCATGTTAGGGTGTTAGATGTAAACATAAATTTAGTTTCCCCATAGGAATCAATGGGGCTGCGTTATGGAGCTTTACGCTGCTTTTTTGCAGGTGTTAGACTTTTTTTCAGCTGGCTCTCCCCATTGATGTCTATGGGGAAATCGTGGATGAGCACGTAAAACCAGCTCACCGCTGACTTAAGCAGCGCTGGTATTGGAGTGCGGTATGGAGCACAATTTTGCTCTATGCTCACTTCTTGCCTAATAACGCCAGGTTTATGAAAACCTGTAATACCAGCGCTGTAGGGAAGTAAGCGGTGACAATAACATGAAAGTTAGCACCGCACCCCTCATAACGTAAAACTCGTAATCTAGCCGTTGTAACGGCTAATTGGTTAATTATGGTGCGCCCGCAAATAGGAAACTTTGCCCGTTTGCGGGTATGGAATAATTTAGCAATCCACTTGTAATTTAGCCCATAATGTGTTAAATGTTCGTTACCTGCTTCGACAAGAAGCCCTCTTTTTCTCAATTCAAAAATACCCTCAAGTCACAAATATTTATAGAACAACTAGATGTAAGAATAGATGTACAAAATAGATTGGCCCTTTTTTACGGAAATGGCATAGACTAATTCAAACCTTTGAACTAGAAGTACAGCAATACCTATTAGCTCCTTTTCGCCAATCGCCATTCTGTGACATTTTTGGATGTTTTCCTCAGAGGTGAATGGCCACATGTGTTTGACTCTAAATGAGGGGGAAAAGAGAGTAAAAGAGAGAAATAATTTTTATACTTTTTTTTTTTAGCCCTGTCGTCCATGGTCCACTAATTACTTTCTCACACTCGCCGGGTAAGAGACTTTTAGCTTTATAATGTTTGTATTGCTATTTTGTTCTTTATTATATTTATAGAAACGTCCTGGAAAGATCTACCATTATGCACTTTGGACTTTTATCAACAATATCTAGACATTTGCAACACAGTTGGACAGTCTCTTAGTAATTAACTATCGGCTAGATTACGAGTTTTGCGGTAAGGTGAAAAAGCAGCGTTAACAGGTCCTAACGCTGCTTTTGTACGCCCGCTGCTGTTACGAGTCTTGTAGGTACAGCTGTTCCGCACACTTTTTTGGCCTTACCGCAAATCAACTTACACAATTTGCGTATAGTCTTTTTTCTATGGGACCTCCATAGCACAGGTATTATGAGCTTGTCCTGGAAGGCCAAAAAGTGAGCGGTACAGCCTATACCGCAAGATTCGTAACACATTTTAAAGTCAGTAGTTATGAGTCTTACGCTACAAAGCTGTAACATAAAACTCATAACTAAAGTGCTAAAAAGTACACTAACACCCATAGTTATTAACTATTTACTAACTACCTTGCTAAAATAAATACAAATTTACCTGTAAAATAAAACCTAAGTTACAATAACACCTAACACTACACTACAATTAAATAAATTCCCTAAATTAAATACAATTAACTAAATTAAATAAAATTAACTAAATTACCAAAACCCCCCCCCCCACTAAATTACAGAAAATAAAAAACAAATTACAAGATCTTTAAACTAATTACATCTAATCTAATAGCCCTATCAAAATAAAAAAAGCCCACCTAAAATAAAAAAAAAACCCTAGCCTAAACTAAACTACCAATAGCCCTTAAAAGGGCCTTTTGCGGGGCATTGCCCCAAAGAAATCAGCTCTTTTACATGTAAAAATAATCCCTGAAGATTCACTTACCGGGAGAAGTCTTCATCCAAGTGGCAAGATGTCCTCAACGAAGCCGGCAGAAGTGGTTCTCCAATCTCCATACGGGCAGAAGTCTTCACCCAGATGGCATCTTCTATCTTCATCCTTCCGACGCGGAGCGGCTCCATCTTCAAGACATCCGGCGCGGAGCATCCTCTTCCAACGATGACTTCTTGCTGAATGAAGGTACCTTTAAATGATGTCATCCAAGATGGCGTCCCTTAGATTCTGATTGGCTGATAGAATTCTATCAGCCAATCGGAATTAAGGTTGAAAAAATTCTATTGGCTGATGCAATCAGCCAATAGGATGGAACTTAAATCCTATTGGCTGGTCCAATCAGCAAATAGGATTGAGCTTGCATTCTATTGGCTGATTGGAACCAAAAGTCGACCGGCAGACACTCAGGCAGTACACCAGAAGATCCCGATGATTGGAGAATGTAGTTCATAAGATGACATGAGTAAAACTTTATCCCACCAGGGGGAATCCAGGAGTGGAGGGTGTCCCTTAGAAGATAACCAGGTTACCAGAGAAGGTGGCCAATCTTGTAGCCAGTGGTCACACTGCAGTAGATGGTTTAGTGAACAGTCCACCAGAAAAGATACAGTGTAGCAGCGAATAAATTAATAAAAAGAATTTATTTAAAACAAGTTTAAAAAGCAACGTGTTTCTCCGTGTCACAGCACGGTTTCATCAGGCTGTATAAAACAATTCAAAGGCTGCTACACTATATAACACAACATATCCAATCGGATCCAGATTAGAGCTCCCACCCACAAGCTAACACAGCTGATTTTAGTGTGGATAATTGTAAGTGTGTAGTGTTTAGAGGCACAACTGAATCCTGTGTGATTTTTTGCATGTGCTGCTTAGTAATCATGGGAGGTCCATAGGGATCTGTTCGTCCCATAATCTGACAAGCTTATTAGATGATCTTACGATGTGTAATACTGATCCTACACTCTCTTATCAAATCTATCACCCTCTGTGAAAACTCGCGATTATCACTTATATATATATACCTACAATGTCTCAGTTATTGATAATACTATTTACGGCACTGAGTCTGATGTCAAATGACCAACCAATCATCTGTTGGGGGTGTGGAATACTGTCGTCAATGTCATGTGTTAGAAAACCATGTACAGGAAAGAAAAGGGGTAAGTCCTCTTGATAAGAATCCCAAATTTTATTGAACAGGATCAGACAACAGAAACACAACGTTTCGGGGTCAGTACACCTTAGTCATCACATGACTAAGGGGTACTGACCCCGAAACATTGTGTTTCTGTTGTCTGATCCTGTTCAATAAAATATGGGATTCTTATCAAGAGGAGTTACCCTTTTTCTTTCCTGTACATTACTTTTGGGGAGTGTGGCAGTCACTCTAAAGGAGTACCCTCTGCTCTGGGGTTATAGCTGGTGCTGGACTACATTCATTTTACATATTAATGTGTTAGAAAACCTCCAATAGTTGTCACTCCAATTGTCAACAGGGGGTGTGTAACCTATACGTCACTATCATATGGAAGTTACAATATTCAAGCCCGTCAGCCGATCCTCTAAAAATCCAAAAGCAATATAATCGTCTAACTAGTGCACAATATAAAAAAGGATAGGTTACAAAATAATATACAGTATAGCCACAATAGTCTCTAGAGTATGTGATCACTAATATAATAATACGGGTAAAGCTACACAATAAAAAATTAGACCCCAACTAGAGATCATATAGACACGTAATGCACATCATAATAAAATCTCCTTGCCGGTTGTGTATTTGTTAGTATGTGATCACGTTTGCAAATATTACAGTATGCGATCGGGTATACGCATATTACAAAAAAACATGTTAAAGAAAATTGGAATATGAAATATTCATATTTTCATGTCTGGTTTGCACTAATGAGAATATGTCATGGTGTTTGCGCGACAGAGTGGGTGTTTTTTTTCTCCATTAAGTTCTATAGGGGAATACATGCGCACGCGAAAACTTAAGTTAGGTTTTTCCCCGCTATTCGGGTTACCGCTAGCACAAAAACATAAATTATGCTTACCTAATAATTTTGTTTTCATCGAGAGGAGGGGAGGAGAGTCCACGACTTCATTCATTACTGTTGGCAATTAAGAACCTGGCCACCAGGAGGAGGCAAAGACACCCCAGCCAAAGGCTTAAATACCTCCCCCACTTCCCTCATCCTCCAGTCATTCTGCCGTGGGAACCAGGAACAGTAGGAGAAATATCAGGGTAAAAAAAGGTGCCAGAAGATAAATAAATTTAGGTTCGCCCCATGGAAATACGGGCGGGAGCCGTGGACTCTCCTCCCTTCAATGGAAACGAAATTATCAGGTAAGCATAATTTATGTTTTCCATCTAAAGGGGAGGAGAGTCCACAGCTTCATTCATTACTGTTCGGAACATATACCCAAGCTCTAGGACACTGAAAGAAAACTGGGAGGGAAAAAGACGGACCCTAATCTGAGGGCACCACAGCCTGAAAAACCTTTCTCCCAAAAACAGCTTCCGCAGAAGCAAAAACGTTGAATTTGTAAAACTTTGTAAAAGTGTGTAAGGAGTACCAGGTAGCCGCCTTACAAATTTGCTCCATAGAAGCCTCATTCTTAAAGGCCCAAGACGAAGCCACAGCTCTAGTAGAATGAGCCGTGATCCTCTGAGGAGGCTTATGTCCCGCTGTGTCGTAAGCCAAGCGAATCAAACTCCTCAACCAAAAGGACAAGGAAGTAGCAGAGGCCCTTTGTCCCCTGCGATCTCTTGTAGCCTGCAATCTCTTGTAGCCTGAAGATAGAACTTCAAGGCACGAAATAAAATCTCTGCAAACACCTCGGGGTGAAGATACCATTCCACCGGATGGAAGGATTGTCTGCTGAGAAAATCCGCTTCCCAGTTGTCCACACCTGGAATGTGAATCGCTGAGAGTGAGCAGCCGTGGGACTCCGCCCACTCTAGAATCCAAGACACCTCCCTCATCGCGAGGAAGCTCCTCGTACCCCCCTGGTGGTTGATGTAAGCCACCAAGGTAATGTTGTCGGTCTGGAATCTGATGAAACTGACCGATTCCAGAGAAGGCCATGCCTTCAGCGCATTGTAAATTGCTTGCAGTTCTAGGATGTTGATCAGAAGGAAAGACTCCTCCCTGGACCACCGTCCTTGTGCCATTCTTGCACCCCAAACAGCTCCCCATCCTTTCAGACTGGCGTCCGTGGCCACAATCTCCCAGGACGGTCTCAAGAAGGATATCCCTACAGTTGCTCCAAACGGGTCCACGAAGAGAGGGAGCTCTGAGTCCGAGCATCCATGGATATCAGCTGTGATAGATCTGAATGATCGCCATTCCACTGTCTCAACATGCATAATTGAAGAGGTCTGAGATGGAACCTGGCGAATGGGATGACATCTATGCTTGACACCATGAGACCTATCACCTCCATACACTGAGCCACCGACGGGCTTATGGAGGACTGAAGGGCAAGACAGGTGGACACAAGCTTCTTGCACCACCAATCTGTGAGAAATATCTTCATACACCCTATGCTTGCTCTTAGCAGAACATGGTAAGGCATGGATCACCTTAGAAACTGCCGATTCCAGTTGGTCCGCAAAGTCTGACGGCCAAAGAATCTCTCCTGAAGGAGTAACGGTTGGACCCCGGGGAACTGCATGTGCAACTGGAGATGAATATAGGAAACCCACCTTCAGGGACGAAGAACCCTCAGAGGTGGACGGCTCAGTAGTACTAGACATCCGTTTACCCTTAGATGTTGCAACTTTATCAAGGCATGTGGAACATAGTTGAGCAGGCTGGTCTACCAGAGCCTCCTCACAATAAACACAGGAATGAGACTTTACTAAGGAAGGAGAGCCTTCCAACGCGTCAGAGTCCTCCATCGCTTGCGCGCTTGGTTAGACTAACTTTAGATATTAAAAAGGCACCTTAATACCACCAATGGCCGGGCACTCACCACCTCCTAGGACCCGGATGACAGAAACCGCTACGTCTCCTGTGCCACAGATCAACAGGAAGGATAGATAGCCACACCCAGTCGCACGGTATGACTGGCAGGACCGCCCCTGCACTAGGGAAAACGCGCCAAAAATGGCCACGCAGGATTCCCGCAGTCACCTGAAAGTTCCACACATTGCCAGTGCCTTCATCTCGCACATAACGCAGCAATGACACAATAAACAATATTATGTATAAACCCCCACTGTTCAATAATCCCCCTACCAGGAATATTAACCCTTGATTATGTAAAGATAAAAACGGTGCCACACCTGTCTTCCATGTTATAATCATTATCATCATCAATAAAAAATGAAACGATCTTACCAGAATCTACACCGTGGAACAGGAACACGGCCTTTCAAGTGTGACGAATAGTAGCATCTCCTCCGCCATGGACTTGAGAGAAGAAAGAAGGCAGCAAAACGAAGATTGACAACGCTGATTACTTAAGGAGCTGTTAAACTGAGTTGGGATGGTCTCGCAGAAAGAAACTTCCTGCATCTCCGGACTCTAACTTTCCCCCAGGCCCTCACTAAGAGACTGACAGGACTACTTAAAACTCCAGTAACACTGCAAAGAGTACTACCCTCCATAAGAGACTATTCTGAAACTCCGGCACTCCTCTGCCATCCTCCTGAGACGAAAGGCAAAGAATAACTGGGGGATGAGAGAAGGGGGGTATTTAAGCCTTTGGCTGGGGTGTCTTTGCCTCCTCCTGGTGGCCAGGTTCTTAATTCCCAACAGTAATGAATGAAGCCATGGATTCTCCTCCCCTTTAGATGGAAATAAGATTTTTTTTTATTTGTAATACCAGCACAACCCAAAAAGCACAAAAAGCTTAACACTAGCAGAGTTTTCGTGACCGTGAAAAAAAAAATACTGTGCCACTTAAGATATGAAATTGGCTACACCTGTATATGATATAATGGACATAGTTCTTATTGGAGTACATATTGGGAATGGTAATAATTCACAATATATAAGAATAGTTAAATCAGCTCCGTTAGTACGGTTAGATATCTATTCACTTGTTTCTGATGGATAAGGCCGTCTAGGCTCATAATAATGTGTGATTAAGTAGATTTAGATTAAGTAGATTTAGTTCCAATTAAGGAATTTAGACTGTCCATCTGATGTATATTTATTAGTGAGAGGGGCTGTGGAACTCATAATGCAGAAACAGATACACAGAACAAAAGAAAGTCTTTCTTGAAAGCTTTACTGTTTGAAGTAAAAGCAACAAAAAAGACCTTATGCAAATCACTAAAGTCTTTATCAGAAACAAAGTCCAATAGACACTGGTGGTTAAATTGAGCAGCAAATAGTGAGATGGCATAGAATACCTGAATGGAACGTCAGGCACAACTGTTTTAACGAAGGCTGTCACTGGTATGGTAGACACAGGTCTTTCAGAAGGCACATGATACCCAGAGGGCACTGTTGCTGAGACTGTTGCAGGAGACTTGAAAGGTACAGCAGGCACAGCTGGTTCTACAAAGGCTGTCTATGGTATGGTAGACACAGATTTCTCAGCAGGCACAGGATACCCAGTGGGTAGTGTTGCAGGATACCAGATAGGTACAGCAGAAACAGCTTCAAAAATAAGGTGAACATACACTAGTATCAGGTTATTCTGCTTGACTTTCAGGATCCAAGTGAGCATACGTGGGTGAAAGGCAAGTATTCTTGGTCTTAGAAACAAGGTTAGCATACAGAGGTATCAGGTAAGTATGCGCTGGTTTCAGGAGCAAGGTGAGCATACACAGGTATGAGGTAAGTATACCTTGGTTTCAGGAGCAAGGTGAGCACACACAGGTATCAGGTAAGTATGCGTTTCTCTCAGGAGCAAGGATGAGCATACACAGGTATCAAGGTAAGTATACTTGGTCTCAGGAGTAAGGTGAGCATACACAGGTATCAAGGTAAGTATACTTAGTCTCAGGAGTAAGGTGAGCATACACAGGTATCAAGGTAAGTATGCTTGGTCTCAAGAGTAAGCTGAGCATACACAGGAAACAGGTAATTATGCTTTAGTCTCAGGAGCAAGGTAAGTAAGCAATAACTCAGCCCAGAGTGATGGGCTGCATGAGCTTTTAAAGGAACTCCTACACCTGAGTCCTCCAAGTGGGAGTTCCTATAATTAGGAGATGGCCCCTTTAAATCTATGCAGCACGTGGCTGTGCATGCTAAGAGAGCTGCAGCCACAGCTGAAGAGAGACTGGAGTCTTGGTGTCCCTCCATATGGGATGCCGAGATGGAGAGCGGCACTCTTGGCGTGTGCCGAGACTGGAGAGGAGGGTCCCGGTAAGTACCCTTAAAATTAGTTTTATTCAATTTGCTAATTTGGTAATGTGTTAAAGGACCTGCACTTTGAGCAATAATGCTTTGACCCACCACCGGATATGACGTCAGATTATGCTAATTAGTCATGTGCTCTCGGCCAAAGTGGTTCCGCATATGTCATAAAGTTGATGATTGGCCCTGAGGATATAACAGTCAGCGATGAGCGATGTTTAGATTAACCCCTTAAAGGGCCACTGTAAGTAAATATTTTATATGCCTGTTACTAACTAACTACCCCAAATACGCTTTTTATCAAAAGCATTTCATTAACATATCTCTACCGCATATCAGAAATCTTGTCTGCAAATGTAATTGTTTTCCAAACCCACTCCGTGGGTATCCTTTGCTCTCTACCAATCCGTTTAAAATACCTAGGTTTCAAAATGGCGCTTTAAACACAAAGTTATTGGTTTAAGTATTTTGAACATGCAGTGCTGAAAATAGTGGGCAGGATAACGTCACATCATCGGCGAATAAAAGATATAACTTTTAGAACGTTATGAAACTTCGTTTTGGAGAAAATATAGGTCAGTAGGTTTTAATTAAAGTTTATTAACTTTAATATGTTAGTTATTTAGCTTAAAAATTATAACAGAAAGTAATCCTTTAAGCTGCGTTCGGCAAGAGCCTCCAGAGAGCCCAGCCACGCTTGGAGCGTTCAGGGAAGGCTTCCAAGCGAGGTGCTGGGCGTTCACTGAATGCTTAGATGACGTCAGTCCCAGAGCTTCCAGCTTGCTGGTAACGCTGGGAGTGAGAAGAGCAAGGATATGAGCATCTCAGCTCCCTATGACGCGGCTTGGGAGTGTTTTCTTAACAATCCCAAAACTGTGGCGTTTTACTTTTTGCACTCACTTTTGTACATTTGGCACTTGGTCGTTTTTGATTGGGTTCATACAAATACCACTCTGATTGGGCTAGATAGGGGTGTGTTCGGGTTCTTGGGCTACATATTGCCTGTTTTTACACAGTGTATGCTGTCTGAGGAAGAGACACAGGGGCCCATTTATCAAAGGGCTTGCGGACCTGATCCGTCACTACGGATCAGGTCCGCAAGACCTCGCTAAATGCGGAGAGCAATACGCTCTCCACATTTAACATTGCACCAGCAGCTCACAAGAGCTGCTGGTGCAACGCCGCCCCCTGCTGATTCGCGGCCAATCGGCCGCCAGCAGGGAGCTGTCAATCAACCCGATCGTATTCGATCGGGTTGATTTCCGGCGATTCCTGTCCACCTGCTCAGAGCAGGCGGACAGGGTTATGAAGCAGCGGTCTTTAGACCGCTGCTTCATAAGTTGTGTTTCTGGCGAGTCTGAAGACTCGCCAGAAACACGGCCCTTCAAGCTCCGTACGGAGCTTGATAAATGGGCCTGTAAGTCTTGTCCCGAAACCTCATACTAAATTATATTCTTTGATTTGACTAAAGTCCAGTGAGTGCTTAAATGTGCGAGAAATATATATATATAATGTATATATACTGTATATATATATATATATATATATATATATATATATATATAAAACAGAATATTGATATGTGAGCAACACATGTATAAACATCATAAATAAGGAATACATTTTTAACCAGTTAACTTTAATTAAAGGACATTAAGTAATCAAAATAGTCTACTGCTCATTTAAAATTGAAAGTTAGTGTAATTGCAATATGTTTTTTTATTATATATTTCTTGATTATGCAATTCTACTGTATATAATGTTTTGTACCTGCTTCATTCACGTTTAAAAGTCAAATATAGCTCAAATAAAACTTGTTATGAATTGCTATTTATAAGAAAAAAACATACAATCCAACACATTTAGCTGTAAACACCAATACTGAATTAATTAGTTGTCAAATTGATCACATATATTTGGCTTCTGTGAATGCGGTGCAAATCCTGATGTTTACTGTTTAGTTTTGCTGCTGTTAACCAGATGTTCCTGTTTTTCCTACACAAAAGTAAGTTTTTGTTTTCTTTTCAAATTTAAATAATGCTGTTTAAAGTCAGAGGTTTTCATATGACAATGTGTTTTGGATTAGAACAGAGGCCATTGATTGGATGTTTATATTCCATCAAACATTCATTATTTACAGTATACATTATAATTTATCATTTCTCCCAGTTTCGTTCCCGCTAAGTACTCTTCAAATTTTGCATCAATTTCTTGGTTTTGAGCTTCTGTAAAATAATTCTTCCAGTCTCCAACTTCCCCTGCAATAAAACACAATATACATTATTAGATACATTTTCCATAGAAAGTATGTTTGCATTATTTTAAAGGGACATTCAATGTGTTAATAAAACACATTGGACATAAAACTCTATAACCCCCTAGCCACAATGCCCACAATCATTTGAAAGTAATGCAGCATAACTATAAAAATCTGACAAGAAAATATCACCTGAACATATCAATGTAAAAATGGAAGATATTTTGCCTCATTATTTCTTCAGTTTATAAGAGTAAATGTTCTGGTAACACAAATACTTCAGCTACTGTCCAGCTACAAACTGAAAAAAAAGACTACAATAGCCAATCAGCAGCAGCAGTGCTAGGGTCATGCTATGCTTTGTATAGCTGCATAAAAGCGGACTAGAGAATATCACCTGAACATCTCTATGTAAAAAAAGAAAGATATTTTACTTCATAAATAACCCTATTGTAAAAGGGTTAAGAAGCAAATCAGTATGCCTGTCCCGGGGCCTGCAAGGGAGCATTCCTCATGCACACTCATGTTATTTCCCTATTCAGTTTAAGGAAGTTAACTATGAAATCTCATGAGAGTTAAGTAAAATCTCATGAGATCACAGTAAAAGGGTTCATGACCTCAGCACTGCTGATGCTGATTGGCTGCTGTTCATTTCTTCATTTTTTTTTATTTTTACCTGCAGCTGGGCAGTAACTGAAAGATAACTTTTTACACAGCACTTACTCTGGTAAACTGAGGAAATTGTGAGGTCAAATATCTTCCATTTTTACATAGAGATTCTCAGGTGATATTCTCCTGTCAGCTTTTTACAGTTATGCTGCATCACTTTCAAGTGATTTAGCATATGAGTATTATGTTTCTTTAACTCCTGGAAAGGGATCTCCAGAAAATCATCATTAAAGTCTATGGGGATTTTCATAGATAAATTAGTTGAACATTTTGCAAAAAGATTGGAATTGGCACTGCAGTTAAAGGGACATTAAACTGCTGGGCACAACTATTTCACTTTGGTTACTACTCATCATACTATTAATTTTCCTCTTGTGCCTGCAGCTCTCTTCAAATCTGCTCTCTTATTTTATCTCTTTACATGTGCTGGTTAGTGAAACTCTGCATCTTTACACAGTGCACTGTCATATTGGAGTTTAAGTATTCATGCACACAGAGCAACTAGCAGGTGTAAGCAGAGTTCCGGAGCAGCAACTAGCAGGTGTAAGCAGTAGCGCTTTGTGTGTGACTGACTGGCCCAGACATAATTCTGAATCAGTAAGAAGGGAAGAGAACCAAAAACTTAGCTGTAGGGAATGACTAGCAACAGCAGCTCAAATAAATTGTTAGGGGCTGGGCTCAGTGACAATTCATTAACTCATTTTAAAGCTTATTAAAACATATTTTAATTAAATAAACACTTATCAATGTAAACAATGAAAATGTTAATTATTTACACCATGCCTAGCAATTCTGTACTCCTGCCTTGCCAATGATCATCAACTGCTATTCCATACGCCTGTCATGCCAAGTACAGTCACAATATATTCTACATAACCTTTATTTGCACTTGGAAACCAAAACCCTCTATTTTTTAGACCAGCTGCGAGAAATCGGTTAAATCTCGTCCAACTTCTGGAGTTTGATCAAAACCTCTATAACCCACCTAACCACACAATGCCCACAAGCATAAAAACAGACACTGATATACTATAGTGCCCCATAGCCATTGCTAACTCATTTAATAACTATTTTGTTGAATGTGCCACCTCCCTAATTGCTAAATGTAAAAGGGAGGATGTAAGAGAAGTTAATATCATAGACTCAGCAACTCTCCTCCCAACCAACGGTACAAATAAATGTAGTTTTGTACCTGTATCCACTAATGAAATAACAGATCATCTCAAAGATCTAGAAATGAGATCTCAGTCTGACCCTGACCACTTACCTGATATGCTCCTAAAGCTCAGTGCACCTGCTACTGCCCTTCCCCCTGCATCCTTAAAGAGACAGTAAAGTCAAAACTAAACTTTCATGATTCAGATAGGGCATGCAATTTTAAACAACTTTCCAATTTACTTTTATCATCAAATTTGCTTTGTTCCCTTGGTGGTATTTTTGAAAAGCTAAACCTAGCTTGGCTCAAACTGATTTCTAAACAGTTGAAAACCGCCTCCTATCTCAGAGCATTTTGAAAGTTTTTTCACAGTTAGACTGTGCTAGTTCACATGTGTCATATAGATAACATTGTGCTCACTCCCATGAAGTTATTTAGGAGTCTTCACTGATTGACTACACTGCATGTCTGTCAAAGGCACTTAGATAAGGAGGCTGTCTGCAAAGGCTTAGATACAAGGTAATCACAGAGGTAAAAAGTATATTAATATAACTGTGTTGGTTATGCAAAAACAGGGAATGGGTAATAAAGGGATTATCTATCTTTTTAAATAAGAAAAATTTTGGTGTAGACTGTCCCTTTAATTAACACCTCCTGATGTCTGGCTGTGTCCCCAAGGCATGGAAAATAAAAAGGGTTGTTCCAGTCCACAAAAGTGGAGGCCTATATCCTTTCTCCCTGTGTTGTCCAAAATATTGGAGAAATATGCCTATAGCCAACTGTGCAGGATTTCTCTACCATGTTCCCATCGAGCCAAACCACTACTGTAACAGCTTTTTTTAAAAGTTACCAATGATGTACAGACTGGAATGGAACAAGGCAAACTGACTGGAGCTATTTTCCTTGGGTTTAAATCATAAATCGTTAAATTGGTTCTGCTCATACTTTTAATCTGTGTCTATTTCTAACAATGTCTCCAGCTCTCTCAAAGTAACGTGCAGTGTGCCCCAGGGTTCAATTTTAGGGCCCTTCTTGTTCTCTGTATTTATAAATGATCTTTCTTTAGTTTGCAAAAACTCAACTGTACACATGTATAAGGCTAACACTATAATATATGCAACAAAACATATCACAACTTGAAGCTATGTTGCATCAGGTCAAAAGATGGATCTGTATAAATAAACTGTTTCTAAACATTAACAATGATCATATACACAAATAGAAAAGTCCAACACTCCTGCAAAAAGGTGCACCCTGAGTGGTACTGTACTCACCCCAGAACAATATAAGGCAATATCCAGACTGCAGCACCAATGTAGCTTCAAAATGGCTTTATTTAAATTAAATAAAGCCATTTTGAAGCTACATTGATGCTGCTGTCTGGACTTTGCCTCTAAACACTAACAAAACAGTAACCACGATTTTTGGCCCCTGTCAACTCCTGTAAGTATCTCAGTATTTGGCTTGATCCTAACCTGTCATTTGGACATCATATTGACAAACTATTGTCTAAACTATACCCTAAAATTTGGAGCCCTGTTTAAAAATTCATTTTGTCTAAATCTTTAGGTTAGGAAACATATTGTACAACAATTGCTGATCCTGGCAATCGATTATGGGGATGTTGTGTATGCGTTTGCGCCTCAGATCCATCTCAGTAAACTTACAACTCTCTATAACTCATTATGCCGGTTTGTCCTGCAATGTGATTAAAAAACTCATCATTGTGATATGTTGAAAGAACTAAACTGGCTCTCGTTTGACTCTAGATGCTTTCTTCACCTCTCTTCCTTGTCTATAACCACTTTTCGGAGAAACTCCCGCACTTCCTGAGCAGTATGCTCACCCCTGCTCCCCAATCCCCTATATCTTAAGGTCCTCTTCTTCCACTCTACTATCCATCCCCCGTTACAACAAGGAAGCTGGTCGGTCGGCGTTCTCATTCAGAGTTCCTCAACTGTTGAAAAACCTCCCGGAAACCACCAAATCATCCAGCAATTAATCTCACGCATATACAATATAAGGCAATATCCAGACTGCAGCACCAATGTAGCTTCAAAATGGCTTTATTTAAATTAAATAAAGCCATTTTGAAGCTACATTGATGCTGCTGTCTGGACTTTGCCTCTAAACACTAACAAAACAGTAACCACGATTTTTGGCCCCTGTCAACTCCTGTAAGTATCTCAGTATTTGGCTTGATCCTAACCTGTTATTTGGACATCATATTGACAAACTATTGTCTAAACTATACCCTAAAATTTGGAGCCCTGTTTAAAAATACATTTTGTCTAAATCTTTAGGTTAGGAAACATATTGTACAACAATTGCTGATCCTGGCAATCGATTATGGGGATGTTGTGTATGCGTTTGCGCCTCAGATCCATCTCAGTAAACTTACAACTCTCTATAACTCATTATGCCGGTTTGTCCTGCAATGTGATTAAAAAACTCATCATTGTGATATGTTGAAAGAACTAAACTGGCTCTCGTTTGACTCTAGATGCTTTCTTCACCTCTCTTCCTTGTCTATAACCACTTTTCGGAGAAACTCCCGCACTTCCTGAGCAGTATGCTCACCCCTGCTCCCCAATCCCCTATATCTTAAGGTCCTCTTCTTCCACTCTACTATCCATCCCCCGTTACAACAAGGAAGCTGGTCGGTCGGCGTTCTCATTCAGAGTTCCTCAACTGTTGAAAAACCTCCCGGAAACCACCAAATCCTCCAGCAATTAATCTTGTAAAGACTTTAAATTATAAAAAGACCTTGTGTCTGTGTATAGCTATGTAAAAAATTACAATATGTAATGTATTGCTCAGGACATACTTGAAAATGAGAGAAATCTCAATGTATTTTTTCTGGTAAAACATTTTTATAAATTAATAAATAAGACAGGTGTTTATCAAAAGTATTGCATTTAAAAAGAGTTGTATAGCTCCATTTTCTGTTATACTAAGGAACATATTTATCAAGTATGTTATATTTATATATATATGTGTGTTAAAGGGACAATCTAAAAAAAAATACAAGCTCTAATTTGTTAGATTATATAATCACTGGTTCTTTTAGCTAACACAGGACAAGATTACAAGTGGCGCACTATTGTTAGTGGAGGACGCTGTAAGCAATATCGCAACTGCTTTAACTTGCACGCATATTACAAGATGAAAGTAAACAGCTGTGCTCAAGCGCAAACATAATTTGCGTTTGTTGGGTTAGTGCGACTGAAAATCTCACGTAAAGTGTAAGGGTTTTAAAAATTGCACCAAACACAAAATAAATTTAAAAAGTCCTACAGGGAGCTGCAAGCATTGTAACTTTGAAGCATGAAACTTACAGTGAAGCAAGCAGGAGAGGCAGTCGTACTAGCAGCCCCCAATTGATGACCATGTTGTGCTGAGTTGCTGTAATGCTTTACTTTTAAAGCCCCAGATTAATAAATAAATCAATACATTTGCATTCATTTGTTACCTTTTCTAAAGAACACTGGCACAAAATCTCCATATGATTCTTTGGCTTTCTCTTTCATGGACTTGAATGTTCCATCATCAGCAATTTGCTGTACTTGTTCTTCATTCAGAGAAATCCCAAGGAAACCTGCCATCTTCTTTACTGCTGCCTTTAAGTCCTGTACACGAATTGGGACAAAAATGATTATGAGCCTTTGTTATATAAAAAATGTACTAACATTTTCCTAGCACTTTACAACATGAGTTTCTAGATTGTGAGTTCCCACAGGAATATGCCCTCAATTACGTCTGTATTTGTTTGTAAAATGTTGTCTTGTCTCAACATTGCCTGATAATAAAGTGACACATTCACAAAACATATTTCGCTCTTGCAGTTGAGATCCATATATCAGTTAAGTCCTCATAACAGCCTTTGCCCTGGAGCCAATCACTGTTTAGTAACACCCCTGCCATCACTGGCTATCTATCACTGGCTATCTGAGCACACACTGTTTCAAATCCTGGTTGACGGAGCACAGTAAAAGCTTTCATGAAAAATATATATTTTTAAACATTGTTGCTAAAGGAAGTGCATCTCAGTTTTGGCTGGAATGTCCCTTTAAAGTGATGGTAAATTGGGGATATATGATGGCAGTCCTTGAGCATATGGGATTTGGCAAAAAGTTTTTAGATACAATTAGAAACATATACTCAGGCCCAACTGCAACAATTAGGATAGCAGGCTACCAATCGAGAACTATACATATCCTGAACGGCACACGTCAAGGGTGTCCACTTTCGCCACTGCTGTTCGCCTTGTGCGTAGAACCTCTGGCTGCCTGCATTCAGAAGTCTAAAGAAATACATGGGGTTAAATTGAATAAGGGAGAATACAAAGCAACATTGTTTGCGGATGATATTCTGCTCTCAATCTCCAAACCCATGCTCTCCCTGCCCACCCTGTATAACCTACTAGATGAATTTTCTAGGGTTTCGGGTTTTAAAATCAACTCCGAGAAATGTGAACCATTACCCATATTCATCCCAAAGCATACACAAAAATTAATAGAAGCGAACTGGGACTTTAAGTGGGCAAAGGGGTACATCAAATACTTAGCAATAAATATCACAGACATAATGGAAGCACTATATAGGGTCAATTATAACCCAATATTTAAAACTATAAGGAAAGATATATCCAAATGGAAAAAAGGCAACTTTTCATGGTTAGGTAGATTTTCGGCAATAAAGATGAACATCTTACCGAGATTGCTATACCTATTCAGAGCTCTACCAATCAAAATTCCCTTGAAAGAACTAAACGAGTTACAGTCCAAACTCATTAAATTTCTTAGAGGACATAAAAAAGCTAGAATAGCTGCGCACATTCTAAAACAACATAAACAATTAGGAGGATTGGGTGTCCCAGACCTCCGAGATTTTTATCATGCAGCCAGACTGGCGCAATGTGTACTACTAAGTAAAGACTGTCAAGGAATGACATGGCCTAGTGTCGAGACAGACATTGGGGGACTGACGGACCCAAGGGAACTATTATGGAGCCCAAAAGACACAAACACCCAACGATTAGCTCCTCTAACAACTACAGAAGACTCTAAAACATTATGGAAGTCATTAACTAAGACACTAAAACTAATTACACCACAGACTATCATTAAGCCATTAGGGACGTTGCTTCCAACTGATTTCCAAAAACAAATAAGCAAATGGGAAAACAAGGGTTTGTACAGGGTGGCTGATTTCATGGAAGGGGGAAAGGTACTGACTTTCAATCAACTGAGGGATAAGATCCACCCAGACACACTACACTGGTTTTTGTACCTCCAGCTCTCGCATGCCATAAATAAATATAGACAGGGTTCCACTGAGACAAAGAACACTACTTTAGAACAACTCATTTTATCTCCAGGTAGGCAAAAAAAACGATTACGCACTTATATATGGCTATTCAAAACGCGAAAGAGACAACAAAACCGAGGCTCCACATTAGCTGGGAACACGATTTAGGCACCACATATAGCGATGATGAGTGGAGACAGATCTTCTCCTAACTAAGTAGAAGCTTGATGGGAGCAGATTTAATAGAAAACTCAATTAAGACAGCTTATAGATGGTATCTGACCCCTTTAAAGACTTCGCACTACACTCCTGAAAGAAATAGATTATGCTACAGAGGATGTAAGGAGGTGGGTTCTTATCTCCACATGTGGTGGGAATGCCCAATGATAACACCAATTTGGTATAAATTGCAACAATTGATTAGGAGAATACTAGATGATACATTCACACTATCAATCTCAAAAGCTTTGCTACACACTCACCTAGACTCTCTAAACTCAGCTGCCAATAAATGGATTAACATAGTATGTACTGCCACTAGATTATGTATAGCTAGGAAATGGAAGGTAGGAGCCCCGGATTGGAGTGAGGTACTTACTAAAATTGAGGATATCTATAACATGTCGGAATCGGCAGCATGGATGCAGGGCACAATAGAAAATTTCCATAATATCTGGATCCACTGGACCCTGAATAAATAAATATAAAATAGACGAGGGCTGGAATGGTTGAGGGGCTGGAGTTACTCTTTGGGGCCATATCTAGTGAAACAAAATTGAAGCTTAATCTGTTGGACACTGCTGGACGGGAAAAGGTTAGGTTATTTTTTTGTAGTTAGATTTAGTTTAAATGGTTTTTATGTTTTTTTTAAAAAAAAAGAAAAATTGTGGATGGATAATGTATGTAGTGTATTGTCTTAATTTGCATACTCTAATTTTCCTAAGAAATGTTTATACACAAGGTACACTGTTATGTTATATATGCAGCAAAACAATAATAAAAAGTATTTCAACCTAAAGTGATGGTAAATTGACCCAAACTGCTCCACATATTTGGAAAGGTCTTCTCCTAACTAACATATCGATATGCTTATTTACTACAAAAGTCATCAGTATACTAAATAATGTTCGTTTTATTCCTGCTACATTACCTCAATGAATGCAGCCTCTCTCTACGATTTTTGATTATGCTTATTTGAGTGGCAGCTCTTCTAGCCAATCAGAGCCTCACCATGCTCCCCGTGTAAATGTATAGCAGCATGGTCTTGTGCTTGGAACTCTGTCATCAACTTGAAATGCGCATGCGCTACTCCTTACGCTATTTGCGCAATAGAAGAAGTAAATTTGCTGTCATAATCCTTTAGATTGATTTACAAACTCACCAAAGAATAGATAAAATATTGGTGGAGCACGCATACTACACGTGCTGATATCCTTGCAGATGGATTCAAGTGAATTGCAACCGGTAAAGCAAATTCACTTCTTCTGCTGCGCAAATAGCGTAACGAGTAGCGCATGAGCATTTCAAGTTGATGACAGAGTCCCAAGCACGGGAGCGTGCTGCTATACATTTACATGGGGCACATGGTGAGGCTCTTATTGGCTAGAATACTCAAATAAGCATAATCAAAAATCGTAGAGAGAGGCTGCATTCATTGAGGTAATGTAGCAGGAATAAAAGGAACATTATTTAGTGTACTGATGACTTTTGTAGTAAATAAGCATATCGATATGCTAGTTAGGAGAAGACCTTTCCAAATATGTGGAGCTTTCACTTTAAAGGGACATCCCAGCCAAAACTGAGATGCACTTCCGTTAGCAACAATGTTTAAAAATATATATTTTTCATGAAAGCTTTTACTGTGGTCCGTCAACCAGGATTTGAAACAGTGTGTGCTCAGATAGCCAGTGATAGACAGCCAGTGATGGCAGGGGTGTTACTAAACAGTGATTGGCTCCAGGGCAAAGGCTGTTATGAGGACTTAACTGATATATGGATCTCAACTGCAAGAGCGAAATATGTTTTGTGAATGTGTCACTTTATTATCAGGCTATTGGTTCAGCATAGACTGAAGTTGAATGAAGAGTTAATTTTCATATAAACCAGAATGTATTACATTCACTTGAATTATCAAACTGGAATGAATTAAATGTATGCAAATCTAGGCAGGAGCAAAGCTGTGTAACTTCCAAGGTACATGATACTATGCAAAAATATTATCAGAGAGAGTAATCACTTTAGTAACAGAGAGCGCAGTGAGGAAAGCCAGTACTGTGGATGTGCTGACAGGCAGCTGATACTTGCAGTGAACAAGCTAAGTCTCTGAATATACTACTCGCTCTTACCGTTAGCTGGATTTGACATTGTTAGCAGGCGGAGCTGGGAGGAGGAGGTTGTGCTGTGCTGGTGACGTCACTGTGAATAACGAGTGTCCAGAAAACAGTACAAAATTAACCCCTTTCAGCTCCGGAATAGGTATCCGCTGATTTACCCTGCTTTGCTTGAGTGAACAATGCTCCTGCTTCTGCTGCGAGTGATCCTGTGAATGGCAGCACTTCTGAACGGCTAGTGGCGAAACCGCTAAATTTACAGATCTCCCTTGTTAGGTAAGGTTAAGGCAAGAGTAGTTATAGCAGGAACAAATGAAGCTCAGGTAATAGAATCCTCACAGACCCCCCTCCTCAAATCAGCCGTCCACGGCTTGATGCTTTGGTCTATCTGGGTATTGCCTATGGAAACGGGAAATGAGTCATGAGAATGAGGCTTCCAGGTGTCATCATCCGGGGAAAATCCTTTCCATCTTACAAGGTATTGTAACTCGCCTCTCACATATCTAGAATCCAGAAGATCCTGAACTTCTAATGTATCGGAGTAAAATCGGACAGGTGTAGGTGGTAGCAGAGACTTCACTCCACGATCGCCAGAATATGGTTTCAGCAGGGACACATGAAAAGTGGGATGAATGGCCAACATGGAGGGAAGATCGAGACTGACTGCGTTTGAGTTGATGATTTTATTAATACTAAAGGGGCCAATGAAAAACCCAGCAAGTTTTTTACTTGGAAGGTGCATTTTGATGTGTTTGGTTGACAGCCAAACCATATCACTGACCCTGTAGGAGGGTGATGGTCTCCGACGTAGGTCATAATATTTTTTCTGATATACCTGAGCCAGTTGAATATTTTGGTGTAGTTGTTGATGGGTTTCAGAAAGTTTTTGTGTGAATTCATCCACAGAAGGTGAGTTCTCTGAACCTGAGGTTTGGAGGGAGAATCGGGGGTTAAAGCCATAGTTAGCGAAGAAAGGAGTGTACTTAGTGGAACTATTGATAGTATTATTGTATGCGAATTCTGCGGTTGTCAGGTAGGTTGACCATTCAGATTGGTGATAGGAACAGTAACTGTGTAAATACTTCTCTAACCACTGATTCACCCTCTCTGTTTGGCCATTTGACTGCGGGTGAAAAGCAGTGCTCAATCTTTGATCGATTTGTAGAGTGTTAGTGAGGGCCTTCCAAAATTTGGAGGTAAACTGGGCGCCTCTGTCAGTGGTCAAAATGGTTGGGAGGCCATGATAACGTACTACGCAATTTTAGTTAGGTGGTCAATGACCACTAGGTTATAGCCAGAACTATGAGATAAGTCGACAATAAAGTCCATTCCAAGATGGGACCATGGGGTCATGAGAGCTTCTATAGGAATTAGGTGCCCATAGGGGGGTTTTCTTTCAGGTTTGGAAATGATGCAAATCGTACAATGTTGGATATAATCCTTAATGGTGTTCTCCATGGAAGGCCACCAGTATGTTCTGGTGATCAGTTCCTTAGTACGTTTGATACCGGGATGACCTATCAAAGGTGGGTCATGATGTTGTTTAATTACCTCTCTTCTTAGTCGTTCGGGTACATAGAGATTGGAACCGTGATAGTACAAACCATGATGTAACGTTAGGTCTTGAGAGGGTATATGTTTATCTGATGCTAGAGCTGCTTGTAACTCTTTGGTGGGAATAGGTAGTAATGCTAGGAAGCGTTCTGCCGGTATGATATAAGAAGGATTTTGTTCTGGTACTGGTCGTGGATCTCTCCTTGAAAGGGCATCAGCCTTACCATTTTTTGAGCCAGGCCTGTATATTATGTGGAAGTCGAAGCGACTAAAATACAGGCTCCACCTAACTTGCCTAGCGGATAAGGTTTTATTTTTCTGTAGGAACTCTAGATTTCGGTGGTCAGTGTAGATTATAATGGGTGTACTCGTACCCTCTAGTAGGTGTCTCCAGAATTCAAAGGCGCGTTTGATAGCTAAGAGTTCTTTATCCCCTAAGGAATAATTAATCTCTGGTGGAGACATTGTTTTGGAGTAAAAGCCAATAGGATACATGGGTTCTTGGGGACTCTTCCTTTGGGATAGAACTGCCCCTAGGGCATAGTCCGAGGAATCCACCTCCAGTATGAATTGGAGACTGGGGTCAGGGTACTTCAGAATGGGTGCTGAAGAAAAAGATTATTTCAATCGTGCAAATGCTTCAGCTGCTTCGTTCGACCATTGGAACCGACAAGATGGACTGGTAAGTTTGGTCAGGGGTTTAGCAAGCTTTGAGAAATTACGGATAAATTTCCTGTAGTAGTTGCTGAAACCAAGAAATTTTTGTAGATCCTTCCGATTGGTAGGCACTAGCCAAGATTTTACAGCATCTACTTTGTTCTCTTGCATTTTAATTCCCGTTGGGCTAATGGAGTATCCCAGGAACTCGATTTTGTCTGTATGGAATATACATTTTTCCAATTTGGCGTAGAGCCTGTGAACTTGGAGTCTTGCTAGGACCCAGCTTACATGTTTTACATGAGTTTCCAGATCAGGGGAGTAGATCAGAATATCGTCCAGGTATACCACTACACAGGTGTCTAGAAGGTCATGGAAGATGTCGTTAACGAAGAATTGAAATGTTGCAGGTGCGTTAGTCAATCCAAAGGGCATGACCAGATATTCAAACAACCCGTATCTTGTTCTAAAGGCGGTGAGCACAAGGTTGTAGGCTCCCCTCAGATCTAGTTTAGTGAAGATAGTAGCATGCCGGAGCCTTTCTATGAGTTCCAGGATGAGGGGAAGAGGGTACCTATTCTTGATGGTGATCTTATTGAGCTCTCTGAAATCTACAATGGGTCATAAAGATTGATCTTTATTACACACGAAAAAGAATCCTGCTCCTGCAGGAGAGACAGAAGGTCTAATGAAGCCTTTCTTTAGGTTCTCATCAAGGTAGGATTTTAGATGGTCCAACTCTGGCTGGGAGAGAGGGTACAAATGCCGTAGAGGAGGTGTTGTGCCTGGTTTTAACGCTATTGGACAGTCGTATGAGCAGTGTGGAGGAAGTGTATCTGCTTCCTTTTTGCTGAAAACCTCTGAGAAACGACTGTAAACCCCTGGAATGGCTGGTACTACTGTGTCAGTGGATGTTGTGGACAATAGCAGTATGTTCTTATAGCATGTCTGTGAACAGTACGGTGAGTTAAGTTGTATCTGCAAGGTTTTCAAGTTTATATATGGTTCATGGAGCTGCAACCAATTTAAACCTAAGACTATAGGAAATAGTGGGGTTGATATGATATCAAAACTAATGTATTAGTGGTGTGTACTGGACACTGTCATAGAAAGTGGTATGGTGTGGTGTGTAATATGTCCAGAAGAAATTTCTGTACCATCAACTACACGAAGGGAGATAGGAGACAATGTTTTCGTTGAAGGTATTTTATTCTCACACACAAATGCTTTATCAATATAATTTGCTTGTGCTCCGGTGTCCACGATGGCCTCTATCATCTTACGGTTATTTCCCCACTGTAAAGACAGAATTAAGGAACAGTGAAGTGGTTTGTTATGCATGATCAAAGAGGAAACATTGGTACTACACTTACTGTTCTGGTTTCTTGTTAAGGATGGGCAATCCTTGACAGAATGAGCTGAGGATCCGCAATACATGCACAGCCCATTGGCCTTCCTTCTCATTCGTTCCTCGGCTGTAAGTGGCCCTCTAAAGAAACTGATATCCATTGCTTCTTCACTAGCAGAGGAAGAAGCTGAAGTTGTGCTGGGAGACTGGTTAGGATAGTTGACCTTCTTATATACAGGTTCCGTGTGCTGACGTTCAGACTTCCTCTCCAGAAGTCTCCTATCAATTTGACTGAAGAGCTTCATTAAGGCTTCCAGAGTATCTGGTAGGTCAGTACGGGTGAGTTCATCCTTCACTGCGTCCGAAAGGCCAAGCCTAAACTGGTTTTTGAGAGCAATTGCATTCCATTGTGGATCTATGGAAAATTGCTTGAACTCCGTTATGTAACTCTCTACAGGACGACTCCCTTGTTTAAGTTTCCTCATTTTTCTTTCTGCGGTATACTGCAGATTAGCATCCGAGTATAATTCATCCATTACACCAAGGAAGCTGTGTAAGTTTTAGAGGATTGGATTATTGGTTTCATATAGCGTGTCTGCCCAGATGCGGGGTTCACCTCTGAGGTAGCTGATCATGGTTAGTACCTTAGTGCTATCGTTGGGGTATGTCTTTGGCTTGAGGTTGAATGTGAGGAGACAAGCGTTTTTGAACTGGCGGTATTGACTTCTGCAAAGCAATATGGGGTTCAGGAATATTATCTGTATGGGTCTGTTTAGTAGTAACTGTATCTCTTATGACTTTTCTTAGCGTTTAATTTTCCACTTGCATCTCCCTTAAGCCTTGACTGAGCTGGTCCACTCTCTCGGACAGATTATAAACAAATTGAGGAAGCTCCACAGGATCCATTGATTCAAAGGCTTAGTTATTCTATGACGACTTAACTGATATATGGATCTCAACTGCAAGAGCGAAATATGTTTTGTGAATGTGTCACTTTATTATTAGGCTATTGGTTCAGCATAGACTGAAGTTGAAAGTGAAGAGTTAATTTTCATATAAACCTGAATGCATTACATTCACTTGAATTATCAAACTGGAATGAATTAAATGCAAATCTAGGCAGGAGCAAAGCTGTGTAACTTCCAAGGTACATGATACTATGCAAAAATATTATCAGAGAGAGTAATCACTTTAGTAACAGAGAGCGCAGTGAGGAAAGCCAGTACTGTGGATGTGCTGACAGGCAGCTGATACGTGCAGTGAACAAGCTAAGTCTCTGAATATACTACTCGCTCTTACCATTAGCTGGATTTGACAATGTTAGTAGGTGGAGCTGGGAGGAGGAGGTTGTGCTGTGCTGGTGATGTCACTGTGAATAACGAGTGTCCAAAAAACAGTACAGAATTAACCCCTTTCAGCTCCGGAATAGGTATCCGCTGATTTACCCTGCTTTGCTTGAGTGAACAATGCTCCTGCTTCTGCTGCGAGTGATCCTGTGAATGGCAGCAGTTCTGAATGGCTAGCGGCGAAACCGCTAAATTTACAGATCTCCCCTTATTAGGTAAGGTTAAAGCAAGAGTAGTTATAGCAGGAACAAATGAAGCTCAGGTAATAGAAGCGAACACAAGTTGCTCCCAGGAGTGTGAAGCACTCTAGAAAGTACAATTGCTTAATATAAAGAAACAGGAACCCAAACTGCAGCAGGTTATTTGTAATCCAAATGCTGTGAAGAAGTACTAGTATTTTAGCAATATTGCCAGCTGGAAAAAACACAAATGTATGCTCATGAGCTTAGTAACTATACACAATAACTAAGCACCTGTTTGGGGCGTGGTGAAGACTTATATACAGGTGGGAGCAGGTAACTGCAGAAGGAGTGGAAAACATGAAAACACGGAGTGGAATCCTCACAGCTGTAGCAGGGCTCCCTAATTAATCATCACATGCAATCAGCAGAAACTGAACCAGCAACCATATAGGTGGAAGATGATCAGCATTTTGGGAAGTCGTGCCAGATGATATGCGCAGCCTAACTGTAGAAATATGGTGGCCATCTTGGAAACCCTGTTACTATATTGTAAATGGTAATCCATGTACTTTCTTGAAACTGTGAGCCTAATTTGTAGGGGTGCACATAGAAGGGTCAGCCATGATGCAGGTGGAGTTATGACCCTGCTGTATTTATCAAATATATTCAAGCAAAAGTTTGTGAGCAGGATACAAAGCACATGTAGTGATTTGTGAAGATAGATTAATCGTACAAGGCTATTGTTTGTTTTATAAACATGATAAAGGTTACTTTAGGCTATATGCAATTGATTAAAATGAGACCTTTATTGATCCATGGTCCAAAGTACAAAAACAACAATGTTTCAGACCTGTATCCTGTCCTTAGTCATGTCTACAATCCTAGACATGAATAAGGACCGGATACAGGTCTGAAACGTTGTTGTTTTTGTATTTTGGACCATCGATCGATAAAGGTCTCTTTTTAATCAATCAAATCTAGGCTGGAGTAACCTTTTTCATGTTTGTCTATTCACGAGGGGCTGGATGACCCTGTATTCTGTGCCTGAACTGCTAAGATAGGTTGCTGTTACCTATACCTTTTTGAAACCGGTTTGTTTTATAAAGTCAGGATTCTATGGTTATATTCATCCAATTTATTTTTTTCTTCCCAACAAGATCCCTTACAGATGCCCACCATAAGAATATGATTTGAGAGAGCTGAGAATGCTGCTGTACATTGAATGTTCCTTCAGTGGTTATAAGTTAATAAGAAGCAGACTCTGCATTGACACTTGAGTTTGTTTCTTTTGGGAACTATGGAAAGTGTGATAGATATGAAGGTCATATTTACTTGTAAAACTACTTAACAATTTTAAATGTTAGTGGACCTATGTTAACAGTTTATAATTTATTTATTGTTGTCCCAATATATCTGGACTGTGTTGGGCGATCTATAAAATAGCATTAGAACTTCACGGTTTATACTGTTACTACATCAATTAAAATTGAAAAGCATTCTGGGTAATTTTACTTCTGCTATCCTGTACTAACTCCATTAATCTAGTCTGAGACAAGGAGAAAAGAGAGAGAGGCTTCACTGAACCATAGCAGTGGCGTCACTAGGGGGGGCCGCACCCGGGTGACACCCTCCAGGGGGTGACACCAAAAAAAAAAATTAAAAAAAAAAAATTGAGTGAGCACTTGTATATTTAGTGAGACAGAAAACTTACCTGCTTCATCTCTTCATATGTTACTATATATACAGTGTCATCGTCAATGTGTTTGTTCCAAGCAACCATTTGATCAAAGTAGGATCCCCAAGCAACTAAAATTTTCAGATTTAAATGATTAGTTGAAATTCAAGATAGATTAACTGCAAGGATGTATTCTAGTACTGATATTTGTAAAAAAATGTTTGTCATGTGTTTCTGTATAACAGCTTAATTTGATATACACTAAAACAATTGCTATTTGTCCAAAACTGGGGATGACAGCTTTTTAATAATGCATTTACAAGGGATGATTTCAATCATATAAAGTAAGGAAAGTATCTTCAGGAAAAGGATAATCAGTTCTTCGTTGCTCCAGAGCTGTATTTTAACTATGTGTATAGTTAATTTTAAAATATAAGCATTTAAAGGGATAGTCTACACCTTAGTCATCTTAAACTCTTACCTTAGCTTAAGCTGCAAAAAAGCATCCTGCACATTTTCTATATCATGCAGCAGGAATGGTAAAAAAGTTATTTTAAAATGATTATTATTTCTGGTCACTATGAAATGGCTGCCAAGCTCCATCCACTGATGTCATCCCGATCTGGGCTTCATATGACATCCAATTACAAAAGGCTCACTAGTTGGATTCAACAAACTGTCAATGCTATTCAACAAAGTACCTAAATGTAGCCCAGATTGTGATATCATCAGTGGGCGGAGGTTGGCAGCCATTTGAAAGTGGCCAGAAACTATAGTCATTTTAAAATAACTTTTTTTTTTATATAGAATAAGGTGCATGAAGCTATTTGCAGCTTAATCTAAAGTAAGACTTTAAGATGACTAAGGTTTAGACTGTCCCTTTAATGTACAAGTAAGACATCAGTAATACATGCATGCAAAGGTTAAAAGTAAACAAAACTGGGGGGGCGGAGCCGGCCGGGAAAGAACATGGCCGCAACTAACTGAAGCTCCGGCTACATCCACTTGATATAAGCATAGCTAAGGGGGCTAAAGCAAAGTAAACGGGCATGCAATAACGTGCCATAATCTCTGAAATAGGGGGTTAGGTGTGGAGACCGAAAACAGGCATATAAACGGCGGAGAAACCCAGACTGCAGCGGTCATTAGCAGAGGCCTCTCGGAATCACCCACGTGGCGTGCAGTGTCTCGCGGTTAGAGAAAGACCGACAACTTGGGACAGACAGAGCAGTGCACTTACAAAGGTATCCTCAGACACCGGCTTCCAAGACACCGATTGCCACCTCCAGCCAGACGCTACAGAACCCGATACAGGGAACGAGCCTCTTGGAAACACAGATACAGAATCAACCCTGTAACAAACAGGAGAGAGCAGCAGCGACACCAAACATTAAGTAAGTCGTACATCCCAACGTTATAACAGTTTATTAACTACATATGCGAAGAGAGAGGCCCTGCACGCTGAACGATATACCAGCTAAAGGGACACAAACCAAAACCACATAATACAGACGGAGCTAGTTGCCACGCACATAAGAAACTAGGCCCTGGGGACATAACTTCGCAGAGACACATCATTACTATATTCTAAGGGAAATACAGAGGAAAAGGACCCCCGATAAGGCCATCATTATTGTTACCACTTTATGTTAATACTGCCATATGGCTACCAGAAAACAGAAACCTGACAAGCAACAGAAAACTACAACCCCTGGTGGGGGGAAATTAAATGCATTCTTTAAGCCATTCGACAATGTAAATGCGCTTTCTGTGGAAACTGCACAGTTAGACATGTCGGATCTCACGGATCACGCAACTGATCACACACCTATAACGCGGGCAGACCTTAACCTATTACCCACTAAAGATGACCTGAGCACATTTATGACCCATGTCAGCAAGGCAATAAAAGACGGTTTAGCTGAAGTTAAGAGAGATGTTAACGCACTGGGTCACAGAGTACTGCATTTGGAGGAACAAGCAGAGGAATACACCAGAACCACAGATGACATGACTATAACATTACAGCAACAGAACACGACAATATTGCAACTGCAATCCCAAGTCGAAGACCTTGATAATAGAGGCAGACGTCAAAACCTGAGAATCAGGGGGGTGCCAGAGGAAATTACACCACCACAAATTCCATCATACTTACAAAACCTATTCAAATTTTTACTAGGTCTAGGCAAAGATGACATGATATCTTTAGACAGAGCACACCGTGCCCTTAGACCCAAACCATCGCCATCGGCACCTCCTAGAGATATAATATTATGTTGCCACAAGTTTGCAGATAAGGAGAGAATCATGCTGGCGGCAAGAAAAAGTTCCCCACTTAGATTCGGGGAGGACTCTCTACAGATCTTCTCAGACTTGAGCCCACTAACATTAGCAAAGAGGAAGGAGGCGAGATACCTTACATTGCATTTAACAGACTTAAATATACCCTACAGATGGGGTTTTCCCTTTGCTATAAAAGTCATTAAGGACAATAAAACATACACATATAAAGACCCCGAAGACATAGAAACATTCTGCCAACAGCTTGACATCCCACAACCCAAGTTGCCTTCAATAAAAGATCTCATCACAGATAAACCTTCACAAAAGAAAACTCAGAAAACTAATCAACAATCAAACTGGTCAACAGTACCGAAGAAAAGAAGAAACAACTCCACAACTTCACAGGCCCAATCGGAAGCGGACTCTGAACCATCATGAAGGGAGTACTTTATTTCCTTTTATATTTGTCTTGCACTTGATATAACTCCCTAAGAGAGTTTTGAACAAAGACTATTACGGGAATGTCCACCCAAACGAAAAGACTCTAGTATATAGTACAAAGCCATAATAGGTTGCTCAGTGACCCACGGAAATTCCCCCCCCTCCACCTTCTCCACCCCATACCCCTTTAACTTAAAAGCTAGCCCCCATGACCACAACAAATATCTTGACATAATATCAAGAATGGATAGGCACAATAGATGCCTTTCTCCCCCTACCACTCTTGCCTACCATCCCCTCTCAACGGAAGCAAGAAAATCCATTTCCCTAATTCCCCATTACCTTGCCCCCCCCCTAACTGTACGATGATAGTACATCGTACTCTACGACAAATGGAATGTTATTGTTATTGTTGTTTGATACTTTTATCATTGTTGTTTTGCTTACATGTTTTGCTTATTTATTTCAGTATTGGAACCACCATCCATCCTTTTTCTTTTTTCTGTGTCATTTCCGGAGAACTGAATACAGCCCTCTTATCTACAACTCTCTTCCACTCTTACCTATGCTGTGCCAGTAAAGTATTACAAACCAAGCTACAGATGATCCTCTTGAGGGTAAGATCACATTGTTCGCTAACACACACACCCCAACATGGCTGACCCAGCAGTAAACATTATATCTCAGAACGTGAAGGGCCTCAACTCCCCTACGAAGAGAGCGATTGCACTGCGCAGCTTAGCTAAGCATAAAAATGCAATCATATTCCTACAGGAGACACATTTCATAAGGGAGTCAGAACCTAGCTTTCACTCAAAAGAATTCACAACAAGTTATTACAGCTCAGACAGAGTTAAAAAGAACGGGGTATGCACTTTAATACATAAAAACATACAATTCCAACTTAACAAACAGATTGTTGATACAGAAGGCAGAATATTAATCCTAACAGGTTTACTGTTCCACCAACCTGTGACGTTAGTAAATGCATATGCCCCCAACGGTAAGAAAGCCCAATTTTTCCAGACACTACAGAACCTAGTAGTAGAAAATAAAATTGGTACTCTCATTTTAGGAGGAGATTTAAACGTCGCTCTAAACCCTACACTGGACGCCTCCTCTCACAGACCAACAGCTCAAACACGACCTCCTAACATAGTATACAAATTCCTAACACATTTAGGCTTACTTGATGCATGGAGACTAAAACACCCGTCACAGCGCAACTACACCTTTTTCTCCTTCCCCTGGTCAGTGTACACTAGAATCGACTATATCTTCATAGATAGAAACCACCTCTCTTTACTTAAAGACGCAGACATCCAGCCAACACCATGGTCAGATCACTCTCAAGTTTGTGCCCAACTACAATGGCCCGACCACCCAACGACCCCCTATATTTGGAGAATGGACGACTCGTTATTACATCAACCAGACACAACTGACGCCTTGGCAACTTCACTAAAGGAATACTTTAGCATTAACGCTACTCCAGACACTTCTCCACACACGTTATGGGAGGCTCACAAAGCGGTACTCAGAGGCCACTGCATTAAACATACTTCATATAGGAAGAAGAGGTACAATCAGACAATAGATGCCCTGACTACTCAATTAGCCGGCTTGGAACTCTCCCACAAAAATTCTCCGAAAGACAATACATTACTTAAAAGGGTGACAGACACCAGACAAGAGCTCAATAAAATACTCTTGAAAGAGGCCCAGAGACGTGCATTAAACCTTAAAAAAATCTACTTTTTCGAGGGCAATAGAGCAGGTTCGCTCCTAGCCAGAGCCCTAAAAACCCAGACACTAAAAGCACAGATACATAAGTTAACAACCCCTGACAAGCGGGATATACTAGACAGTGAAGGTATTGCTAACCACTTTAAAGAATATTACGCTAAGTTATATAACCTTAGCAAAGACGACACACCAGAACACCTAACGCAGATGCGGGCATACATTAGCGACGCAGACCTACCTTCTTTACAACCAGAGCAACGCACTACACTAGAAAACCCAATAAGCTTGTTAGAGGTCTTGTCTGCAATAAAAGATTTACCCACAGGTAAAAGTCCGGGTCCAGACGGCTTCTCAAACACATACTATAAGACTTATAAACATATCCTAGCCCCACACCTACTCAAATTATTCCAAACATTGGAGAACGAGGGCTCTTTCTCGCAAGACATGCTGTCGGCACATATTTCTGTAATACCCAAACCCCAGAAAAGTCCAACAGACCCCAGTAGTTATAGGCCGATATCCCTCCTAAACACGGATATAAAAATTTTAGGCAAAATCTTAGCAAAAAGAATCAACGTAGTACTGCAGTCCCTAATACATACGGACCAAGTGGGATTTGTCCCGGGGCGAGAGGCAAGGGACAATACAATAAGAGCCCTGACTTTAATATCACACGCTAAACATAACAAAATTCCATCAGCCCTCTTGGCGGTAGACGCAGAGAAGGCGTTCGATCGCATAAATTGGAGATTTCTTGAAGAGACACTAAAGGCGATAGGATTTGGACCACACATGATCTCACGCATACTTAGCCTATACACAAGTCCCACCGCTAAAGTTAAGGCAAATGGAATGCTGTCAAACCCCTTCCAAATTCAAAACGGCACACGACAGGGTTGCCCCTTGTCGCCCATATTGTTTATTCTAACAATGGAGGTCTTTGCTGCACATATTAGAAATAACAATGAGATACATGGTATAAAGATAGGCCCTCACGATTTTAAAATTGCATTATACGCTGACGACGTACTATTCACAATTACTGATCCACATCACACAGTTCCTATAATCTTAAAAGAAATTAACACCTTCGGCCGGTTCTCGGGTTTCTCGATAAACCCGCAGAAATCGGAGATTCTAAATGTTTCCATGGCCCAGACTGATTTTCTTAATGTCTCAAACACCTGCCCAATGATTGTCCGAGACAGGTCCATAAAATACTTAGGGATACATATCTCCCCTAACCACACACAACTATTTAAAGAAAATTACACCAAACTTTTATTAACAACGCAACAAGATCTTCGCACTTGGTCTTTAAAACCAATTTCATGGTGGGGACGCACACAATGCATTAAAATGACCACTTTGCCCAGGGTATTGTACCTACTTCAAGCGGTACCCATAACTCTTCCCAAATGGTACCTAGCTCAACTCCAAAGACATATAAATGCCTTTATCTGGGGAAAAGGAAAACCTAGGATTAACAAATCCAACATGTACAGAGCCACAATAAATGGAGGACTGGGGCTACCAGACTTAACAGTATATTATAACGCAGTCACCTTACAAAGAATTCTAGACTGGCATAGAGCAGGTGACTCGAAAGCCTGGGTATCCTTAGACTCTAACATCCTTAGAGTTCCTTCAGTGGGAGCTCTATGCTGGGTACCAAAATCTTTACGGCCCCCACAGTGCTATGATTTAATGATTCATAAACATGTTTTTGACTCCTGGGATAATATTAATCTTCACCAGACGTATCTCACTGGAGCTCGCTCCCCTCTTTTTCCCATACCACTGAACGCCGAGATGATAGGAGGGTTGGATAAAGGACAACAGAGACTAACTGAATGGGGATACACAGTGCCACTAAAAGAATTTACGCTTCATGGGAAGTTAGCAGGGAGAGAAAATCTAAGTGCAGTAGCGGGAGGACGATACTCTAACTGGTTAAAATATTCTCAACTACACCATTTTATATACACTTCACCACACCAAAAAGACTTCCTTAGGGAACTGACACCGTTCGAAACTCTTTGCATAAATACAACCCCGCTGCGGCACTCGCTGTCATTGACACGCAAACTTATACAAATAGAACACACACACACGCTCCCCTCATACACGACCAAATGGCACGAGGAGCTGGGACATGATATAAATGGGAAAGATTGGAAGAAAATCTTTCAAAACACAAAAAAGTCGTCAAGCTCACCCCAAATGTTAGAACTTAATTTTAAAGTGCTACTGAGATGGTACTTAACACCTTCACGCATCCACTCCATCTACCCGGAGGCAAGCAGTAACTGCTGGAGAGGTTGCCCTACTAGAGGCCAATACTTACATATGTGGTGGGAATGTGATGTAATCAAACCACTCTGGTGCGAAATAGAAACTTTTTATAGGCAGATACTGACTGAGGAATTTGAGCTGACACCCAGACTAGCGTTATTAAATGACCTCCCCCCGTTCCCTTGCAAACTGAGACTTAGACTTTTACAAATAGGCATCACAAGCGCCAAATCTCTAATAGCGTTTCATTGGAAAACACAACACAGGCCAACGCTATTAGAATGGATCAATAAGGTCACGGACATGCTAACACTCAAGGAATATAGTTACTACAAAAGAAAACAGATCGGCACTTTTGCAGACATCAAATTTCTCTGGGAAGAACTAACTACACGGCAGGTCCCTTTACGTAGGTCAATAACATAAAGTCCCTTCTCTCCCTGTCTACCTGTCTCTCTCTTCGTTTCCTCCTATTTCCCTTGTTGACGCTGATCTCGGGGGCTTACCCCCTTGGAAGGAATGGTGGTTCCAAAGTTTATAGTTAAGTTTATCGTTACAAAGTTATGAGAATAATTTCACCAAGGAGCAACGAACCTACACACCTATGTGTTAATCTCATCCAAATCTTTACATTGGGAGAAGACTGTAAAAGACTATATTTATGTAATTGTTGTCTCTTAGTTTTTTATTTTTTTCTTCCATGCTCTGTATATTTTTTATTTTTGTGGATGACAATAAAGCTCTTTGAAAACCAAAAAAAAAAAAAAAAAAAAAAAAAAAAAAGTAAACAAAACTCGTTCTTATTTTTTAACAAAAAAAATAAAACTAGTAAAATACCTTTTCCGCTTATGAAGTCTTGAAAGAAGGTATCCCAGGAATTGTAGGTGGGATACAGTACGTTACTGTTGTAAAAATGGAAAAATGACACAGCTGTATCCTTTGGATTTCGAATTACCAACACTATCTGCAAAAAAATAGATATAAATAATATATATTATTATTTTTATTTATATAATGGCTTATATTTTTGTTTAAGTGTTCACCAAAAAATATTCAACCTTTAAAATAACTGCACAAGATAAATATTTATTCTTATATGTATATGGAATTTAAAGGGACATTAAACATTTTAAGATTGTAATATAAAATTATAAATTGTATATATAAATAAAAGTCTGCAATATACTTTATTTATTTTGTCCCCTTTTCCTGTAATTCCATTCTGAAATTGTGAGCTTTTGTTTTCAGTTCTTATTTGAAATGGAAGTGCAGAACACTGCTGCCATTGGCTGCACACTCTAGTGACCTATTTATAACTGTTCCTAATTGGCCACAGCAGAGAAGGTAACCTAAATTATAACATGGCAGCTCTCATTGTTTTATAGACACTAAAAAAAAATCCACGTTATTCTCAGACTTAGGGGACAATTTATCATGCCTTGTACGGCCCCTAATGCCTCTGTTTCGGTGCACGCCTTCAGGCTCGCGGGAAACAGGAGTTAAAAAGCAGCAGTCTTTAGACCGCTGCTCCCGAACTCATCCGCCGCCTCTGAGGTGGCGGACAGCAATCCGCCCGATCGCATACGATCGGGTTGATTGACACCCCCTGCCAGCGGCCGACTGGCTGCGAATCTGCAGGGGGCGGCATTTCACAAGCAGTTCACCAGAACTGCTTGTGCAATAATAAATGCCGACAGTGTATGCTGTCAGCATTTATCGATGTGCGGCAGACATGATCACTACAGCAGATCATGTCCGTCCGCACTTTCATAAATAGGCCCCTAATTCTTTTCTTTGAATGCACCATTCTATTTAGAATTTATTTAGGACTAGATTGAAAGTGTAATTTTGTGTTTTTACCATGGCAAAAACTCTGCTAGAATTAAGATTTTTACAAGTTAAAAATAAACTTTTTTGCTCTAGCGGTAACCTGACTAGTGTAAAAAAAAAAGCTGAAAAAAAACCTAACACACCACTCTAGGGCACAAACACCATAACATATTCTCATTAGCGCTAACCCTACATGAAAATATGAATATTTCATATTCCAATGTTATTTTCGTAACAAAATATGTTCTATTTATTCAGAATTAAATATTTCTACATATATCAGATTTTTTTTAAACATATATATAGGTATGGATATATACAGATATATATATATTGGAATATCTATTTATAAATACTTAGAACATAATCTGCTATGTACAGAACATTGGAATGGGAAATATTTACAATAAATACAGTTAAAACCTTTATTAAATATGAATATTGCATTAATATATTTTTACATGTTTTCAGCTACTTAACGGCAAAAGGCTCTAATGCATATATATATATATATATATATATATATATTTATATATATATATTTATTATATGTCTTTATGTATACATATATATATTTATGTTTTTATATGTGAATATGATTATGTAAATACTGTACATATATACACACACATAAATACATTAATACATATGTGCACATATAGACATATACTATACTATATATACATACATACATATATATATATATAGTACATACTGTATATATACACATACATACTGTATATATACACATACCAGGGGCGTATTTAGGTTTTGTGCTGCCCTAGGCACTCAAAATTCTGCTGCCACCCCCCCCCCCCCCCCAGGTTTAAGGCCATTTTTAGACATAATATTTTTGGGGCAGGGTGTAAAAATGTAAAAAAATGTCTTTTTAAGTAGATGTTCACCAGGGCTTGCATTCACTCTGGTCACACACACACACACACATATATATATTTATGTTTATATCAGAAAAAAATATCCTTCACTGTATGATAGTTTGTCAGTAGGTAGTTGTTTAACCTTAAACATCTTCTTTGGTGATTGACCGTTATTTAAGCAAAATATCTGCTTGGATAAATATGTAATGAATATACAAACTGGCCTTTAAAAGTACTTAAAAAATACAACAGTAGTTATGATAGGTTTAGGAATTGTATCCTAGGGGATAAAGTCACATGATACAATCATAATAAAGTATATACTTGTATTGTTTCTGAATGTATTAAATGCATACAACATATTTTTAGTTGTGTTTTAAGTCACATGTTGTATAGATTCAGCAATAAATACTTATTCTTTGCATGTATGACAGATAGACAAACAGTAAATGTACAAGTATTTAGTGACTAATCCGTTTAAGTATTTTAATGCCTAATGAAGATGTATTGAAGGGAGAAAGGCATATGCTGTTTCACAGTGGTCACGGTGTAGTGCACACTGCACTGTGTAGTCTGTGTGAGTCTCAATCACGCAGTGGAGCCAGGAAGAATACTGCATTCCCTCTCAGTCCAGGCCAGGCTGCGCAAGTGAGCTCCGCCTCCACTGTCACCACGTTATGCGCACCCACATACAACCATAGGATAGCAATAGCCGGGGCCCTGGTTGATTTAGCCACCCGGCCCTGAGTTCCGTAGAGTGGCCCTAGGGACTCAAAATTCTGCTGCCCCTTAAAAATCTGCTGCCCTAGGCACCGGCCTCGTTGGCCTATGCCTTAATACGCCCCTGACACATACATACTGTATATATACACATACATATATATATATATATATATATATATATATATATACACACATATATATATATATATATATACATACATACATATATACACAGTACATACATATATATATATACACATACATATATACACAGTACATACATATATACACAGTACATACATATATATACACATACATATATACACAGTACATACATATATATACACATACATATATACACAGTACATACATATATATACACATACATACTGTATATATACACATACATATATCCACAGTACATACATATATATACACATACATACTGTATATATACACATACATATATACACAGTACATACATATATATACACATACATACTGTATATATACACATACATATATACACAGTACATACATATATATATACACATACATACTGTATATATACACATACATATATATATATATATATATATATACACATACATATATACACAGTACATACATATATATACACATACATACTGTATATATACACATACATATATACACAGTACATACATATATATACACATACATACTGTATATATACACATACATACAGTGGCGTAGCGTGGGGGGGGCCACAGGGGCGGTTGCCCCGGGCGCAAAATTCTGAGGGGCGCAAAATGCTTGACTCCCAGCCTCCCCAGTCCCCACCATCTCAATACAGTAGACAGTCACAGTCCCACTCCCAGCGGCGCTACAGGGAGGCTAAAAAATCTGACAGGCGCCTGCGCCCAGCCGTTCTGTCTCTCAAGTGAACTGTCTACTACTCTGAAGTCAAGACGTGCTGTGTAATGATTTAATTATCATAATTTTATGAGTGTAATCCTATCCAACCGTTACCTGCTGCTAGACTAGTGTTTACGCCACTAGTTAGCACGGTCCACTACCACTCCCAGCGCGCATGTCAGGAGGGAGGAAGAAGTTAGAGCAGCAGAGCCAGAGTGGAGTCAGACTGACTAGTACGCTACGCCCGCAATGATAAGGTAAGTAGTGTCAACAAAAATTACCAAACTCATCACCGAGTCCGTATCAGAACCAGACCACCAGTGCCACTGCCAGCCAGAATTATAATTAAATTATTATAGCCCCTGTTTTTGCCTGGGCCCTGGGTAATAGGGATTGGAAATGGCAACACACGCAAAATGCAGCTTAGCCTCTATCGTTACCCAGGTGACGTCGCAGGGCCAGCCAGCCAGCCAGCCAAGTTCCAAAGGACCCAGAGTCACTCTGAGCCAGCCAGCCAAATTCCAACTTCCAAAGGACCCAGAGTCTGAGCCAGCCAGCATGCCAGAGTGTGAGAGTGATCTATGCTGCTTTAAAGTGAAAGCTGGTTATTTTATTTCAAATTAATTTTTAACCTGGGTAAAATAAAACTTACAAGATGTAGATGATCTACATTTTGTATGTTTTACCCAGGTTAAAAATGAATTTAAAAATAATAATAACTGGCTTTCACTTTAAAGAGATCACTCTCACACTCTGGCATGCTGGCTCAGATGTATTTTAAAAATGAAATCCCATGTTTAAATATTAAACCATAAAATTGTAATTGTTAAGTTTTATATAATGTACTTACTTAATGTATATAATAAAGTAATGGCTGCCTGCAACCATATTGAATCCTAATTTTTAAGGATGAATGTAGAGTTTAGAATTCTATATATCTATCTATATATATATCTATATATATATATATATATATATATATATATATATATAGTATATATTTTTGTTGTTAAAATAAAGCTTTGTTTGTTTTAAAACAAAAAACCTGTCTCCTAAGTTGTTGAGCTGTCTCCAAGATTCAAAGCAAATTTGCCAATCCCTACTGTACTGGTGGAAGAGACTCAGTCAGTGCTAATGGATTAGGGGGGCGCAATTCTTGCCTTGCCCTGGGCGCTGAGAAGCCACGCTACGCCACTGCATACATATATATATACACATACATATATACACAGTACATACATATATATACACATACATACTGTATATATACACATACATATATACACAGCACATACATATATATATACACATACATATATACACAGTACATACATATATATACACATACATACTGTATATATACACATACATATATATATATATATATATATATATATACATACATATATACACAGTACATACATATATATATACACATACATACTGTATATATACACATACATATATACACAGTACATATACATATATATATACACATACATATATATATATACACATACATATATACACAGTACATACATATATATATACACATACATATATATACACATACATACTGTATATATACACATACATATATATACACATACATACTGTATATATACACATAAATATATATATACACATACATATATATACACATACATATATATATACACATACATATATATACACATACATACTGTATATATACACATACATATATATACACATACATACTGTATATATACACATACATATATATATACACATACATATATATACACATACATACTGTATATATACACATACATATATATACACATACATACTGTATATATACACATACATATATATATACACATACATATATATACACATACATACTGTATATATACACATACATATATATATATACACATACATATATATACACATACATACTGTATATATACACATACATATATAGCTCAACAATCGCGAAACCCCTCGCGAAATCGTTTGCGTGCCACTTATAATCTGGCCCTTACTGTTTATTGTCTCTTTAAACCCAAACATTTCGATAGAGCATTCAACTTTAAACATCTTTCTATTTTACTTCAATCATCTCATTTGCTTTGTTCCCTTAGTATCCTTTGTACAAAAGAACACCTAGGTAGGCTTAGAAGCAGCAATGCTTTTACTAGGAGCTAGTTGCTGATTGCTGGCTGCACAGCTAGCTCCCAGTAGTGTATTGCTGCTCCTTCAAACAATACCAAGAGAAATCGAAGTGAATTGGGCAGTTGTTTAAAATTGTATGCTCTATCTGAATCATAAAAGAAAATGTTCGGTTTTCATGACCCTTCTATCTACACCCGGCCTAGTTTCCATTGCTGCTGTAAACAAGTAACTCCACAAAAACAAAAAAAATATTTAGTGATTTAGACAGAGCACACACTTTAAAAACAGTTTGCAAATTACTTCTATTATTAAATATTCTTTGTTCCCATGATATTCTGTGTTTAAGAGATACCTAGGTAGGCATCTGGAGCACTACCTGGCAGGAAATAGAGCTGCCATTCAGTGCTCTTGCAAATGCATAACATTCTTGCAGAACTGCTCCCATATAGTGCTGCAGACATGTTCAGGCTACTGAGGTTATGCCCCTGCTTTTCAACAAAAGATATCAAGAGAACAAAACACATTTAGTAAAATAAGAAATTAGAAAGTTGTTTAAAATTGCACACCTTGGGGCCTATCTATCAAGCTCTGAATGGAGCTTGATGCCCCGTGTTTCTGGTGAGCCTGCAGACTCGCCAGAAACAGCAGTTATGAAGCAGCGGCCACAAAGACCGCTGCTCCATAACCTGTCTGCCTGCTCTGAGCAGGCGGACAGACATCGCCGGAAATCAACCCGATCGAGTACGATCAGGTTGATTGACACCCCCCTGCTGATGGCCCATTGGCCGCGAGTCTGCAGTGGGCGGCGTTGCACCAGCAGCTCTTGTGAGCTGCTGGTGCAATGCTGAATACGGCGAGCGTATTGCTCTCCGTATTCAGCGAGGTCTGGCGGACCTCATCCACAGTGTCGGATCAGGTCCGCCAGACCTTGATAAATAGAGGCCTCTATCTGAATCATGAAATTTGTTTTGGGTTACATGTCCCTTTTAAATTTATGGAGATGTTTTATATATCTACAAGTTTACAACAACATTGGAAAATAGGCGGCAGTTTCCAGACGTGAGAGGCGTGTACACAATTATTTAGCTTGGCTTGGAAGTTGTAACATCTGCCTAGGGCCAAAGAAAAGAATGTACTTACCTCCCAACATTTGTGGCTAGGTATAAGGTACTCAGGAGGTTTAGAGGGACGGTTTCTGTTTTATGAACAGGCTCTTTTGTGTAAGTGGAGTAGGTTTGCGGGTGGATAATGGGTGAAATCATGGGCATGCCTGGTTGGTCTATATCTGGGGCTAAGGGAAGTCAGGATATATGGCTGTCTAAGAAAGTCAGCAGGACAGAGCTCAGAATTAGGGACTGTCCCTCCTAAATAGGGACAGTTGGGAGAGACAAGAAGGAAACCTTTTTGGATATTTTGGTAAAACAGTAGATATTAGACATGTGCGATTCGTTTCGGATCGATTTGGAAATTCAGAAAATTTGGTAAATTCGGAGATTCGGATCGATTTGAATTTCCGAATTAAAATAGTGCCGAATCTACCGAATAAATCCGAATTAGTTCGGATTTATTCGGTAAATTCGGATGGCCATGGATTACACTAGTATTGTACAGTATATTAGGTTATATCACTCTGCAATGGGTTACACCTAATATACAGTACATAATGCTAGTCTAATACACAGCATATCCCACCTAAAACATACCGAAATTCTGAATTTCCGAACCGAATCCAGCCGAATTTATTTGAATCCGAATGAATCAGAAACAAATTCATTCGAATTTTTCCAAATTCGAATCGATCCGAACCGAAATTCGAAAAAATCTGAATCGAACCGAACCGAAACAAATTTTTCGATCATGCACAAGTCTAGTAGATATCCTTTTGGCTTTAATATATATTCAAATATTATGAATTATTGCTAATAAATCTGTAACATAAAGTACATCACAATAGGTTGAGAATTATATATAATTAATTTTCTACCCTACCTTTTCTTTTCTACCATGCAATAAAGTTTTCCTTTGTTCAATTATATAAATATGTTTAAACTCTGTTAAACAGTTACTATATCTTAAATATTTATATGTTTGGGGGATTGGTGGTTGTGTGTTTTTAATTAAAATAGCAATCAATGCCATTTAAGTATCCAATATTGGTGTTATGGGAATATACATTGTTTAATAACTGTTATGCCACATCAAAATAATGCAACAAGTGCAATTTCACTACAGATGTTAGAAAAATGATTTGCAAAGCAAATATAGAGAAAGCAGTTGCAATTAATTTATCAAAAATACCAAGAGAAACAATAAAAGCATACATTTTTGTGTGAAATAGTTTGGAGAAAACAAAGTATAATAAGAAATGAAATCTTGGTTTAGTAGAAATATTGCCTTTCAACAATGTGTGATTTAGATTAAAAAAAAAACATCTATAGTGCTTTCTTAAAGCGACAGTCTACACCAGAATTTATATTGTTTAAAAAGATAGATAATCCCTTTATTACTCATTCCCTAGTTTTGCATAACCAACACAGTTATATTAATATACTTTTTACCTCTGTGATTACCTTGTATTTAAACCTCTGCAAACTGCCCCCTTATTTCAGTTCTTTTGACAGACTTGCATTTTAGCCAATCAGTGCTGACTCGTAGGTAACTTCACGTGCGTGAGCACAATATTATCTATAGGGCTCACATGAACTAACACCCTCTAGTTGTGAAAAACTGTAAAAATGCATTCTGATAAGAGGTAGCCTAAAAGGGAAAAAATTAGCATATGACCTACTTAGGTTTAGCTTTCAACTAAGAATACCAAGAGAACAAAGCAAAATTGATTATAAAAGTAAATTGGAAAGTTGTTTAAAATTACATACCCTATCTTAATCATAAGGTTTATTTTTGACTAGGCTGTCCCTTTAAATTAAATATTAAAAAAATAATAATAATTTGCAAAAATGTGGTGTATTTTTATACAGTTTAAAGGGGCAGTCAATGTTAAAATAAATATACATAATGCTGCACTATGTGCAGAATTATGTAGCATTAACCTAACACCTGCAAAAAAAAATCTTTAAAATCCCTTTTTTTGCAGTTTTTTGAGTCGCTAGGCTGCAGAATTATGTAACATTAATTTTAACGTTGACTGGCCCTTTAATGATAGCAATTTTTTTTTTTTACAAAAATAATTTTTTTTTAGATCAGGTTCTGGGGTTTTTACAAACAAATGTCTAGTTGTAGAAAATTATTGTAAATGAACGTTCTCAAATAATGTAAAATAAAGAAAATATGTAAACGTATTTATTTTACATTGCAGTAATCATCCTATGTATTTAAGCTGAGTAAATAGCATCAGAGCCTTAAAGGTGCAGGCTCACTTTAGTTAAAAGGCACAAGTCTTAAAGGGACATTCCAGCCAAAATTGGCATGGACACGGATACAATTCAGTTTTGAATAGAAACATTTTTGTAATATACATGTAATAGCAAAAATGCTTCTAGTAAAAGTCATAGCTATTTCAAGAGAGTATTTTAGTATGCGCCGTGCACCAACATTTTAAACACAGCACTTGCTCAGAGACCCTAAGGTCCTTGCACCATCTGGTAATGACTCAGGGCTAGATTACAAGTGGAGCACTATATATCGCTTTCATGAAAGTGATAATAGCGCTCCACTTTGTAATACCAGTGCACAATAATGTGCGGTGGTATTACAAGTTAGCCGCAATGCGAACGCGAGCTTGCGTTTGCATTGCTAGGAAGCATTGCGCTCACGAGAGTGCATTTTCATTGGCTCCTATGGGAGCCTCGTTCTGATGCGGTCACAGACCAGAGAAGGGGTAGGGTAAGTCACACAATGATGGGCAGCAATTAAATATATATGTACATGCTGATATACATATTATATATTTATGTGTTAATATGTGTATATAGACCACAATGTAAAGGCACCATTTTTTTCTAACACCCCAATCCCACCAATATTAACCCCAAAATAATGTCTAGTGCAGTAAGTTTATTAAAAAATAAAGATGCTGCTATTTTGGGGGGCATTTGGGGCAGATTTATAAAATTAATCCGATGAGATCTCTGGCTAATTTTATAAGTGCTAATTGCTACTGTGAGCTTGCGGTAGCAATAACCACCCACTTGTAAAGGCTGGTTAATTTTCTCGCTCCAGCAAACGGTAAAATGTGCATGATAATTTAGCGCTCCACTTGTAATCTAGCCCTCAGTTTGTTAATTGCTGACATGATTACAAGCCCCACTCGCTCTCTGAGATGCCACAGTATTTAAAATGTTGGTTCACTGAGAATATCTAGCTATGCTTCACATGCACGTGCAGAGAAAAAATGTTAACACTAAAACAGTAATAACTTTTACTAGAAGCATTTTTTTCTAACGTATGTATATTGTAACTATGTTTCTATTCAATGATGCCATTAATCTATGTGCATTACAATTTAACTGGAATGTCCTTTTAAAGGAATAGTCTAGTGAAAATTAAACTTTCATGACTCAGATAGAGCATGCAAGTTTAAGCAACTTTCTAATTTACTCCTATTATCAATTTTTCTTCGTTCTCTTGGTATCTTTATTTGAATGCAAGCTTAGGAGCCAGCCCATTTTTTAATTAACACCTGGGTAGCACTTGCTGATTGGTGGCTACATTTAGACACCAATCAGAAAGCGCTACCCAGGTGCTGAACCAAAAATGGTCCGGCTCCTATGCTTACATTCCTGCTTTTTAAAATAAAGATACCAAGAGAATGAAGAAAATTTGATAATAGGCTTAAATTAGAAAGTTTCATATGGCCTGCTCTATCTGAATTATTTTAACTAGACTATTCCTTTAAGAGAGACAAATCCAACTGGAATGATTGACAAGCCCTGCTCTTATGTGATCGGTTGTTTGATATTGATAGTGCAATGATAAATGTGGATAGTAGATGCTTACCACTCACTGCGATACTGGGCAGACAGGTTCCTTGACAGCCCACAATATTATAAAGAGGCCCATAGGTGTAGCATTATTAGTAAACTAATATATAAGTGGATATATATATATATATATATATATATATTCCACCAACTTCATGCACTCACTCTTTAATATCTCATACGTAACCCAGGTGACTCCTCAAAAATATTCATATAACAAAACGAAGATGGGAGGGCACTCACGGGTCTTTCTAACATCCAAGTGATATCTTTATTTAATGTATAGCATCAAAAAAGTTGATGTTTCGGCTCCTTCAGTGAGCCTTTCTCAAGACAATCTATGTAATATTATATTCATAGATTGTCCTGAGAAAGGTTTACTGAAGAAGCCGAAACGTCAAATTTTTTGATGCTATACATTAAATAAAGATATCACTTGGATGTTAGAAAAACCCATGAGTGCCCTCCCATCTTCGTTTTGTTATATGAATATTTGATATATATATATATATATATATGTGATATATATATATATATATATATATATATATATATATATATATACACACTGTATATATATTTTGTGTTCTGATGTATTACTATAGTATCATGGTTACTATTCACCATGGTATTGTTTTCCCTCCTGTACCTGCAACTCTTTCAAGTTGTTTTTTTTTTTAAACTCATTACAGAATTTTAGTAAAACTCTCCATTTTATACTGGGCGCCGCCATCTTGTAGCTTGTTGCATCATGTGATAGGAGCAGTGCATATTTATAGATCGGCTTTTTTGACAGGTGTACCTTTCACTTCAGTTTAGCACACACAACATAAAGTAGAAGTGTTATACTTTTGCAGTTTAAAAAAGTTAAATAACAAATATAAGCTCTAAGATGGCGGCACCCAGTGCGAAGATGTAGAGCTTCTTTAACTAATACTTGTAAGGGGTTAAAATAAGAGAATGACTTTGAAGACAACTGTAGGTACTTGAGGAAAACAATAGTGCATAATGAGGCCTTCTTGACTTTGGATTTTCCTCACACTTTCTGTTTGTCTCCACAGGGAATTTTGTGTTATATTATGTATTGGAAAATATATATGTAAATGCTAGTCTCACCTTTTACAATCGTGTTTTAGTGATTTAAATATTTTAATCAAAACGTAGATAGTTAAATACTTCCTTTCATAACCACCAGATGTCATTTTGTATGAATAGACACAAAAAAATGCGCAATTGAATGCCCTTTAGATATCTTGGTTTAGCACCATGGGTTGATGTGTGTGACATTGGCCCATATTTATCAAGCTCCGAACGGAGCTTGAAGGGCTGTGTTTCTGGTGAGTCCTTAGACTCGCCAGAAACATAAGTTATGAAGCAGCGGTCTAAAGACCGCTGCTCCATAACCCTGTCCGCCTGCTCTCAGCAGGCGGACAGGAATTGCCGGAAATCAACCCGATCGAGTACACCCCCCTCGCTGGCTTGGCCGCGAGTCAGCAGGGGGCGGCGTTGCACCAGAAGCTCTTGTGAGCTGCTGGTGCAATGTTAAATGCGGAGAGCGTATTGCTCTCCGCATTTAGCGAGTTCTTGCGGACCTGATCCGCACTGTCGGATCAGGTCCGCAAGACCTTTGATAAATAGGGGCCTTAGTCTCAGTTTAGAATATATGCCCTAGACTAGGCGTCTCTAGTATTGCTAACTTGCACAAATGTATATATGTTTCTCTGTACTAGGCAACACTTAACTATAGTACCTTGTATTTTGTTCAATTGAGTTTGAGGAAAAGGTCTTTCTTTTTATTGAGAGTTTAAAGAACTAAAGTAGGTCTAGATTACAAGTGGCACACTATTTTGTTTTCCCTCTTGAGTTGCATGAGTTGGGTAGCGCTCATATTAAAAGTAAAAAAGTTTCAGATATCGCAACTGGATTTAAGATATCACAACTGCATTAACGTATTATTCCCATAGACACAAACTGGAAAAAAAACCTTAAAGGGCCACTAAACCCAAAATCTTTCTTTCATGCATCACATAGAACATTCAAATTTAAACAACATTACAATTTACTTCTATTATTTATTTTGCTTCATTTTTTAGATATCCTTATTTGAAGAAAAAGCAATGCACATGGGTGAGTCAATCACATGAGGCTTCTATGTGCAGCAACCAATCAGCAGCTACTGAGCATATCTAGATATGCTTGTCAGCAAAGAATATCAAGAGAATAAAACAAATTAGATAATAGAAGTAAATTAGAAATATGTTTAAAATCGCATTCTCTTTCTAAATCATGAAAGAAAAAATGTGGGTTTCATGTCCCTTTAACACCTATACTTTCACGCTGACCTGAACTGAGCTATTAATAATGTACAGTAGACTCAGCTAGAATACGAGTTTTGCGTTATGAGTGAAAAAGCATTGTTATGATTCATAACGCTGCTTTTTCCCTAACGCCGCTATTACAAGTCTTGCAGGTATAGGTGTACCGCACACATTTTTGGCCGTCATGCAACGTCAGTCCTTTTTATCTTCCTAGTTAAAATCTACCTAGTTAAAATAAATACAAACTTACCTGTGAATTAAAATAAAACCTAAGCTAGCTACAATATAACTATTAGTTATAATGTAGCTAGCTTAGGATTTATTTTATAGGTAAGTATTTAGTTTTAAATAGGAATTTTTTAGGTAATAATTAAAAGTTTTATTCAGATTTATTTTAATTATATTTAAATTAGGGTTATGCTTAGGGTTAGGGTTACGTTAGGGTTAGGTTTAGGGGTTAATATATTTATTTAGTGTTAGTGATGTGGGAGGCCAGAGGTTTAGGGGTTAATAACTTTAGTATAGTGTTGGCGACATTGGGGGCAGCAGATTAGCGGTTAATAACTGTAATGTAGGTGGCTGCGATATCGGGAACGGCAGATTAGGGGTTAATAGTTTTATTAAGGTGACGGCGATGTTAGGGGCAGCAGATTAGGGGTTAATAACATTATGTAGGTTGCAGCAATGTTAGGGGCAGCAGATTTGGAGTGTTTAGACTTGGTTTTTATGTTAGGGTGCTCGGTTTAAACTTAACTTTTTCTTTCCCAATAGATATCAAAGGGACTGCGTTACAGAGCTTTTGTTTCTGCGATCGCTAAATACCGGCCCTTTTGTGGCGGTCGTTAATTTCCCTATAGTGCTCAAAATTCGTAATCTAGCTGATATTTTTTTAAAAAATATATTTCTATATACATCTGTATGTATACCTATATCTGTATAGCTTTATATAGATATATAGGTATAGATATATATTAAATAAAAATTATTCAGATATATACAGAAATATAAATATTACGTTTTCTTCTATGTGAAGAACATTGGAATGTGTACAGTAAAACACATAAATACATCTGTAGACATATATATATATATATATATATATATATATATATATATATATATAGAGAGAGAGAGAGAGAGAGAGAGAGAGAGAGAGAGAGAAAGAGAGAGAGAGAGAGAGAGAGAGAGAGAATAGCAGGTTTTCCAGCACTCCAACCTTGGATAATTCTCACACACCTGGGTGCAGTCCTTAATGGAACATATAGAACAATTTTTGTAGAATGAAGGGCACTCTCAGGTTTTTTAGTATTTGCAAAACAAAGATATTTATTCTTAATATCAACAAATCTTCATAGTCGACGTTTCGGCTTTCACTGAAGCCTTCCTCAAGACAAACAACATCTTATGTCGGCATATAGCCGTGCTCACCAAACAGGAAACAACGCTGTTTCCTGTTCGGTGAGCACGGCTATATGCCGACATAAGATGTTGTTTGTCTTGAGGAAGGCTTCAGTGAAAGCCGAAACGTCGACTATGAAGATTTGTTGATATTAAGAATAAATATCTTTGTTTTGTAAATACTAAAAAACCTGAGAGTGCCCTTCATTCTACAAAAATTGTTCTCTCTCTCTCTCTCTATATATATATATATATATATATATATATATATATATATATATATATATATATATATGTATATATATATATGTTGGAGCCCTCTTTTTTTGTCAAACACCTTATAATATATATCTTTGAGCCCAAATACATTTTATAATTTTTATCAGACAGTGTTTATACGAGTATAACTGTACTTTTAAATGTATTAATGTTGTGTTTTATGCATCTTTTTATTAACTGCCTACTTTTTATGCCAGTTCTTTAGTCGTGCAAACGCAACGAGTGAAAATCATGATTGCGCTCGAGTGAACGTGTTTACTCTCAACTTTTAATATGAGTGCTATTTCTGACGTGTGCAAAAAGCTGAAAAAAACCTGATAGCGCGCCACTTCTAATCAAGCCCTAAGTAGGGTTTCTGTTAACCTGGACAGTTATTAGTTACGCATGATGTAATGTGTGCACTGATGTGCGTGTATGTACAGGATGAAAAAGAGTTGGCACTTTTAGGTGGCTGGTTGCCTCTGAGGGAGGGGAAGGAAGGATATAGTATCCATGACATGGAAAATGAAAATACTATTGTAAATCCTTACTGTATTATATCTTTGCTAATGATATGAACACTGTTCTCATGTAATGTCTATGTCTTTCTGGAATTTAAAATAAAAGTAAAAATAAATAAATGTTATATTATTACTTTAATCAGTACCTTTACTCTCTTTTCAAAAACATTTTTGGGAATATTATCATACAGCAGATGTGTTGACAGGAGTCTGGGTGAGCCTTCTTGTTTTAGCTTCTGAAAATAAAGACAAAGTATTTAAGTGGATGGAAAGTAAAAATTGCAGATATTTAAATTTGTTCTACTCAATCTCTCAGAAACTGAGCTGCTTCTTACCTAGACTCACAGACACTTTACACCTGACATTTCTCTCACTCATCTCCAAATACTCCCCAACCCACCCTCTTCAATCAGCTTCTAAACTAAGTCTCTCCACTCCTGTTATTACCCCTTTTCTCTCCCTCCTCCAAGACTTCATATGTACTGTTCCTCTGGAACTCTTTACCCTGCTCTATCAGACTGGGTCTAACATTATAACGTTTCAAATGTTCTGTGAAAACCTACCTATTTAGGGATTCTTACCATCTCTCCTGTTTTACTTCATCCTAACTGAAAAAAAACTGTAACTGTTTAATCTCACTACTGGGACAATAATCCTCCCTTACAAGCTACTCACCCTCAACCTGTAGACTGTAAGCTCTTCATACCAGGAACCTCCACCCTCTTTATTAAAGGGACACTCAAGTCAAAATTAAGCTTTCATGATTGAGATAGAGCATCAATTTTAAACTTTCTAATTTACTTCTATTAATAAAATGTGCACAGTCATTTTATATTTACATATATTGAGTCGCCAGCTCCGACTGAGCATGTGCAAGAATTCACAGAACATACGTATATGCATTTGTGATTGGCTGATGGCTATCACATGATACACGGGGTCGCGGAGTGGAAATAGAAAAAAACTTGTCAGAAGAAAATCCACGACTCGCTTGAGGTTCAGACTAAGTGCTATTGCATTGTCTTTTTATAATTAATTTGTTGATTATTATTTACTGTATTTATTGGTCCTTTAATGTTTTGTACCTGTATTATTGTTACCACAAATCATTATCATTGCATAACCCTACTTATGTACCCAGCACTGCAGAATTTGGCAGCACTATACAAATAGACTATATTAAAGGGCCAGTAAACCTAGCAAATATGTTATATAATTCTGCACATAGAGTAGTATCTGCCTCAAGTAATTTCCATTCCTCCTTCACTGCTTTGGTAATCAACTTGCTCTCAGGAGTATAAGTAGTTACAAATGTCAATTGCTTGACAGTACTAGAGTTTCTTTCATTACTGGACACTGAGGGACTAGTAGCCATGTCACACATCTCCAACAGTTGTTTTTTCCTGTATCTCCTTTCCAAGAATCTCTGTGTCATCTCCTCCAATTGAACTTCACAAGTATCTGTATTTGTGTTGTTCCTGATGACCCATTGATACTGTGCCTTGGGGATGTTAAAAATCAGAGTTGGTTGATGGCAGCTCCTGGCATGGAACAGTGAGTTATGGTCAGTGCTCTTACGGAATAAGGTTGTACCTAATCCATCGGCAGTTTTGAAAATACGTACATCCAGATAATCAACCATACTGGTGCTGGCCGTGTGTGTGATATGGATGGTATTTTCCAACTTATTCAAGTGCTCAATACAAGCAAGTAGGTTCTCTTCACCACCCTCCCATATGAGGAACAGATCATCTATGTAGCGACAATAATACTTGATCTGTTTAGTCTCATAGATGTTCATCTTTACTGTCTCATATTATGTCATGTTTCGGGGTCTGATCAGTGTATGGTCTTAGTTCTGCGTGGCTTTTCTTGGGCTGTGTACTAGTGCTCTCCAGTCTGTTATTCTTACAGCTAAGACAACAGCTGTATCTGGAATCCAGCATATCTCAGCAAGGGTTTTGTTCTTTGCTTTATTTACAGAGCTTGGGGGTTCTGTTCTCTCCTGGGGTTGGCCTAATAGGTCTCTTCTATATATTGGATTGAGGTTTGATCAGTATCCTGTTGTTGGTCAATTTCCACATGAGTTCTGGATTTTTGTTAAATTTCTTTTTCATTAGTGAATAGGTCATTCCCCAAGGAGGGGGTTTATACTTATTGACGACTCTAAGGATAGTACTGGACATATCACTTGGTGCATTAATATAAGGTTTTGACCTGGCGGTGTGATACTTTGTGTGGTGATAATAAACAGTACTTGTACATTGCTTGCTGTGCACACTATTGTGGGCACTTAGTGTAGTGGTAAAAGTAGTTCATACATATGAGCAGTTTGCAAATTGAGTATTTTGCATATTGTGTATATTGCAGAATATTGTGGTCTGGGGTCAGTTATAGGGAGAAGAGCACTTGTTGTTGGGCTGGCAATATTCGGATTACAGTGGTGAGCGGATGTGCAGTGCTAGGGCTTATGTTTGTGTTTATATTCGGTTATTTCCTCTAGCTCTGCCTTTCCTATTGTTCCCCCTGCATGCTCTACGTATAGAATGTATATGGGATGCGCTAGACTAAATAAGTGTTATGATGATCTTGCACACAGTAACATATTCTAAATGCACGGTTATGTTGTGGGAGCTACGCTATGTGGTGACCCCCCCCCCTTGACAGGGTGAGTGGTATCGGCTTGCGTTAGACTGGCGGATTCCGCCCTTATGATGATGGTGTGTTGTGCCTGCTTCAGAGTGTTTGGGTGAGTGATATCGGCTTGCGATAGGCTGGTGGATTCCAACCCCGACGATGACGGCGTGTTGTGCCTGCTTCGTTGTGTTGGGCAGGTATGTGAGAGCGTGTTTCTATTGGCTTGTTTCGGGTTTGACGTATGGCTAGCCATGGGTGTACATGGAGGCTCGCCCTGGTTCAGTGATTGGCCTGGGGGGAATGTGGGTGGTTTTGTTTATGACAAGTCTAAGTTTCAGCTGCTGTATGTACCAATGTTTGAACTTGTTTGTAGCTAGCGGAGGAGTTATGCCACTCACTTTATGTTTTACTTGATCACTAGTTTATATGAATTTGATTGTTGATTATCGGACAGTCAACTACATGGACAGTCATGATTGGCTGATTCCTGGGGGAGGGGTTTCAGGGACTTTAAATGTTCGGTTTGTTCACATTTTGTTTGTCAAAGGAAGGTACTGTATCTGGTCCCGAAACATCACAATAAATAAAGGAATTTTGGTTGCCACAGACATCCAAAGACCAGTGAGTGCTTATTACTACGACTTTATATATATATATATATATATATATATATATATATATATATATATACACACACACACACACATACACAAAGCATGTGTGAGATATGCACTCTTGCTATAAATATCTTTTTTATATTTAATAGTTTTTTTCATTCAGTTTTGTCATATACAACAATAAATAAATAAAAATAACATAAATGAGTTAGAATACAAAAGCACAAGGGTAAAAAAAGCTCTACAGCAAGTACAAATTATATCTTCAGGTTTACCTCTTCACATCTGTTTTGTTTAAGGTAGATGAACCCGTGTGTATGAGTAAGGATGTAAGAAAGATGGAGGGTTAGGTGAGGATGGAGATCCACCTGTAATGAGCTAGACTCGTTGGCTTTGGTGGTTCATTTGTTTTAAATTGTTCCCAATAGAATTTAATATTGGGAACATTTTTATATTTTTCCCTTCCAAAAGTAGCAATTCTTCTAACCTAGATGTCCAAAGTTGATCAAAGGAGGTGAATGTTTTTACCAATGTCTTGCTATCAGGGATTTTGCACTATTTATGGCAATTTGGAACAGGGCTGTCCTTATTTTGCAGGTGCCTGGAGGTCTAGAATTCAGCAATGCCTATGCGATTTTAAGCGAGAAACTATTTCCAAATAAATATTTGAATAATCTTTCGACATTATACCACAAGGGCCTGAAATGATGGCATTCCCACCATATGTGAGACATGCTACCAATACTGCCACAGTCTCTCCAGCCTAAGTTAGAGGTGTGTGGATAAATGTATTTGAGCCGGGCTAGTGTTAAATACCAGCATGTTAAAATGTTGTAATTTAAAGTGAAAGTCAACTTTAGCATTTCACAAATGCTAGGATTGACTAATGAAACAAATAAAGGTGACTTTCATTCATGAAGTATAAAATACTTCATGAAGAAAGCTCCTTTATTTGTTTCAAGTGATTGCTTCTCTGAGCAGCACAGGCAGCCCACAGCAGATCGCTGTTTTAGAAATAGAAATTCTTCTAACCTAGATGTCCAAAGATCGCTGTTTTGCTGAGAGGTAACATTTTCAACTCTTACCAAATAGCATATGGGAAATCCAGCGCCAAAAGCGCCAAGACGGATTTACTGCATGGCTATTGGCTAAGAGGTGAAAACGTCACCTCTAATAAAACAAAACAGCGATCTGCCATGGGATGCCATAGCAGCTCAGAGAGCTTGAAACAACTAAAGGAGCTTTCTTCATTAAGTATTTTATACCTCCTGTATGAAAGTCCCCTTTGTTTCAATAGTCAGTCCTAGCGTTTGTGAAATGCTAGGGTTGACTTTCACTTTAATTCTAATATTTGTGTAGAATTAGATGATTTGTGTGTGTGTCTAAAGATTGAGAGCCAAGCTTTTGTGTCAATATGACCATTAAATGATGTGTCCCATTTAGCTGTATAAGTAGGAAGCATGCTGTTATGTGGTTCAGAAAGTAGGTGTCTGGCCAACGCCAATGTACCTCATCGGGGAGTTCCCTTTAGACAAATACTCTCAAAGGTAGTCAGTAATCTGAGAAGACTGTGTTTATATGGTGAGGTCTGTAATAGATGATGTACCTGTACACATTTCAACCATTATCCCAGGTGACCACCCGGTAGTTAAGTTAGTGTTTGTTGAGATTTAAGCTTTCCATTCAGGTACCAAATCTCCATAAGGAAGATATGATCCCAATGTGGGTGTCGTAGAGCCCAACAAATTCACTATTTAAAAATATTGGTGTCAATGGTGAGTTATCAGAGGATATTCCCTCCACCTTTCTCAGTAATTTTCCCCATTCATTAAAAATGTGTTTGTGTATTGCTATGTGTTGGATGGTTTGGGGTCTTGCATCTCTATGAACCCAACACAAGGCTCCCACCTGAAGGTTATGAAGAATATGAGAGTCCATCATAACCCATACTTTAGATTTAGAGCTTGTATGCAAATCTATTATTTGTAGTATTATGTATCTATAATATGAAATAATGTTAAGAGACCCCAAGCCACCGTTGTCTAAGTCTTTATATAAGGTTTTACATTGAATTCTCAGCAAGTGCTAATACTTGCTTGAAGGTTATGTATATGCTGTGTTTGGGCAGTAAGGAAATGGGCAAGGTTTGAAATAAAAAATAATTTTGTGAAGAATAGTCATTTTGACTGCTTGGATTCTCCCCCACCAAGATATGGTTTTAAGGGATCATTCTTTTAAGGAAGATTGTATATTTAAGGGGCATTTTTGGTAATGTAAATCTAATAGAATTCAATAATTTACAGCTAGCTCCAAACCTAAATATTTAAGAGACCGATGTTGTAGATTATAAGGGCATAATTTATTGAGGGATAAAAAAATCTTTAGGAGATAGAGACACATTTCTGACTTTCGTGCATTGATGTAAAAATAAGAAAATGTACCGAAGGTATCTATTTCTTTCATAAGATCTGGAAGGGATAAGTGTGGAGAGGCAAGGGACAATAACACATCGGGGGGTAGTTATCAAGCCGTCTACTTTTCTGCCTTCGCCGGCCCAATACGCCCGCCTAAGCTCGCCTACCTTTGCCGCCGCGGACCTTGAATACGTTCGCCTAAGTTATCAAATAAAGCTGTCAAAAACCCGCGGGGCGATGAGCAGCGGACTGTGAGAGTTATCACTCATCCGATCTCACTGCTCTTCGGCTTTTTCCCAGCTTTATTGCTAGCCTGTCACTAAGCACCCACACTAAACTACACTGTTCTATCCCTATACCGGCGCCCCCGGAGCCTCCCGCAACTCAATAAAGTTACTAACCCCTAAACTGCCGCTCCTAGACCCTGCCGCAACTCTTATAAATGTATTAACCCCTAAACCGCCACTCCTAGACCCTGCCGCAACTCTGATAAATGTATTAACCCCTAAACCGCCGCTCCCGGACACCGCTGCCACCTACAGTATACCTAGTAACCCCTATCCTGCCCCCCCTATACCGTCGCCCTCTATAATAAAATTATTAACCCCTATCCTGCTGATCCCGCACCTCGCCGCAACTAAATAAATAGTTTAACCCCTAAACCGCCGCTCCCTGAACCCGCCACAACCTATATTAAACCTATTAACCCCTATCCTGCCCCCCCTACACCGTCGTCACCTATAATAAATTTATTAACCCCTATCCTGCCCCCCACTACACCGCCGCCACTGTAATAAAATTATTAACCCCTAAACCTAAGTCTAACCCTAACCCTAATGCCCCCCTAACTTAAATATTAATTAAATAAATCTAAATAATATTACTCTTATTAACTAAATTAATCCTATTTAAAACTAAATACTTACCTTTAAAATAAACCCTAATATAGCTACAATATAAATAATAATTATATTTTAGCTATCTTAGGATTTATTTTAATTTTACAGGCAACTTTCAATTTATTTTAACTAGGTACAATAGCTATTAAATAGTTATTAACTATTTAATAGCTTACCTAGCTAAAATAAACTGAAATTTACCTGTAAAATAAATCCTAACCTAAGTTACAATTACACCTAACACTACACTATACTTTAATAAATTATTCCTATTTAAAACTAAATACTTATCTATAAAATAAACCCTAATATAGCTACAATATCAATAATAATTATATTGTAGCTATCTTAGGATTTATATTTATTTTACAGGTAACTTTGTATTTATTTTAGCTAGTTAGAATAGTTATTAAATAGTTATTAACTATTTAATAACTACCTAGCTAAAAGAAATACAAAATTACCTGTAAAATAAATCCTAACCTAAGTTACAATTAAACCTAATACTACACTATCATTAAATTAATTAAATAAACTACCTACAAATAACTACAATTAAATACAATTACATAAACTAACTAAAGTTCAAAAAATAAAAAAAGCTAAGTTACAAAAAATAAAAAAATAAGTTACAAACATTTTAAAAATATTACAACAATTTTAAGCTACTTACACCTAATCTAAGCCCCCTAATAAAATAACAAACCCCCCCAAAATAAAAAATGCCCTACCCTATTCTAAATTAAATAAAGTTCAAAGCTCTTTTACCTTACCAGCCCTTAAAAGGGCCATTTGTGGGGCTTGCCCCAAAGAAAACTGCTCTTTTGCCTGTAAAAGAAAAATACAACCCCCCCCAACATTAAAACCCACCACCCACATACCCCTAATCTAACCCAAACCCCCCTTACAAAACCTAACACTAATCCCCTGAAGATCATCCTACCTTGAGTCGTCTTCACTCAGCCGAGCAGCGATGGAACCGAAGTGGAGTTAATCCTCCAAGCGGCGCTGAAGAAATCTTCCATCCAATGAAGTCATCATCCAGGCGGCGCTGAAGAAGTCTTCGATCTGGGCAATGTCCTCTTCCAAGAGGCGCGGAAGAGGTCTTCTATCCGTGCGATGTCATCTTCCAAGCCGGGTCTTGAATCTTCCTCCCGCCGACGCGGAACATCCTTCTTCACTGACGGACTACCGACGAATGAAGGCACCTTTAAGGGACGTCATCCAAGATGGCGTCCCCTCAATTCTTATTGGCTGATAGGATTCTATCAGCCAATCGGAATTAAGGTAGGAAAAATCTGATTGGCTGATGGAATCAGCCAATCAGATTCAAGTTCAATCCGATTGGCTGATCCAATCAGCTAATCAGATTGAGCTCGCATTCTATTGGCTGATCGGAACAGCCAATAGAATGCAAGCTCAATCTGATTGGCTGATTGGATCAGCCAATCGGATTGAACTTGAATCTGATTGGCTGATTCCATCAGCCAATCAGATTTTTCCTACCTTAATTCCGATTGGCTGATAGAATCCTATCAGCCAATCGGAATTGAGGGGACGCCATCTTGGATGACGTCCCTTAAAGGAGCCTTCATTCGTCGGTAGTCCGTTGGTGAAGAAGGATGTTCCGCGTCGGCGGGAGGAAGATTCAAGACCCGGCTTGGAAGATGACATCGCCCGGATAGAAGACCTCTTCAGTGCCTCTTGGAAGATGACATCGCCCGGATCGAAGACTTCTTCAGCGCCGCCTGGATGATGACTTCATCGGATGGAAGATTTCTTCAGCGCCGCTTGGAGGATTAACTTCTTCCGCTCCGGATGTCCACTTCGGTTCCATCGCTGCTCGGCTGAGTGAAGACGACTCAAGGTAGGATGATCTTCAGGGGATTAGTGTTAGGTTTTTGTAAAGGGGGTCTGGGTTAGATTAGGGGTATGTGGGTGGTGGGTTTTAATGTTGAGGGGGGTTGTATTTTTCTTTTACAGGCAAAAGAGCAGTTTTCTTTGGGGCAAGCCCCACAAATGGCCCTTTTAAGGGCTGGTAAGGTAAAAGAGCTTTGAACTTTATTTAATTTAGAATAGGGTAGGGCATTTTTTTATTTTGGGATGGTTTGTTATTTTATTAGGGGGCTTAGATTAGGTGTAAGCAGCTTAAAATTGTTGTAATATTTTTAAAATGTTTGTAACTTATTTTTTTATTTTTTGTAACTTAGCTTTTTTTATTTTTTGTAGTTTAGCTAGTCTATGTAATTGTATTTAATTGTAGTTATTTGTAGGTAGTTTATTTAATTAATTTAATGATAGTGTAGTATTAGGTTTAATTGTAACTTAGGTTAGGATTTATTTTACAGGTAATTTTGTATTTCTTTTAGCTAGGTAGTTATTAAATAGTTAATAACTATTTAATAACTATTCTAACTAGCTGAAATAAATACAAAGTTACCTGTAAAATAAATATAAATCCTAAAATAGCTACAATGTAATTATTAATTATATTGTAGCTATCTTAGGGTTTATTTTACAGGTAAGTATTTAGTTTTAAATAGGAATAATTTATTTAAGTATAGTGTAGTGTTAGGTGTAATTGTAACTTAGGTTAGATTTTATTTTACAGGTACATTTCTCTTTATTTTAGCTAGGTAGCTATTAAATAGTTAATAACTATTTAATAGCTATTGAACCTGGGTAAAATAAATTGAAAGTTGCCTGTAAAATTAAAATAAATCCTAAGAGAGCTACAATATAATTATTATTTATATTGTAGCGATATTAGGGTTTATTTTACAGGTAAGTATTTAGTTTTAAATAGGATTAACTTAGTTAATAATAGAAATATTATTTAGATTTATTTAATTAATATTTAAGTTAGGGGGGTGTTAGGGTTAGTGTTAGACTTAGGTTTAGGGGTTAATAATTTTATTACAGTGGCGGCGGTGTAGTGGGGGGCAGGATAGGGGTTAATAAATTTAATATATGTGGCGACGGTGTAGGGGGGGCAGGATAGGGGTTAATAAATTTAATATAGGTGGCGACGGTGTAGGGGGAGCAGGATAGGGGTTAATAAATTTAATATAGGTGGCAATGGTGTAGGGGGGCAGGATAGGGGTTAATAGGTATAATGTAGGTTACGTCGGGTTCAGGGAGCGGCGGTTTAGGGGTTAATACATTTATTATAGTTGCGGTGGGCTCCAGGAGCGGCGGTTTAGGGGTTAATATGTATAGAGTAGCTTGCGGTGGGTTCCGGGAGCGGCGGTTTAGGGGGTAATAACTTTATTTAGTTGCGGCAGTGTAGGGGGGACAGATTAGGGGTGTTTAGACTTGGGGTACATGTTAGGGTTTTAGGTGCAAACAGCTCCCATAGAAATCAATGGGATGTCTGTCAGCAGCGAACTTGTACTTTCGCTATGGTCAGACTCCCATTGATTCCTATGGGATCCGCCGCCTCCAGGGGTGGCGGTTTGAAAACCAGGTACGCTGGGCCGTAAAAGTGCCGAGCGTACCTGCTAGTCATTTGATAACTAACAAAAGTAGTGAGATTGTGCCGCACTTGTGTGCGGAACATCTGGAGTGACGTAAGAATCGATCTGTGTCGGACTGAGTCCGGGGGATCGAAGTTTACGTCAAAAAATTCTACTTTTGCCGGTCTCGAGCCTTTGATAACTAAGGCGAATCAGCCTCGCCACAAATACGCTGCGGAATTCCAGCGTATTTGAGGTTGACGGCTTGATAACTACCCCCCATCATCTGCATACATTATGTTTTGCTTCTTTTTGACCCATTTTAATACCAGATATTTGGTTATTTAATCTTATACGAGAGGCTAGGATTTCCATGGTAAGGATGAATAGAAGTGGCGAGAGGGGACACCCCTGACGGGTGCCATTGTTTATATCTAAAAAATCTGATAAGATACTATTTACTTTCACTTTTGCAGTAGGAGTAGAATATAAATAGGAAATACGAGAAATAGTTTTTGGCCCAAAACCAATTTTCTGGAAGGGTGGGCAATTTATTGGGTTTTAGAACTGTAATTTACAATTCTAGAAAATATTTATGGAAGGACCCTCCATTATCAATAGCAATCAACAAATTGGTCAGGTGTGGAGCTAATACATCCTTGAATGTCTTATAATATATGTTGGAAAAACTGTCATGGCCCGGGCTATTAGCAGTAGGAACGCCACCAATGACATCTGTGACTTTGCGAATGGTTATAGAAGAATCCAAGACTTTGCTTCTGGTTTAGTGATTTTCGTCAGGGTAGGGTGGTTAATATAAGATTCTTGTTTTGTAATATATTGTGTATCCTCTGAGGTAGTGAGGTTGAAATATCTTATTTTTGATATTTATTTTGTGGACAACCTGTGTAACTATGCTCATTAATATGGCTCTGCTGTTTAAAGTTGACAGTGAACCCAATTTTTTCTTACATGGTTCAGATAGAGCATGCAATTTTAAGCAACTTTCTAATTTACTCCTATTATCAAATTTTCTTCATTCTCTTTGTATCTCTATTTGAAAAGCAAGAATGTAAGTTTAGATGCCAGAACCATTTTTGGTTGTTCTTGCTGATTGGTGGATACATTTATCCACCAATAAACAAGTGCTGTCCAGGGTCTGAAACAAAAAATAGCTTAGATGCCTTTTTCAAATAAATATAGCAAGAGAATGAAGAAAAATAATAGGAGTAAATTAGAAAGTTGCTTAAAATTGCATGCTCTATCTGAATCATGAAAGAAAAAATTTGGGTTCAGTGTCCCTTTAATGGAGCTTCTTTATTGTATATCAGGTAGGAACTGTATAGGGTAGGGGTGAACTTGATGTTCTATCTTCTTTCAACCTCATCTACTATATTAATAAACAGAATTGTTGTAGTAAATTTTGATTGTAAGTTCCCACGGGAACAGGGCTCCCAATTCCCCCTGTATTTGTTTGTTAAATTTTGCCTGGTGCCTCTTATTGTACTGTCCTTTTATCTCTGTTACCCTTGGACAGCGCTGCGGAATCTGTTGGCGCTTTATAAATAAAGAATAATAATAATAATAATAAATAATTAAAATATAAACTGAACTTCAGTGTTTTTTTATATCTAGTATTTGTATTTTTAGAGTTACTTTTATTTGTGCTTCATTATGTATACAAACCTCAAATTTATCAGGAGCAGCAAATTCTAGAATTGGAATCTTTGTTAGTGCATTTCTAGAGTAAGCAACTTTTATCATGTCACTGAGTAATTGCAAAGTCCAGTTACTTCCTAGAATATATAAATAATAAAAAAAGAAAATTAATCTTAATTAATCCCATTAAAATGTGACCCATTAAACACAAGCAATCATATCTCTAAATTCAGTTTCTAGACAGAAATGTATCCAAACCATTTTTAAATGTATCTAAGGTATTGTCATTCACTACCTCCTTTGGTAATGAGTTACACAATTTTATTGCTCTTACAGTGAAAACATGTTTTCTTTGCAGGAGATTAAATCTCCTTTCCTCCAATCTTAAATTGTGACCTCTTGTCACAAACAATTTTCTTGGAATAAACAGAGCTTCTGCCATCTCTGTATATGGGCCTTGAGCTCCTTTTTTCTAGAGATAGGTGCTCCTATTTCAGTGTAAGGGAGATGTGTCACTTTAGTTATGGGTAAAATAAGTTGTGGTTGTAATTTATTATTGCAAGTACTGTGTGAGACTTTGTGGAGGATACCTTAGAGTGGCTCACACTTTAAGTTAGGGGTAACCCTGGTTGGTTTCTGAGTGAAAAATAGATTTGGGTGAGGGTAGCTTAGAATGAAGATATCTTATGATGTGCAATTCTACTTTAATGTAGAGAGAGAGGTTATGGTAGGATAAGCTTTGTGTGAAGAACTGAGAGTCTTCCGTAAAACAATATTTTCCTCCATAATTCACATAGACCATGCAATTATAAACAACTTTCCAATGTACTTCTATTATGCAATTTGTTTTGTTCTTTTGGTATCCTTTTTTGAAAAGCTCAGTAGCAGCAATGTACTATGCTAGCTGCTGATTGGTGGCTGCATATATATGCCTTTTCTCATTAGCTCACCAGAGGTTCTCAGGTATCTCCCATTGTTGCATTACTGCTCCTCCAACAAAGGATAACAAGAAAATGAAGCAAACTAGATAAAAAAAAGTTGAGAGTTGTTTAAAACTGTATTCTCTAAGTGATTCATGAAAGACAAATTTTGGGTTTCATGTTGCTTTAAGGATAGAGATCTTCTTGTGGGGGGTACATGGACCTTGGGGAAATTATTGTCCAAACTGAATAATGAGTTGCAGGGTTTCCTTTTTTAGGAACAGTTATGTGAGCGGGAGCTAGAAAATGTAGCGAGCCATTTGATTGGATGGATTTCTGCAGTAAGGTGTTAATAAGTTATTATGGGTGGTGCACTAGTAGCAGAGGGTTAATGTGAAGCAATAGTAGTCAAAGGGGGTAAGTAGGGTAATACAAAAGAAATATGACCTAAAGGTGCTAAATTTAATTATTCAATTTTTATCAAGGATCAAGTGAAGGGGGGTAATACTGCACTAGAAATACTCACATGTAGATGAGTTACAAAAGGCGTAACACCAACAAAGAGTGCTATTACCCCTAAGAAATGTGTGTAAATCAATTTAAGAATTAATATGCAAATATATCTCAGCAACCATAGAGCTGAAAACACATTCATACCATATCTTTATTATAATCACAATACAATCATACAAGGTTAAAAACACTTAAACTCTCCTATATAATACTTAGTAACAAGGTAATATGAAGCAAAGGGAAATGATACTAGGTAAGTATAGAACCAGTTAAGCGGATATTGAGTAGATACTATGGGGCCTATCTATCAAGCTCCAAATGGAGCTTGATGCCCCGTGTTTCTGGTGAGCCAGCAGGCTCGCCAGAACAGCAGTTATGGAGCAGCGGTCACAAAGACCGCAGCTCCATAACCTGTCCGCCTGCCCTGAGCAGGCGGACAGACATCGCTGGAAATCAACCCGATCGAGTACGATCGGGTTGATTGACACCCCCTGCTGGCGGCCCATTGGCCGCGAGTCTGCAGGGGGCGGCATTGCACCAGCAGCTCTTGTGAGCTGCTGGTGAAATGCTGAATACGGCGAGCGTATTGCTCGCCGAATTCAGCGAGGTCTGGTGGACCTGATCCACACTGTCGGATCAGGTCTGCTAGACCTTGATAAATAGAGGCATATGGGGCCTATTTGATGCAGGCAGGGCCGCGTGTGACGTGGGTGGGAGAGAGAGCGCAAAAGAGAGGGAAGAGAGAAAGCATAAAAGAGGGGGAGAGAGAGCATAAGAGGGGGGGGGGAAGAGAGAGCAAAGATGAGGGGGGAGAGAGCAAAAGTGGGGGGATAGAGAAAGCCAAAGAGGGGGGAGAGAGAGCAAAAGAGAGAGAGAAAGCAAAAGAGGGGGGAGAGAGAGCAAAAGAGAGAGAGAGCGCAAAAGAGAGGAAAGAGAGAGAGAGCGCAAAAGAGAGGGGGAGAGAGAGTGCAAAAAAGAGGGGGAGAGAGAGTGCAAAAAAGAGGGGGAGAGAGAGTGCAAAAGAGAGGGGGGAGAGAGAGCGCAAAAGAGAGGAAAGAGAGAGAGAGCGCAAAAGAGAAGGGGAGAGAGAGCGCAAAAAAGAGGGGGAGAGAGAGTGCAAAAGAGAGGGGGGAGAGAGAGTGCAAAAGAAAGGAGGGAGAGAGAGCGCAAAAGAGAGGGGGGAGAGAAAGCACAAAAGAGAGGGGGGAGAGAGCGCAAAAAAGAGTGGGCAGAGAGAGAGCGCAAAAGAGATGGGGGAGAGAGCGCAAAAGAGAGGGGGGAGAGAGAGCGCAAAAGAGAGGGGGAAAGAGAGCAAAAGAGAGGGGAGAGAGAGAGCAAAATAGAGAGAGGGGGAGAGAGAGAGAGCAAAAGAGAGGGGGGAGAGAGAGAGCAAAAGAGAGGGGGGAGAGAGAGAGCAAAAGAGAGGGGGGATAGAGAGAGAGCAAAAGAGAGGGGGGATAGAGAGAGAGCAAGGGGTGGAACCACTGTACTGCAAAAAATGGCCCATGTACACGGCCTTTAGGACTAGTGATAAAATATTTGGGTTAAACTTACAATAATTGCGAGTGTCTCATTACTTGGTAGTCACTTGAATTCTACATTTACGATTTAGAAATATTACATATTTTGTGCAAACCACATATTATGTTTACTTGTCTTTGCGTCAGGCAAGAATTGTATGGCTCCAATGATTATTGCAATGATGATTAATTTAGTTAGATAGTTTTTATAAGTAGAGATATCTATACTGTGTATTATAACTACATCATACTGCCAATTGTGTGTAAGGAGGAGGGCACCCGGGCCGCTATATACATATACAGAGGTGTTCATTACACTAGGCTCCTCCGTATGTCTTGTTACATAATGCTGTAGAAGGATTTTTTTTTAATTATGAGATTAGTTGAAAAATGTTATTTGGAATTGTTTTAATAATGTCAAGTTGAAAAACTTGTATAGGACCCAATAGTTAAATAAAAGTTAGTGAAGTGTATGGACATTTATATCTAGTGTGATTATATATTTATCAGATTATAAGGTTTTATACCTATCTGGTAAAATGCGATATAAAAATATAACAAGGTGGCAACAAAAATTAAAACAATAAGAGTGAGAAAAATTAATGTGCAAAACTTAAATATGACATACATACACTGAAGTTAATAAATTGTAAGGTGTATTGTGCACAATATGAGCTGAGTTCCACTAATTAGATGAAAGTGGTCACAATAATATCTGTGAATATGTGTTTTTAAAAAAAAAATAGCTAATAACTGTGAATGTGCTATACAAAAAGAAAAATCTTTTAAAAATAAATCTTAGTTAATGAGTGTTGCTGTGAAGGTGTGCTGAAGAAGAATATGAACTATGAGTTGTTCTTTGGTTTATATTGCATGTTATCTTAAAAAATGTAAGGATATGGAAAGATTTTTATAGGTAAACATAATAATTATTGCTCTCATTGAGTCCTTTAGGTTGTAAAGCATCTAGTAGATATATCCATCTACATTCTGTTCGTAGAAGTGCTTCTTCCAAGTTGCCCTCTCTTATGCCCAACGATATTTTCTGTTTGACAGCATAACGTAGATCTGTGGGTAAGCTCTTATGTAATTATAAGAGGTTAGGGTTTTACCTTTGGATAAATCTTTTTTTAGAGTTTTTAATGTTATTGGCATGTTCCAGAATCCTTACTCTCACCTCTCAGGTTGTCATGCCTACATAAACCTTTTTTCAAGAACATTGGATATAAATCACTCCAGAAGATAGACATGTATAGTGTTGTTCCAGTTTATGTATTTTCCCCGTTTTATCTGTGATCTGTTTGATTTTTGTCACATAGGTGCATGCAGAGCAAGAACCACAGGGGTACATTCCTGGATCTTTAGGTATTTTCTTAGGGATATGAACGTAGTGGCTTTGGACTAGCTGCTCCTTTAGATTTCTGGGTCTTTTATATACCCTGTTGTTATTTTCTGACCTATCAGTGGTGCTAAGGTGGCATCATTTTGTAGTATATGCCATTGTGAGTTCATAATCCCAATAATCTGTCACATCTGGGGATTATATGTGGTAATTAGTCTAGGGCAAGTTTCTTCTTGAGTTTTCTCTTGGATTTTGGACTTGGTCTTTAATAAAATTAGCATTGTGTGTTTGATTGTTGTTCGCATTGGTAGATAAAAAGTAAATAACTGCTTTGAGGCCATCTTCATGGCGAATGCTGGTATAAATTGACTCAACATCCATGGTTACCAACCAGGTCGATTCAGTTACATGGAGATCATCAAGTACTTGTAGTACTTCCATTGTGTCACGAATGTATGAGGGTAACATTAAGTATTCTCTTAGTCTTAAATCTATATATTTACTGGCTGATTTGGTTAAATTTGTATTACCTGACGCTATCGGCCTTCCGGCCTTGTAAGGCAGCCATTCTGGCTGATTTTACTTCTCGTTTGCTATACCCTCTTTGTATGATTGTATTGTTATTCTAATAAATATATGGTATGAATGTGTTTTTTCAGCTCTATGGTTGCTGAGATATATTTGCATATTAATTCTTAAATTGATTTACACAAATATTTCTTACTGGTAATAGTACTCTTTGTTGTTGTTACTCATCTACATGTGGTTAATGTGAAACACCAGCATGTGTATTTATACCGTATAGAATCATGTGTAGGGAGCGTTATTAAATTAGATGTATTTCTCAGAATAATTCTGTTCAGATAATGAAAAATTTGAAAACATTAGAGACTTTTCTAAATACCCCAAATAGTTTCATATTCTACGGGACAGTCCTAAATTGGGACCACAGTAATGCTTTTCCTATACTATGTCCTGGCTTATCTTCGGCATAACTGGAGCTGGTTAAAGCCTACACATAACCAATTTAGAGGTATTTAACGTTCCCACGTGCATGCTAACTCAGCTAGAAGTAAGCTTTTTGCTCACGTAGGGTAACGCTTGTTTTACAAGTTGGAAGTAAAAAGTTTGTTTGTGCCTTAATCCGATGCATGCAAAAAACCAAACTTAGAATACCTCGACCACATTAATGTATTCCCCGTAAATATCAATGGAGCAAAAACAGTGAGAAAAAACCTAACACCCTACTCACACGCAAACCCAATTGCATATTCTCAAATGCACTAATTTGACATGAAAATGAATATTTCTTATTCCAATGTTCTTCACATAGCAGATTATGTTCTATTTATTATTAAATACATATTTCTACATATATCTGGTGGTATTTTGGTACAAATATATATATATATATATATATATATATATACAGTATATATATATAATTATATATACAGTAGGTATATATATATATATATATATATATATATATATATATATATATATATATATATATATATATATATATAGGAATATATATTTAAAAATTCTTAGAACATATTCTGCTATAATATGAATGTGAAATATTTACAGTAAATACAAAAGCATACCACTTTATTAAATATGAATATTGCATAAATATGATTTTTCATGTTTTCATCTATGTGATTGCAAAGGGCTCCAATCCACCTATATATAATGGGTGCAATCACATATGTGAAGCTGGGTGCAAAACCCAGCGTTGACAATTTTTTGTGTTATCGAGCGATCACATATACTCCACAGCAGACAAGCTGCTTTGCATTGTGGGGGGTTGGCAGTTTAAGGGTTTATATAGTAGTTTGCATTCTGGGGGAATGGCGGTTTAGGGGTTAATACATTTTACTAGTTATTGCGATGTGGGGGATGGCGGGTTAGGGGTTAATATGTTTATTTAGTATTTGCGATGTGGGTGGCTGGCGGTTTAGGGGTTTTGACGTGTTGGTTTAATTTTTTTTTGTCCGGTTTAGATTTTTACATGCAATTTCAACTTTTTTTTTATTTTTCAGTTACGCGTGCATGATGATATACTGGCGTAAGTTACTGGTAACGCCAGAAATGTGTAGTTGCACACATTTCTGAACCTCAACAGTTTTTCCCAACTTACGGCAGTATATCTTCTGGCGGCGCGGGTTATGTGATTCACCCGATGTGTGAGGTGAATTTACGGGTAGCAGTAATGCAGAATGTAATCTCGCCCAATATATCTATTTATGTGTGTGTATGTTTATATATATATATATATATATATATATGTGTGTGCATCATCCATGACTGGGGTTAACTGCCTGTGGCTCTGGTGACATCACAGCTTTTTTGGAGTGCTATTTAGCACCCAGGGCTGGATGTTGCTGAGTCACAGGATGTGTACCTGATCCGGTCTTGGAGTGCAGTTCCCTTCCATGTTTTGTATTTTCTATGGGTGATTACATCCACCTGTGCACCCCTTCTTTGTTCTCAGTCTGTTTGGCTTTGTGAGCTCGCATGATGGTGTGGCTGTGTTAGGGACTCAGGCAATGGAAAGGACCTTGACGTGGTGCCTGTGCTTTCCCATTTGGCCAGATGCGGTGACTAACCTTTCCAGTTGTGATTTTATCTTAGCTGTGAGCTAGCTGGTGAGTGCTGGGTGTTTCTATGTGTTGTATTACTTTTTATTTGTAATCCCCCTTGTTTCTTGCACCCATTCCGGACTGGGGTTAACTGCCTGTGGCTCTGGTGACATCACAGCTTTTTTGGAGTGCTATTTAGCACCCAGGGCTGGATGTTGCTGAGTCACAGGATGTGTACCTGATCCGGTCTTGGAGTGCAGTTCCCTTCCATGTTTTTTTTATATATATATATATATATATATATATATATATATATATATATATATATATATATATATATATATATATATATATCCCTATCGACACTCTTAATTTCCTATTCACAGAGATAAATTTTCTCTACTGGGTTCGCCTAGGGTTTTCACTTTATTATATATCATTAGATCCTATGGATAAATTCTTCACGCAGGCAAAAGTAAATTCGCCCACAATGCCTGCAAAAGCAAAAGACAAAAGAACCAAAACTAATGAGGCAAATACTGACCCTAGCCTAGACTTATCCATCTCCAGAATGGATATGCAGTCCCTTCTTGTACAAATAACTGAGTTGTTTACACCCCAGTTTAATAGTATTAAGAAAGACTTATCTAGTATCTCCACTGATCTGATAACTCTTACTTCTGAAGTGAGACAATTTGCTGAAAATAGAGTATCCGACTTGGAGGATCTAGCTAACTCGCAAGAATCTACATTACAGAAACTAGAGGTGAAAATTAATAGCTTACAGATACGTTTAGATGAAATGGAAGACCGAGCAAGATGTAATAATTTAAGAATAATTGGGCTCCCAGAAAACCCTGAATTTGAAGATTTAATTAAAGTCACCTCGGTATTACTCCCGCAAGCATTAGGGTTTCCCCCTCAGAAGCTTCCCCTTGAGGTCGAAAGAACTCATAGAGTTAAAAATAAGATATTACTCTTTCAAGACTTTTCAAATTAAACATCCTCAAAGAGAAAATTGATGGCCCCTTTTTGCACTCAGCTGATAAATAAGGGTCCTAAAGCCCGTCTAGTCTACCCAACCAAAATTGTACTAGAGAATAATGGTAGTAGTTTGATATTTAATAATGTTAGCGAAGTGAAGGACTACATTGAGTCAAAAAGAGCTTTATAGAGTTTATGCTACTATTATCTATGGTGGAGGTATTATGTCTGCCAATACCATCTAAATATATAATAGCTTGTTATTACAAAGCATTAGTCTACTACAGAAGATTTGTGATTTATATGGGCAATGTTGTAGGTATCTGTATTGCATTTATTTTAAATGTATTGTTTCTTTTTTTTTTTTTTTCTTCCTTCCTTCTCTCCCCCTCTTGTCTGGTCTCTTAGAATGAGTATACACCAGATTTTTATTTTTCTACATGAATAAATTTAAAATCTTTTCTTGGAATGTTGGAGGAATCTCCTCCCCAGCTAAACGTAAGCTCATTAATAAACATCTGGCTAAGGATAAACCAGATGTTGTTTTTCTACAGGAGACGCACTTGAATGAGGTAGAAGCTTCCAAATTAAGGATTAAATGGGTAGGAAGGGTTATTGGGGCTCCCTCTTTTAATAGAAAATGCAGGGTAGCGATACTATTTAATAAAGATCTAGAATACTCAGTTATTAATAGTGAAATTGACCCAGAAGCCCAGTTTATTATCTCACAGGTATTAATTAATTATACTAAATTTGTTTTATATAATATTTATGGGCTGATAACGCATCCCCTGAATTTTGGAAAAAAATTCAAGTTAAAATGTTTCCTTTAATTAAAGAAAATTTTATAATTGGTGGTGATTTTAATTTAACCCCATGTCCTGTATTAGATAGACTTTCGGGTAAAAATTTGAAATCCTATAATAGAAGTGCAAAATTGTTTAGGAAAATGTGTCATTTTCTCAAACTGAGTGATATTTGGAGGCTTAGGAATCCAGACTCGCAGGTATTCACCTGCAAATCTAAATCCTTTAAAACATTTTCAAGAATCGATTTATTTTTAATCTCGGAATCCTTGTTTATTCGGAAAATACATACCTCTATTAGTGATATATCAATTTTAGATCATGCCATTATCTCACTTATTTTTTTTCCTGAAAATAAAGTTGAAAATAAAATGGATAGATTTTTTTTCCCCACTGTTCCTGCATAATAATGTCAAATTCTGTTTGTGGTTAAAGCAGGAGTGAAAAGATTTTTGCAGTTTTAATATTGATTTTTTTAATAAAACTGAAATCTTTTGGGAAACCGCCAAAGCGGTACTTCGGGGTGAAATCAAAGCTTACATGATTATCTTAAAAAAAAAAAAAAAAAGAGGCCGGTCGAAATTCAACTTACCAACCAGGTGAGGAATACATATAGAAAATATCTGTTAGAGCAAACAAGTATAAATTGGAATATCTATCTAGATGCTAGAAAGTCGAGAGATCTATTTTTTAAACAAAAGTCAATGGAACAAGAGTTAAAAATCAATTTACACTTTAGAGGATTTCATGGATGTTCCACTAAACATCTTGCTAGACTTGTAAAAAATAGAAAAAAAAAGAAACTACATATCAGCTATTAAAATAGGTAATACTAGACATATAGAAACAGAGGAGATTAGTAAAGGATTTTTTGATTTTTATCAATTACTTTATACAGATATAGATAGTAACTCTGCTAGTCAAGATAAATTCTGACGGAGTAATAAATTACCACAGATCTCGGAGGAAGATTGCCGGACGTTGAATGCATCAATTAAGGAGGAAGAAATTAGTTAAGCAATAGGGCATCTCAAATTAAATAAAGCTGCGGGGCCAGATGGCCTTCCGGTGGAATTTTAGAAATTTATTAGAGGAAAATCCTATGTCCACATATTTTTCTGCAGCAAATATCAAGTTAATTCTTAAAAAAGGGGAAAACCCTGAAGATCCGGCCTCATATAGACCTATATCCATACTAAATACGGATTATAAATTATTATCTTCCATACTTGCTAAGAGGCTTATTGTGATACTTGATAAAATTATACATGTGGATCAGGTGGGTTTTATGCTCTCTAGAAATTCTACTAAACACATTCGGACTGTGACTACATTTATAGATTTTTGTTAGAATATGGAAAGAAATAATAAGGATAAAAATAAACGTTCTCAGGATATTGCACTTCTCACTTTACCTTACCACCTAAAAAGGCCTTTGATTCTATCTCCTGGGGTTACCTCTTGAAGGCCTTAAATAATTTTGGGGTTAAGAACCAGTTTGTGCAGTTTGTTCAGAAACGTTATAGTTCTCCAACGTCTTTTCTCTTGATTAATAACTCTTTATCTTCCAAACTTATATTGAAAAGAGGAACACGGCAAGGTTGTCCATTGCGCCCCTCTTATTTAATATTGCTCTTGAGCCCTTAGCTATTAAATTAAGAGAAAAGATGAAAGGTGTAGTGTTAAGATTTTACTCTATGCGGATGACCTATTGCTTTTTCTTAATGATACTAGACAATCAATCCCTCTGATTCTCAAATGTCTTCATGAGTTTAGTCTATTCTTGGGATATAGGATCAATTTTCAGAAACGTGAGCTCTTATGGATTAAAAAAATCAGTAGATAGCCTACAAGAACGGTGGATACTATCAAATATTTAGGTATACTGATTAATATAAATCCTAAAAAGTGGTATAGCTTGAACTTTCACTTATTGTTTAATAAAATAACATCAGATCTAGTACTGTGGGCTGCTTTTCCACTATCCTTGATAGCTTGTGTCAATCTAATAAAAACAATTATTTTTCCTCGACTCCTTTATCCTCTGCAAAATTTACCAGTATTTATACTTAACAAAGATTTAAATAAACTATATTCTTGGATCTCTAGATTTATCTGGGGGGGGGGGGAGTAAAAAGCCGCGGATTTCCTCAGATAGGTTGATGCTAAAAAAAAGATATGGCTGGACTTTCTCTACCTAATTTTAAATTATATAATTGGGCTGCTATGATAAAGGTAGCAATAGATTGGGTCACAGAGGCCAGTACTTTTTCTTCTTTCTATTTGGAAAGTTATTATATTGCTCCATTTTCTTTAAAGGCAATCCTGCACTGTCCACCCAAATCATTACCTGCCAATGTTCATAGTCTCATATCTTTTAAAAATATTGTTTTGGCGTGGCAGAAATGTTGCAGTCTTTTAGAGATAGATCCAAGCTTCTCGGATTTTCTCCCTATTATAGGAAACCCACAATTTATACCAGGGATTCATAATAAGGCTTTTTTATCTTTAAAGGAAAATAATATTATTACAATATCACAGATTTTGTCAGGGGATGGACAGATATTATCTTTTCAAGATATAGTTCAGCACTATGATATTTCTAATAAGACCTTTTTTGCATATCTGCAATTGCGACATTTTGTAATATGCATAATTTCTGTCTCCCTCTTTCGTTAGCTTGGTCTGACATTGAGATGTGTTTTATAAAATGTATTCTGGGCGATGCCTTTTTCTCAGAAATATTATTAACAGATGTCTATATATCTGCCCAGATTTAGATTCCGATAAAATTAGACTAAGTTTCTTAGCCCTCAATCGTTGTTTAATCTCTACGTCTTGGAAGGAGTCTCATTTGAAAATTATTAATAATTATTATATAACTCCCTATAGATTGAATAAAATGTATCCAGCTACAACCCCAGAATGTCCATGATGTAGAATGCCATTAGTAGATCTTTGTCACATGATATGGTACTGTCCAAAGATATTTCAACTTTGGCAAAAAATTAGATATTGGGTTTCTACTTTATATAACTTTACGATTAGATTGACTTTAGAATCCATCTTTTTCTTATATTTTCAAAAAGAGAGCCCAAGTTTATATAATGATATTGTAAACACTATTATTTTGGAATGTTCCTGCCACGTCAATATGTAGGTAGAACAAAGAGGACTATCAAGAGAAGGATCACAGATCACATTAAAAATATTGAGAGGGGCGGGGATGTGTCTCATGGGGTAACTGACAATTTCAGAGAATTCCATCAAAATGATCCCTCTTGTTTACGATTCAAGGCAATAGATCAGGTAGTACTGGATGAGAGAAAGGGTGACAGAATGCTGCTTCTCAGACAAAGGGAGACATTCTGGATCCACTCCCTTCAAACACTTGAACCTCTGGGGATGAATAGGTAAGTGGATATCCAAGCATTCCTAATCTGAGTTTAACAGTATTAAGTATAGTTAATAAAATTTTATTTAATTTATAAACTTTTATCTGATCAAAAGATGAATTATTCAAAAATATGAATATGAAATATCAGTAACATGAATATCTGTCCGTGAAGGTCTTTTTAACTAACTCAACATTTTTTAGTGCAATTTTTATTTTAATCAATCATTAGTTAAGAATTGTATTTATAGAAATTGTAGAATATCAGAATTTGAGTGTTTATAAGATAGGTTTGATACTTTGTATGATGTATGTATTATGAATTTATTTAGAATATTTGTGCATTTTTTATTATTGTTATCTTTGAGCCTTGGATAATAACATATGAATTCGCTCTCTTATAGTCAAATCAATAAGAATATAAGCTAGATCTGTTTGCATCAGCTACAATACACAAGTAATTGTTGCTATTTTTAATTGCCATTCCCTATTGTAGCTTCCCAGTATTGCATTATTGTATCTATTTTTAAGAGAGCTGATGGGAATTTTGAGTGACATAGGGAGGCGTGACCAAACCCGTTGTCCGTAAATAGACAGATAGTAAGGTGGGTGTCTATTAAGTCTCTGACGAAGCGGACGAGTTCCGTGAAACGCGTTCGGCCACACACACCTTACGTCACGTTGCAGCACACACTGGTTGTTTTACCTTGCTTGGTTGTGGTTTTCCTGCGTGTTACTATTGTAGCCAATTAAGCCTTTAATAATAGGTATTTGCGGTGTTCCCGGATCAAAACATTGGGCTTTGCTAACACAGACGCAAGTATATTGTATCCATCAGATTGCCGTTCTGGGGTGCGATCAAATATACAGCGCAGGTTTTGGCGCAAGCGTGGGAACCCATGCTGCCCGTAATTTCACCTCGCACATCGGGGTATTACATATACTGTGCCGTTAGATGCTAAACTGGCGTAAGTAGGACAAACTGGCGATCTTCTGAAATGTGTGCAAATACACATTTTAGTCGTCGCAAGTAGCTTACTCATTACGTATTTTGTCCACGGAAAGTGTCAATAAAGAATAGTTTTATGCAAATTAGGCTAACACTCTTAAAAATGAACCGCGATTTCAAATCTAAATGTGACACGTAATTACGCTATTTAAAATTCATATATAAACCCATGCGCAGCCGCCATTTTCTTCAGTGTGTTTGGATTGTTCTTTGAGCTACAGCACACTACTGGTGTGATCAAATATACGGGGCAGGTTTCGGTGCAAGTGTGGGAACCCGTGCCGCCCATAATTTCACCTCGCACATCGGGGTATTACATATACTGTGCCGTTAGATGCTAAACTGGTGTAAGTAGGACAAACTGGCGATCTTCTGAAATGTGCGCAAATACACATTTTAGTCGTTGCAAGTAACTTACGCAAGTATTTTGTCCACGGAAAGTGTCAATAAAGAGTAGTTTTATGCAAATTAGGTGATTTCAAATCTTAATGCGACGCGTAATTACGCTACTCAAAATTCATATATAAACCCATGCCCAGCTGCCATTTTCTTCAGTGTGTTTGGATTGTTCTTTGAGCTACAGCACACTACACTGGAGTGGAGGATTAGTCAGAGTAGAGAGAGAGGCGCAAACAGAGGAGTTAGTTAGGTCGCATTGTTGTTTGATTAAGCTTGTACACTTACACATATTTTTACATATTGCACACATTTTGCATACATACATATACAAATACACCACACTTTTTTTCTAACACCTCAAACATTTTATTTGAATTTCACAGTGTGATAGGCTGAGTGTTTGGTTGTGATTGTGTGTGTTTGAACTGGGAGTAGGTGTGATTTAGTGTGAGGATGGCAGGGAGAGGTAGGGCGGAGGGGAGGAGGGGAGATGAGTGGCAGGGAGAGGAGTATTGGAGAGGACAGGAGGAGCAGTGGGGTCCCCGTCAGGGAGCAAGTGGAGTGGGGAGAGGGAGAGCTAGAAGGGATGATGGGAGGGGAGATGCCTGAGAGCCCCAGAGACCAGGCACATCTAGGAGAGGGACAGAGGGTGCACATGGGGACAGAAGGGGGGGGGGGGGAAAGAGGATAGGGAGGAACCCACACCAGGGACATCACAGGGAGCAAGCCAGGTGTCCATGGAGGATGAGAGGCTGAGATGTCCCAACTTCTCATGTTGCCCTAGTCCAGGCCATCATGGACAATTACAGTGCCCTCTTCGGGCAGGAGAAGGGCAAAGGCAGTGCCAAAAGGAGAAAAAACGCATGGTTGGCGGTAGAGGATGCCGTCAACAGTGTGGCCCCGCAGAGGAGGACTGTTGAGGGCCTGAAAAAGCGGTGGAATGACTGCAAGAGGTGGGTCAAAGAAAAGATGGGGCAGGAAGCTATGCACCAGAGGGGAACAGGTGGTGGTCCATCCCTGGACATAGAGTATAACACCTAGCAGGAGATGATACGCAGGTCGCTGAGTATCACAGCAGTCCGTGGACTTCCAGGGGCTCGTGACTCAGGGGCTGCAACCACAGCACATCATGCTGGTGAGTAACATCAGTATTATATGTATTTGAGCTATAACATCCTTTAATATTACACATTCATGTACACAATGAGGAGCATGGTATTTGGCCTACTAACAAAAACATCTACAATTATATTTGACATTAATGCTACTTAACACAATGCAATTCATGATATGAGGTGGAATAGTGCAATACTAACATGTCTCAGATTAACACAGGACACATGTTATAGAGTTTGACATGAGAATCAGTATAGGCCCTAGCATGTATCAATGTATATTGTATGCCTACATGGACATATATATGACTTTACTAATCCATCTCATTCTTCGACTCCTTCACAGAACCTCCTGTCACAAGGATGCAAACATCCATGCCACCACCACCACCCTTCAGACAACCGCAAGAACAGTATGCTCCCAGTCATGAGCATGGTTGGATGGCTTCAGTTAAGGGCCCGGGAGTTATGCCACCACCATTGCCATATGACCCCTGGCAAGATTCCTGGCCAGAGGAATATCCTCCCTTTGGCTTTGAGGGAGAGCCAAGACAGCCAGAAAGGTTCGATGTATTTACCCCCCCCCCACACACACACAACACAATCTCAGGCTGAGTGGTCACACACTCGTCATCATTGGTACTATCAACCAACCATACAAGCTCCACCATCCTCAGCAATTAGACGAGCTCCACCATTGGCGGATGGAAATAGAGCAGATTGTACAGCTGCCCCACATGAACCAGCAGTTGTAGCTGGCCCACCACCACATGAACCAGCAGTTGAGGCTGGCCCACCACCACATGAACTAGCAGTTGAAGCTGGCTCACCACCACATGAACCAGCAGTTGAAGCTGACCCACCACATGAACCAGCAGTTGAAGCTGGTCCACCACATGAACTAGCAGTTGAAGCTGGACCACCACATGAACCAGCAGTTGAAGCTGGCCCTGCACCTCAAGCAACAGCAGATGCAGGTGACCCTGCCCCACAAGCACCTTGAAGCCCGCTGCTCAAGAGCCTGTGGGTGCATTGTATTCACCCCTGGGTGAGGAATACATTGCACTCCAGAGGAGGCTCATAACAAGCACGGAGAACATCCAAAGAGGCCAAGAGTGGTTCTTCAGGAACCATGAAAGGTTCATCAAGAGCCAAGAGAGGAGACAACAAAGTAGCATAGAGCTACAGAGGGACATGGCAGCATTGTTAAGTGCAAGTGTTCATAACCAATCCCAGATGATGCGAATTCTGTCTGATATGCAGATGCAAATGGACAATAGATGGAGAGAACAAAATCAACTCTTGGGTGTGTTGGTTGAGCACTTTACACACCAGCAGGACACTGCCTCCAGCCTATCATCTGTGGCCAGCACACCAGCAGAAACATCAGAATCTTCTCAAACCAGGAGAACAAGGCAATCCACTACAGTCACCTCAGCTCCCTCATCCAAGATGCCAAAAAAGAAATAAATATTCTTATAGTTCACCATAAATCTTGTATCTGTTATTTACCATATAATTGTCATCCACATCCATGTGAGGTGTGTTTTAGTACACTAATATTGTTAAAACATATAATAAGACCTGTGTGGAAATGGCAAAAAAAAGTTAATATTATCATGTTTATGACATATTCTTGTACTATAACTCACATCCACAATAGTTGCTTATGAAGGGTACATATAGTAATATTCACTTCCAAGATGTAAATCAATGTATCTCACATCCAATATAAATTAACACATTGGTATATATAGTAGTGATGTTACTGATAGGGTGGGCATTATCAGGTGTTTTAAGGCTGCAGGTGAGAGGTTGTGGTGTCTGTGATTGGTTTGACACAATTGCAAAGAGGCAGCCTTCAAGAAGGTCTTAGAAATTATCATATAAGCCATCCTAGGTTTTGCTTTCAAATAAGAATACCAAGAGAACAAAGCAAGTGTTAGAATTAAATCTGAAAGTAGTTTGAAATAACATGCCCTATTTAAAACAAGAAGGTTTTCTTTAGACTTGACTGTCCCTTTATATATTTTGGCATCAATGCCAAGCTGTGTTAACATTAGAATAAATTACACTCCAGTGGGTTCTAAATAGATGAAGGTAATACAATTATGATTTCCCATTGTTCTCTCCTCCAAGTATTGTTGATTGTTTTGAGAAGAAATTTAAAGTAAATAAGCAAGTATATGTCCACAATGTGATAAAGTACCTACAAGCTCAATCCATTTGATTATGTTGTGGCTTCACACTATTTCAAATACAGAAATAAACCTTAAAAAACCAATATCATAGTATACTGTCCCTTTAACCTTGAGATGCTGCTTAAATGTATGCATTTGTTAAGGCTTCCAGGGAGTTACGCCGCTTTTTCTAGTCAGTGCAAGGGTTGCTGTGCCTGCAATATATGGCGAGATGAGAATGGAGTAGATTTTCTGAATTCTGCACGTGTAAGTCCTTACGCTGTATATTGGATACCAAATTGCGCGGGTTTTATATATTAGTCTATGGCTAAAAAAAATACGTCCAAAGGGTGAAATATACGCACGTAACTTGTATGCTACACGTATATGTAATACCAAAATCGCGTAAAATCTGGCGGCGGAGGATTTTGCAGGCGACGCTGCATATGTAATGGAGGCCCTGGTCTGCATACCTTACCTCATATGATTGAGGTTCTATCTTGTGAGTAGGCATTACTCAGGGGGATTGTTTTATCTGTTTTTATGTTAAATTGGATTAAACTTTCTACACTATGAGGAGTGTTTCTAAAAGTTACAGTCCAGTTTTGTTAAAAAAAAGCCATTTTTACTTCTATCTACCACACCCACAACCCAGCCTTATACCTTGTTAATCACAGAGTTTTTGATGTGCGAGTAGAGGCGGCTCTCCAGATGGAGCTAAACAAACAGCCAATTGGTGGTGCCTCTCTTGTCTGGGGAGGCCTGGCCAGGGCGGACAAGTTTGTGCGGTAAAGGGCTGGGGGACACTGTCGGGTGATAGCTCAGTGATGTCAGTGAAGTGTAGTCAAGGTAAGTCCTGGTCTGGCTGTTAAACAGCTGATATAGCGCAGCCCTGCCCCCTGCAATATGTGGACCGGGTGTTGATGACGCCGATCCACATATTCATCACCTCCAACTGGCTCCAGCTCCACTCACTATTGAGTGTGCAGTGTAGATGCGGCAGGATATCGTGTGGTGGCGCGTGGCAAGGTGATGTAATATAAAGGCAACAGCATAAGGCCATCATCTGCATATCCCAATCAACTCCCAGTCCAGCCGTTTTTAGGGGCGGGTGAGCGAGGGTGCTGCTGCAAGACATGCTGCAACCCATATTAGCAGACACAGGGTTAACTCTGTACTCTGCTGCTAGTCATAGCCGTTATAACTTTAGGCACCCTTTATAGCAGAGCAGAAGGTCACATGGGTTGCTCTGTGGTTGCAAGTTCATGTGTTGTGTGCCGGGGGGGGATGATTTACAGCTCTCTAAGCAGAACGGCAGGTCTTAAAGTGTTGTGTAACTTGTACATTGATATGGCTGAGATTTCAAAGTTGTAAGTTGTGTTTGTTTGTTTTTTCTTTGAAACTTTAATCATTGGTGTAATTAAAGTATGTATTGATAGGTATTAAATTTGTGCATTCTGCTGATATATATATATATATATATATATATATATATATATATATATATATACACATACACACACACACACAGAGTATGTCTGTATCTATTTAAATATGCAGTTAGGCATTATCTGGTGACATTATTGAATTATGTCATACAAAATCAAAGAAGGGATGTGCTGTCTCCCCCCTCTGTCTCTCTGTCTCCATCTCTCTCTCTCTCTCTCTCTCTCTCTCTCTCTGAATCCCCCTCTGCCTTCACCCTCTGTCTCTCCCCCTCTGTCTCTCTGTCTTCCCCCCTCTGTCTTTCTGTCTCCCCCCCTCTGTCTCTCTTTCTTCCCCCCCTCTGTCTCTCTCTATCTCCCCCCCTCTGTCTCTCTCTGTCTCCCCCTCTGTCTCTCGGGCCTCCATCCCTCCCTCTGTCTCTCTGTCTCCCCCGTCTTTATCTCTCTCTCTCTCTCTCTCTGTCCCTCCTCTGTCTCTATGTCTCCGCCTCTGTCTCCCCCCCTGTCTATCTGTCTCTCTCTCTCTTTTTCTTTCTTTCTTTTTCTCTCTCCCTCTCCCCCTCTCTCTCTTTCTCTCTTCCCCCTTCCTCCCTCTCTCTCCCCCCTCCCTCTCTCTCTTCCCTCTCTCCTTCTCTTTCCCCTCCCTCTCTTCCCCCTTTCTTTCAGTTATTCCATTCATTTTGCTCCATGTATGTTGCATAAGACAACTTCTCAGGCTATACACCCTTTTCATGTCTCTTTTTAATGGAAAAATAGTGCTGCCATATGTCCCTATACAATTTCAAATGTTTCAACTTACTTCTATTAATATTTTGCTTCATTCTTTTGGTATCCTTTACTGAAGGAGCAGCAATGCATTGTGGGGAGCTAGTGGAAAACAATGGAAAGCCATAGGCTAGAGGTGTATATGTGCAGCCACCAATCAGCAGATAGCTCCCAGCTCTTGAGCCTACCTAGGTATGCTTTCAAATAAAGGATGCCAAGAGAACAAAGCAAATTAGATAAAAGAAGTAAATAGGAAAGTTGTTTAAAATTATATTTTCTATCTGAATTATGTAAGAGAACATTTAAATTTAAGCTACATCAGTAAGGTTCATATATGTGTTTCTTGGGCAGATCATGGCTACTGCCTCACCATCCTCTAACCTCACCGCACGTCACTGGTCCAGAGGAATGATAATCTGACAGTAGTATGGTCCCACAGGTGAGCTTTATTAATGTACATGCCAGGAACATAGCATTAGCAACACAATTCTCTCAACTGTATTGGCATATATTCCTCAGGGTTCTGACAATGTCATGCTAATCCGTCTCCTAGATTCCTAATCCTGTCTACTTAAGGGAAACATTTGACAGGTGAGTTAATTATGTTGAAGACAACATCTGCAAAACATTTACAACTACATGGGCTGTCAGCTCCATACAAATACATATGTGGTCTTTATTACCATTGAATTTAGACTAAGGAGAACTGTTGTTGCTGAGGACAAGAAACAACCTTTTGTGCCTCTGCTGATGTTCTGTGCCTTTACTTTTATGAAAAACAAATTATAAATTTGCAAGCTCTCCCAATATGCTACAAGAGGGACATTCTATAATGTTAGAGTGTTTTTAAACTGTCCCTCCAGTTTTCATTTTCAGGATTAAAGGAACAGTATATTGTAAACTTTTCAAAATAAAGGTAAAGGAGCTAACTCCAGTGAGTAAAATAGATAATTGGAAACACCTGTTTCCAATTATCCATTTTACTCATTGCAGTTAGCTCTTTTACCTTTATTTTGTCATTTGAAGTAGCTGTTTTTGCCTGTTAAAGCCACAATCTATGCAGATAATATGAATACTGCTGTATTGCTCTATCTCCACTGCTATAGTTGAAACCAATTATTATATATACATATACACACACATATATAAATACATATGTGCATATATATATATATATATATATATATATATATATATATATATATACACACACACACACACATATATAAATACATATGTGCATATATATACACACACACACACATATATATATATATTTAACTTAAATTGAGCTCGAGCACGTTTACTTTCAACTCGTAATACGAGCGCTTAATCCGACTTGCGCAAACAGCCAGGATAAACCTGATATCGCTCGCGAGTAACTGTTAGCACGCCACTCGTAATCTGGCCCTTAAAGGGATAGAAAGGTCAAAATTAAAATGTGCATTTCAATTTTAAATAGAAGCATTTTTGCAATATACTTCAATTAGCAAAAATGCTTCTATTAATAACTTTTACTAGAATCATTTTTTTATAATGAAAGTATATTGCAAATATGTTTCTATTTAAAATTTTAATTCATCCATGCACATTTGAATTTTGAACTTTCTATCCCGTTAATTGTTATCTAGGCCTCATTTTGAAGTGTTCCATTGCTAATATTGCCTATAGAAAGATAAACATTCCTTTAAAAACTATTTTATTCTATCAAAATCTCACACTTTTCTTCAAACATCTTCTATACACCCTCTGAACTTTGTAGACAAGTTATATATGAAACACTATAACGCATAAATTTGTAAACATTATAGAACAGGGGTCGCCAACCTTTCAGACCTCAAGGACCACTAAACTCACAATGTTGAATCCCGTGGACCACTAAAATGAATATTTTTAAAAAGGTACAAACCTCTATGTGTATATATATGTGTGTGTGTGTAATATATATATATATATATATATATATATATATATATACTGTATATGTATATATATATATATATACTGTATATATATAACATACACACACATACTGTACATAACTATTATAACCATAGCTAAGTTTACATTATGTATATATTTACACATTTTTAAGAATTATTTTTTGGAGTTAACTAACTGAATGACAGAACTGAGAGAATACTTCCAAATGACAGATGAAGGGTGAGTGACAACTTTTGAGCTGGAAACAGAGAGGCAGAAAGTGGGAAAAAAATAATTATGTTTAAAAGGACCACAAGACTTTCAAGTTACCTCCAAGTTGGGAATTATTCAAAACTACTTATGATCGTGGACAGACATTGGAGTCAAATTAAGTTTATATCAGAAAGCTCTCAATATGGATGTGAGCTAACCAGGACTGATGTTACTGTCAATTACTATAATACTGGTGGGATATGGCTGATCTGCTGGATGGCAATTACAGGAATTCAGGTAGGATGGCTTTGTGCAAGGGACAATTATTAGAATAAAAAATAATTAATATTTAATAAAAAAATAAAAAAAAGATGGAGGGGAGGAAGACAAACAGTGATGTAAGTCCATCTGAAGAAATTAGGAAAACTACAAAGAGACAGGTAAAGGGAAGAAAATAAAAGAGAAATTGTTATTTTTAAGATTTTCTCTTTTTTTATATACTTTAATTCCACTATTTCAAGCCAAGACCATACCAATCTCTGATGGCTTTAGAATGGAAGCATCTACCTCTGAGCAGCGTGCCGGGTGGGAGGAGTTAAAAATACAATCTAGCTACGCAAGTTGCACAGTACTAGGTAGCGTGCGTACAGAGATTGTAATTTAACTCCCCCTCCATCGGTTTTCACTGATGTCCAGCCAGGCACTGTAGGGAGTTGCGGCGCGACAAGGGTGACACCATCAGAGGATATTAATTCCTGCTTGATGGTGTCAAGGACCACCAACATCTTCTTGTGGACCACCAGTGGTCCATGGACCACTGGTTGGCGACCGCTGTTATAGAATGTCTAGAAGAAGAAAAAAAACAACTTACCACATTTCGGATAAGAAGCTAACAAGATGTCATCATTTCTGGCTTCAAATGATTCCAATGCTTGAAATATATCAATGTTGCAAGGTACACTGGGATATAACACACCCTTGTAAGTGAACACTAGTTTGTCAAGTGGTGTATGTTTACCTGCTTCAAATATATTCTGTATCTCTTGCTTAAATGTTTTGTCCTCTGCCATTCTGTCCTGTCACCTGCAAATGAGAAAGAACTGTCAAATGAGTGTTTTTCTGCATTAACCATTTACAGAACGTTATAAGAGCACAGGGAGGAGGATAGAGAACAAATTAACTTTATCCCATTGTTTGTGCCAAGTTTTAATTTCACGTAGAGTATAGCAGTACATACATTTTAATCATAGGGAATACAAAAGATCTGAATGCCAAAGTAAGCATGAAAGACCTTTTTTCTTTCTTTATGGCATCTATAAAAGGTTGCTTTAAAGGGACGATCTACTCCAAAATTGTTATTGTTTAAAAAGATAGATAATCCCTTTATTACCTATTCCCCAATTTTGTACAACCAACACGGTTATATTAATATACTTTTTAACTCTGTGATTACCTTGTATCTAAGCCTCAGAAGACTGCCCCCTTGTTTAAGTTCTTTTGACAGACTTGCATTTTAGCCAATCAGTGCTGACTCCTAGGTAAATTCACCGAAGTGAGCACAATGTTATCTATATGGCATTAATGAACTAGCGCTGTCTAGCTGTGAAAAACTATCCAAATGCACTAAGATAAGTGGTGGGCTTCAAGGGCTTATAAATTAGCATATGATCCTAACTAGGTTTAGCTTTCAACAAAGAATACCAAGATAACAAAGCAAATTTGATGATAAAAGTAATTTGAAAAGTTATAGTTATGTAACTTTAATGTGCAAGTCGGGGCTCCTATTATATACTTTTGTTTTCTATTCATACACACACACATACAGTATATATATATATATATATATATATATATTTATATATACACATATACACACACACATAAATATATATATATATATATATATATATATATATATATATATATATATATATATATATATAGGCGGTATACAAGGTAGCAATTATTGGGATCAAATGGGTAGAGGGCCTTGTCTAGAGTCACACTGTTGTAGTCACGTCAGCTCTTGTGAAGGTGATCAGCAAGCAGTTGGGCTCTTAGGCTTACATTCTAGGCAGGTTCATGGCAGATAGCAATGGAGGAGAGGAATTGGTATTAGGAAAGGTTAGTGTAGGTTGTATGCATCCCTGAACAGAAGAGGCTTAAGGGAGTGCTTGAAGCTTTCAAAACTAGGGGAGAGTCTTGTGGAGTGAGGCAGATAGTTCCACAAGATGGGAGCCAGTCTGGAGAAGTCCTGTAAACGAGAATGTGAGGAGGTAACAGGAGAGGAGGAGAGTAGGAGGTTGTGAGCAGAGTGAAGGAGACGGGGGGGACAGTATCTGGAGACAAGGTCGGAAGTATAGAGGGGAGCAGTGCAGTTGAGGGCTTTGTATGTCAGAGTCAGAATTTTGTGTTTAATCTTGAAGGCAAGAGGAAGCCAGTGAATGGATGGGCAGAGAGGTGCAGCAGATGAAGAGCGACGTGTAAGGAAGATGAGCCTATCAGAGGCATTCATTATTGATTTAAAGGAGCTAAAACGGAAGCTATGAAGACCAGAGAGGACACAGTTGCAATAGTCAAGGCGGGAAAGGATGAGAGAGTGGATTAAAATCTTATTTGTGTCTTTCGTATGGAAATGTCTAAGTTTAGAGATGTTTTTAAAGGGACAGTCAAGTCCAAAAAAAACTTTCATGTTTCAAATAGGGCATGTGATTTTAAACAACTTTCCAATTTACTTTTATCACCAATTTTGCTTTGTTCTCTTGGTATTCTTAGTTGAAAGCTAAACCTAGGAGGTCCATATGCTAATTTCTTAGACCTTGAAGGCCGCCTCTAAACTAAATGCATTTTGATAGTTTTTCACCACTAGAGGGCATTAGTTCACGTGTTTCATATAGATTACATTGAGCTCATGCACATGACTTTACCATGGAGACAGCTCTGATTGGCTAAAATGCAAGTCTGTCAAAATAACTGAAATAAGGGGGCAGTGTGCTGAGGCTTAGATACAAGGTAATTACAGAGGTAAAATGTGTATAATTATAACTGTGTTGGTTATGCAAAACTGGGGAATTCGTAATTAAGGGATTATCTATCTTTTAAAACAACAAAAATTCTGGTGTTGACTGTCCCTTTAAGGTGGAAGCAGCAGGATTTAGCCAAAGCCTTAATGTGAGGAGTGAAAGAAAGATCTGAGTTAAGTGTGACCCCAAGACATAGGGCATGCAGGGTAGGGGTAATGATGGAGTTGTCGACAGTTATAGAGAGATGGGGGGCAGAGATTTTAGAAGAAGGGGGGGGAAATAAGGAGCTCAGTTTTGGAGAGCTTTAGCTTAAAGGGACATTATACACTCATTTTTTTCTTTGCATTAATGTTGCGTAGATGATCTATTTATATAGCCCATAAAGTTCTGGGTTTTTTTTTAAATGTATAGTTTTGCTTATTTTTAAATAAAACATTGCTCTGATTTTCAGACTCCTAACCAAGCCCCAAAGTTTTATGAGAATACCGTCAGCTACCTTCTCCAGCTTGCTCCTGTTTGTGTAAAGGGTCTTTTCATATGCAAAAGAAGGGGGAGGGTGGAGTGTCTTATTTCCCACTTGCAGTGGGCTTTCCAACTACCTTTTCAACAGTGCTAAACTGAGAGCTTCTAAGTAAGTTTTTAAACAGTTTTATGCTGGATTTTTATACCAGTATCTGTGCATCTTATTCTTTATAGTAGTGTCTATTACATGCAGTTATCTGAAAATGAGTGTATACTGTCCCTTTAAGGTAGTGAGAGAGGACATCCATGAAGCTATGTAAGAAAGACAGTTAGTGAGTGACACGGGTTAGCAAGGAAGGAGATAGGTCTGGTGCAGAGAAGTAGATTTCAGTGTTGTTGGCATACAAATTATATTGGAAACCATGGGACTTAATTAGGGAACCTAATAATGACGTTTAGATTGAGAAGAGAAGGGGACAGAGGACAGAGCCTTGCGGTACCCTGACAGAAAGTGGTGACCGGGCAGAAGAGGCCCCAGAGAAGGCTACACTAAAGGTACGGTTTAACAGGTAGGAAGAGAACCACAAGAGGGCTGTGCCACAAATGCCAAAGGATTGGAGGGTTTGGAGCAAAAGAGGAGGATGGTCAACAGTATCAAGGAGGGAGTTTAATGTAAGTAAATGGGATAAGCGTGCATGTACTAGCTTTTCAAGAAGCTTTGAGGCAAGAGGAAGTAGGGAAATATGGTGGTAGTTGGCTTGGGAGGTTGGATCGAGAGAAGGGTTTTTTGAGGATAGGTGTGACCAGTGCATGTTTTAGAGATGAGGAAAATATACCGGTGTTGAGGGAGAGGTAGAAAATGTGTGTGAGTATAGGGGTAAGGGTAGATGAGAGGGAGGGGAGTAGCTGTGAGGGAATGGGGTAGAGGGGACAGGTAGTGAGGTGAGAGCGCCGTTTAAGTGCAGAAACTTCTTCCTCAGTAACAGGCGAAAGAGCTAAATATATGGCTATGTGGGTTTTGGTTAATTGCAAACTTTTGAGGGGGTGAGATGCTGGAAGCATGCTGAGAGCTGATTTTGTTTCTGATGGAATCGATTTTGTTATTGAAGTGGCTGGCAAAATCTTGAGCTGACAGAGAAGTTTTAATAGGAGGTGGGGGTGGGCGGAGAAGAGTGTTGAAAGTAGAGAACAGACGTTTTGGGTTTGAAGAAGTAGAGAAGTAGTTTCGCTTATAAAGATTAAGGGCAGTTTCGCTTATAAAGATTAAGGGCAGAGTAGTAGGAGTTCAAGATGAACTTGTGGTGAAGAAAGTCAGCTTTTCTCCAGTGCCGCTCAGCAGTATGGGAACATCTGCATAGGTACCATGTCAGAGGAGTATGCCAGGGCTGAGGGTGAGTGTGTGATTTCTGAGCTATGGTAGGAGGGGCCAGATTATCAAGGACCGATGTAAGGGTGGAATTATAGTGGCAGATAGATTGGTTAGGGCAGGAAAAGGAGTAGATGGATGAGAGGAGAGGTTTGAGAGAACTAGCGAGCTGTTGCTGATCTAATGACATAATGCTTCTGTGAAGTTTGTTGTGAGGGGTGGAAGGAGGGAGAGTAAAACTCCACAGTATCTTCTTACCTGAGTCCCTAACATACAGCTAGGCATGATAGTTCTCAGCCAAACTAACTGTAGTTCAAACAAGGGTGACAGCTAATTTCTAATGTTACTAGACATATAGAATTAAATATTACAATGAAATAAAGATATAACATACATGTTCTTTTAAAAATATTAATTTATACTTTATTATATTCACATATGTAGCATCAGGAGTTAAAAGGACAGTCTACACCAGAATTTTTATTGTTTAAAAAGATAGATAATGCCTTTATTCCCCATTCCCCAGTTTTGCATAACCATCACGGTTATATTAATATACTTTTTACCTCTGTGATTACCTTGTATCTAAGCATCTTCTGACAACCCCCGATCACATGACATTTTATTTATTATCTATTGGCTTGCATTTTAGTCAATCAGTGCAGTTTCTGCCACAAGCCACGGGCGTGATCACAATCAGCTAGATTACAAGTTTTGCGTTATGTGTGAAAAAGCATCATTATGCTTCATAACGCTGCTTTTCCCCTAACGCTGCTATTACAAGTCTTGTAGGTATAGGTGTACCGCATACCTTTTTGGCCGTCACGCAACGTCAGTACCGCACTTTTAAAAACGTCCTTTTTCAATGGGACTTCCATAGCGCCGGTATTATGAGTTCCTGGGAGGCCAAAAAGTGAGCGGTACACCCTATAACCCCAAGATCCGTACAGCCATCTAAAGTCAGTAGTTATGAGTTTTACGTTACAAAGCTGTAGCATAAAACTCATAACTAAAGTGTTAAAAAGTACACTAACACCCATAAACTACCTATTAACCCCTAAACTGAGGCCTTCCCGCATCGCAAATACTGAAATAAAATTATTAACCCCTAATCTGCCGCTCAGGACATCGCCACCACTATTAAAATGTATTAACCTCTCTTCCACTGCTCCCCGACATTTTCGCCAATATAATAAACCTATTAACCCCTAAACCATGGCCCTCCCGCATCGCAAACACTACTTAAATATCATTAACCCCTAATCTGCCGTCCCCCTACGCCATTTGGAACAGCCAATAGAATGCGAGCTCAATCTGATTGGCTGATCGGATCAGCCAATCGGATTGAACTTGATTCTGATTGGCTGATTCCATCAGCCAATCAGAATTTTCCAACCTTAATTCCAATTGGCTGATAGAATCCTATCAGCCAATTGGAATTCAAAGGATGCCATCTTGGATGACGTCCCTTAAAGGAACCGTCATTAGTCGGGAAGTCGTCGCTGAAGATGGATGTTCCGCGTCGGCGGGATGAACATGGATCCGGAAGAAAGAAGATTGAAGATGCCGTTGATAGAAGACTTCAGCCGGATCATGGACCTCTTCAGCTCCCGCTTGGATGAAGACTTCAGCCGGATCATGGACATCTTCAGCCCTTCGCTTGGGCTTGGATCAAGACATCGGAGCCAGGACGGATCGGTGTGATACCCGGCGAGGTGAAGATAAGGTAGGAAGATCTTCAGGGGCTTAGTGTTAGGTTTATTTAAGGGGGGTTTGGGTTAGATTAGGGGTATGTGGGTGGTGGGTTGTAATGTTGGGGGGGGGTATTGTATGTGTTTTTTTTACAGGCAAAAGAGCTGAATTCTTTGGGGCATGCCCCGCAAAGGGCCCTTTTCAGGGTTGGTAAGGTAAAAGAGCTTTGAACTTTTTTAATTTAGAATAGGGTAGGGCATTTTTTTATTTTGGGGGGCTTTGTTATTTTATTAGGGGGCTTAGAGTAGGTGTAATTAGTTTAAAATTGTTGTAATATTTTTCTAATATTTGTAAATATTTTTTTATTTTTTGTAACTTAGTTCTTTTTTATTTTTTGTACTTTAGTTAGTTTATTTCATTGTATTTATTTGTAGGTATTGTATTTAATTAATTTATTGATAGTGTAGTGTTAGGTTTAATTGTAGATAATTGTAGGTAGTTTATTTAATTTATTTATTGATAGTGTAGTGTTAGGTTTAATTGTAACTTAGGTTAGGATTTATTTTACAGGTAATTTTGTAATTATTTTAACTAGGTAACTCTTAAATAGTTATTAACTATTTAATAGCTATTGTACCTGGTTAATATAATTACAAAGTTGCCTGTAAAATAAATATTAATCCTAAAATAGCTACAATATAATTATTATTTATATTGTAGCTATATTAGGGTTTATTTTACAGGTAAGTATTTAGCTTTAAATAGGAATAATTTATTTAATAAGATTTAATTTATTTCGTTAGAATAAAATTATATTTAACTTAGGGGGGTGTTAGGGTTAGAATTAGCTTTAGGGGTTAAAAAATTTATTAGAGTAGCGGTGAGCTCCGGTCGGCAGATTAGGGGTTAATACTTGAAGTTAGGTGTCGGCGATGTTAGGGAGAGCAGATTAGGGGTTAATACTATTTATTATAGGGTTATTGAGGCGGGAGTGAGGCGGATTAGGGGTTAATACATTTATTATAGTAGCGGTGAGATCCGGTCGGCAGATTAGGGGTTAATAATTGTAGGTAGGTGGAGGAGACGTTGGGGGCGGCAGATTAGGGGTTAATAAATATAATATAGGGGTCGGCGGTGTTAGGGGCAGCAGATTAGGGGTACATAGGTATAATGTAGGTGGCGGCGGTGTATGGAGCGGCAGATTAGGGGTTAATAATAAAATGCAGGGGTCAGCGATAGCGGGGGTGGCAGATTAAGGGTTAATAAGTGTAAGGTTAGGGGTGTTTAGACTCGGGGTACATGTTAGAGTGTTAGGTGCAGACTTAGGAAGTGTTTCCCCATAGGAAACAATGTAGCTGCGTTAGGAGTTGAACGCTGCTTTTTTGCAGGTGTTAGTTTTTTTTCCAGCTCAAACAGCCCCATTGTTTCCTATGGGGGAATCGTGCATGAGCACGTTTTTGAAGCTGGCCGCGTCCGTAAGCACCGCTGGAATTTAGAGTTGCAGTGACGGTAAATATGCTCTACGCTCCCTTTTTGGAGCCTAACGCAGCCCTTCTGTGAACTCTAAATACCAGCGGTATTTAAAAGGTGCGGGAAAAAAAAGCCAGCGTAGCTAACGCACCCCTTTGGCCGCAGAACTCTAAATCTAGCCGTTAGGTTTTATTTTTATTTCACAGGTAGATTTGTATTTATTTTAACTAGGTAGACTAGTTAGTAAATAGTTATTAACTATTTACTAACTACATAGTTAAAATAAATAAAAATTTACCTGTAAAATAAAACCTAACCTGCCTTACAATAAAACCTAACATTACAATCAAATGAAATAAATTATATTAATCAAATACAATTATATAAATTACAAAAAAACCCCACTAAATTACATAAAATAAAAAATGAAATTATCAAATAAAAAAACGAATTACTCCTAATCTAATAGCCCTTTCAAAATAAAAAAAAAGGGCCTTTGGTGGGGAATTGCCCCAAAGATAACATCTTTTTTACCTGGTAATTAAAATTACAAACAACCCCCCAAACCGTAAAACCCACCACCCAACCAAACCCCCCAAATAAAAACCTATCTAAATAAACCTAAACTAACCATTGCCCTGAAAAGGACATTTAGATGGGCATTGCCCTTCAAAGGTCATTTAGCTCTTTTACAGTGCCCAAACCCTAAGCTAAAAATAAAACCCATCCAATAAACCCTTAAAAAACCTAGTTTAGTGTAGGCTAGGGGTTTTTCTATTTTGGGGGGCTTTTCTATTTTGATAGGGCTATTAGATTAGGAGTAATTCATTTTTTTTATTTGATAATTTCGTTTTTTATTTTGTGCAATTTAGTGTTGTTGTTTTTTTGTAATTTAGATAATTGTTTTTGATTAATTTAATTTATTTGATTTGATTGTAATGTTAGGTTTTATTGTAAGGCAGGTTAGGTTTTATTTTACAGGTACATTTGTATTTATTTTAACTAGGTAGTTAGTAAATAGTTAATAACTATTTACTAACTAGTCTACCTAGTTAAAATAAATACAAACTTACCTGTGAAATAAAAATAAAACCTAAGATAGCTACAATATAACTATTAGTTATTTTGTAGCTAGCTTAGGGTTTTTTTTTACAGGTAAGTATGTATTTAATTTTAAATAAGAATTATTTAGGTAATAATTGAAAGGTTTATTTAGATTTATTTATTATTATTTTTTCCAAAATATTTTTATTGAAAATTTTCCAGATTGAACAAGTGATCAACATGTACATAGTACATGAATAATTGATTAACAGAAGTATAATCATCTAAAATATCAGTATATATAATGTCATATTTAGTTATATTTGCTTAGGTATTTTTGTCATGCCAAAACATTTAATAAACACCTATGTAAATTAGCTAATTGAATTGAATTTAGTTCATTGTATTTAATTTAGGGAATTTATTTAATTATAGGGTTAGGTTAGGTGTTAGTGTAAGACAGGTTAGGTTTTATTTTACAGGTCAATTTGTATTTATTTTAGCTAGGTAGTTATTAAATAGTTAATAACTATTTAGTAACTATTCTACCTAGTTAAAATAAATACAAACTTGCCTGTAAAATAAAAATAAACCCTAAAATAGATACAATGTAACTATTAGCTATATTGTAGCTAGTTTAGGGTTTATTTTATAGGTAAGTATTTAGTTTTAAATAGGAATTATTTAGGTAATGATAGTAAATTTTATTTTGATTTATTTTAATTATATTTAAGTTAGGGGGTGTTAGGGTTAGGGTTAGACTTAGATTTAGTGGTTAATACATTTAGTATAGTGGCGGCGACGTTGGGGGCGGCAGATTAGGAGTTAATAAATGTAGGTAGGTGGCGGCGATGTTAGGGACAGCAGATTAGGGGTTAATAATATTTAACTAGTGTTTGCGATGCGGGAGTGCAGCGGTTTAGGGGTTAATATGTTTATTATAGTGGCGGCGACGTTGGGGGCGGCAGATTTTGGTTTAATAAGTGTAGGTAGGTTGCAGCGACATTGGGGGAGGGAGATTAGGGGTTAATAAATATAATGTAGGTGTCGGCAATGTTGGGGGACAGCAGATTAGGGGTTAATAAGTATAATGTAGGTGTCGGAGATGTCCGGAGCGGCAGATTAGGGGCTAATAAATATAATGTAGGTGTCTGTAATGTCGGGGGCTGCAGATTAGGGGTTAATAAGTGTAAGATTAGAGATGTTCATGTTAGGATGTTAGGTGTAAACATAAATTTAGTTTCCCCATAGGAATCAATGGGGCTGCGTTACAGAGCTTTATGTTGCTTTTTTGCAGGTGTTAGACTTTTTTTCAGCCTGTTCTCCCCATTGATGTCTATGGGGAAATCGTGCACGAGCACGTACAACCAGCTCACCACTGACTTAAGCAGCGCTGGTATTGGAGTGTGGTATGGAGCACAATTTTGCTCTACGCTTATTTCTTGCCTTTTAACGCCGGGTTTGTAAAAACCTGTAATACCAGCGCTGTAGGAAAATGAGCTGTGACAATAACGTGCAAGTTAGTACCGCACCCCTCATAACGCAAAACTTGTAATCTAGACGAAAGTAAACAAATTATAATGAAAACAGGTTTTAACCTTCCTTAAAGGGACATTAAACAAAAAAAAATTATTTCATGATTCAGATAGACTATACAATTTTAAACAACATTCCAATTTACTTCTATTATCTTATTTGCTTCATTCCTTAGATATCCTTTGTTGAAGAAATAGCAATGCACATGGGTGAGCCAATCACACAAGGCATCTATGTGCAGCCACCAATCAGCAGCTACTGAGCCTATCTAGATATGCTTTTCAGCAAACAATAGCAAGAGAATGAAGTAATTTAGATAATAGAAGTAAATTAGAAAGTTGATTAAAATTGCATTCTCTTTCTAAATCATGAAAGAAAAAAATTTGGGTTTAATGTCCCTTTAAGTGTGTAAATGAGAGGTGGAGCTTTGGAATGTAGTAAAGGAATGTTGGTGTTTAGCTGAAACAATAAATGAATACAGGTAGACTCTCACAGATGATACTGGTATTCAGAGGCGGCTCTCTAATTAGGCGAGTGCCTAAAGCCTTGCGCTTACTGGGGCTTCACACCCGCCTAACTCGCTAATTGAAAGCTGCTTTACATCCGAGTTGACAGTGAACTGTAACGCCGCATGCGCTGATTCCGGGCGCAAGCAGTGTTATGGTCCCTTGTCACACTCACCTCACCCAGTACTTGAGGGGGCGCGGACAAGGTGTAAGAGGTTACATCCAGAGCTATCCATTCGTCATGCTGCATCCACTCACAGGGCGCAGTATGCAGGAGGTTCCCCGTGCCGCAGCCAATGAGGGAAGGGGGGATATGTGTTATCCCTGCCCCCTCATCATGCTGCACTGCCACCGCGTGTCTAGAAGGTGGTGAGGGTGTTATGGGACGGAGGACTGGAGATATATGATGGCGGGGAGGCATATATGATGTTGGGGTCCTGGGAAGGTGTGATTGGAGGGTTGACAGGGGATATGTGAAGTTGGGGTCCTGGGAAGATGTGATGTTTGGGTTCTAAGAAGATGTGATTGGGGGATTGAAAGGGGATATGTGATGTTGGGGTTCTGGGAAGATGTGATTGAGGGGTTGACAGGAGATATGTGATGTTGGGGTTCTGGGAAGATGTGTCTCTCTTTCTCCCCCCTCTCTGTCTCTCTTTCTCACCCCTCTCTGTCTCTCTTTCTCCCCCCTCTGTCTCTCTTTCTCCCCATCTCTCTTTCTCCCCATCTCTCTTTCTCCCCCCCCTCTGTCTCTCTTTCTCCCCCCCTCTCTGTCTCCCCCTGTCTGTCTCTCTTTCTCCCCCCTCTCTGTCTCTCTTTCTCCCCCTCTGTCTCTTCTTCCCCCTGTCTCTCTTTCTCCCCCTCTCTATCTTCCCTCCCCACTCTGTCTCTCTTTCTACCCCCCTCTGTCTCTCTTTCTCCCCCCTCTCTGTCTCTCTTTCTCCCCCTCTCTGTCTCTCTTTCTCCCCCTCTCTTTCTCTCTTTCTCCCCCTCTCTTTCTCTCTTTCTCATCCCCTCTCTGTCTCTCTTTCTCCCCCTCTCTGTCTCTCTTTATTACCCCTCTCTGTCTCCCCCCTCTGTCTCTCTTTTCCCCCCTCTCTGTCTATCTTCCCACCCCTCTCTGTCTCTCTTTCTCCTCCCTCTCTTTCTCCCCCCCTCTCTGTCTCTCTTTCTCCCCCCCTCTCTGTCTCTCTTTCTCACCCCCTTTCTGTCTCTCTTTCTCCCCCCCTCTCTGTCTCTCTTTCTCACCCCCTTTCTGTCTGTCTTTCTCCCCCCCTTCTCTGTCTCTCTTTCTCCCCCCCTTCTCTGTCTGTCTTTCTCCCCCCCTTCTCTGTCTGTCTTTCTCCCCCCACTCTGTCTCTTTATCCCCCCTCTCTGTCTCCCCCCTCTGTCTCTCTTTCTCCCCATCTCTCTTTCTCCCCCCTCTCTGTCTCTCTTTCTCCCCCTCTCTGTCTCTCTTTCTCCCCCCTGTCTCTCTTTCTCCCCCCTCTCTATCTTTCCTCCCCACTCTGTCTCTCTTTCTCCCCCCTCTCTGTCTCTCTTTCTCCCCCCTCTCTGTCTCTCTTTCTCCCCCCTCTCTGTCTCTCTTTCTCCCCCCTTTCTGTCTGTCTTTCTCCCCCTCTCTGTCTCTCTCCCCCCTCTCTGTCTCTCTTTCTCACCCCTCTCTGTCTCTCTTTCTCACCCCTCTCTGTCTCTTTATCACCCCCTCTTTGTCTCCCCCATCTGTCTCTCTTTCTCCCCCCCTCTCTGTCTGTCTTTCTCCCACCCTCTGTGTCTGTCTTTCTCCCCCTCTCTGTCTGTCTTTCTCCCCCCCACTCTGTCTCTTTATCCCCCCTCTCTGTCTCCACCCTCTCTGTCTCTTTCTCCCCCTTCTCCCTCTCTGTGTCTCTCTCCCTCTGTCTCCCCTTCTGTTTCCTCCCTCTCTCCCTCTGTCTCTCTCCCCCTCTCTCCCCTGCCCTCTGTTTCTCTCCCACCCCCTCTGTTTCCCCCTGTCTCTCTCTACCCTCTGTCTCTCTCCCACCCACCCCAGTCTTTCTCTCTCCACCCTCTGTCTATCTGTCTCTCTCCACCCTCTCTTTCTCCACTCTCTTTCTCTCTCAAGTCCTCTGTCTCTCTCTCTCACCCACCTCTCTTTACCCCCTCTGTTTAAAAAAACTAAAAAATGTCCCCGGATTTGATTTTAAAAATCTGATCATCTTAGTGTATATGAGTGTACACATGCATGAGTAAATGACTGCATTTTAGTATGTGCTATTGTCAGATGGGTCCTCGTGTTCGAGTTTTGCCTAAGGCCTCACAAAGTCTAGAGCTGCCACTGCTGGTATTCACAGAAATACTGCAGCTCAGTTAGACTCACTCTGTGTGAAGCAAGCAGGGGTACGTCTGGTAGCTTTTAGACTCTTTACACTTTAGAGAGCGAGCAGGGAATTCACACAGCAGTGTCTGTGTGTGAAGAGAAAATCATGCCCCAGCTTGTAAACAGTCTCACTCACAACTATGGCAGTGTGCGGATAATTCAGTTAACTGTTAGCTGTTACTTCAGGTTAAAATTTACTTACTTGCTTATCCAAAGTCTTTCAAGAAGCTAGAAATCCTCCTTATAGAAATAGATAGAATCTGTATAGAAAGAGAAGGCTTGAAATCCTTTATGATTAAGGTAACACTTAAGCTTGACTTCAATACTCAAGTAGTGCTGATCTGTTCAGGTGTTAAATAGCAAAGTGAGAGGTAAGAAGTACACTCCCTCTGATCTCTTAAAGGTGCAGTTATCATGACAGATACCAAGAAAATTATGCAAATTAGATAAAAGAAGTAGAGAGTTGTTTAAAACTGTATTCTCTATGTGATAAATTTTGAGTTTCATGTTCCTTTAACCCCTTAATGATCAATAACAGAGTTATTCCATCATGGAACCATTGAACCAACTGAAGCTGTGCCCTTAAGGGGCTAAGGATAGAGATCTGTGGTGGGTGTAGGGACCTTGTTGAAATTATTGTCCAAACTGAATAATGGGTTGCAGGGTTTCCTTTTTTTGGAACAGTTGTGTGAGTGGGAGCTAGAAAATTTAGCGAGCCATTTCATTGGATGGATTCCTGCAGTAAGGTGTTAATAAGTTATTGTGGGTGGTGCACTAGTAGCAGAGGGTTAATGTGAAACACCAGCATGTATATTTATACCGTATAGAATCATGTGAAGGGAGCATTATTAAATTAGATGTATTTCTCGGAATAATGTTGTTCAGACACACAGAATACTCCAGTTAATAAATAAAAAGAGGTGTACTGCCTCTGTAAAAAGAACCTTATAGGTTCTTATTACAGAGGCAGTACACGTCTTTTTTTATTTATTTATTTATTTATTAACTGGAGTAGTCTGTGTGTCTTGAGTACAAGCTACACGGGCATCTTATCTGGGTGCCAAGTGTCGCATCGACTTCACCTGTATACTTGCCATTTGTATACCTCATGTATTGAGGATTTTAAATGTGAGTGGGACAACCACCTGTTCTAATTAAAATATGTGTATATAATAAACTGTAAAATAAATTAAATTGTAAAGGTGGACTCAACACGTGGATCTCACCTTTAAAAAATAATAAAGAGTTGCGCACACTTGTGTGAACTAGTTGCAGTGGTAATTAAACACAATGGCCTAGATTTAGAGTTCTGCGGCCAAAGGGGTGCGTTAGCTTTTTTTCTCCCGCACCTTCTAAATACCGCTGGTATTTAGAGTTCACAGAAGGGCTGCGTTAGGCTCCAAAAAGGGAGCGTAGAGCATATTTACCGCCACTGCAACTCTAAATTCCAGCGGTGCTTACGGATGCGGCCAGCTTCAAAAACGTGCTCGTGCACGATTCCCCCATAGAAAACAATGGGGCTGTTTGAGCTGAAAAAAAAACCTAACACCTGCGTTCAGCTCCTAACGCAGCTACATTGTTTCCTATGGGGAAACACTTCCTAAGTCTGCACCTAACACCCTAACATGAACCCCGAGTCTAAACACCCCTAACCTTACACTTATTAACCCCTAATCTGCCGCCCCCGCTATCGCTGACCCCTGCATATTATTATTAACCCCTAATCTGCCGCTCCGTACACCGCCGCAACCTACATTATACCTATGTACCCCTAATCTGCTGCCCCTAACACCGCCGACCCCTATATTATATTTATTAATCCCTAATCTGCCCCCCACAACGTCGCCTCCACCTACCTACAATAATTAACCCCTAATCTGCCGACCGGATCTCACCACTACTCTAATAAATGTATTAACCCCTAAAGCTAAGTCTAACCCTAACACTAACACCCCCCTAAATTAAATATAATTTTAATCTAACAAAATAAATTAACTCTTATTAAATAAATTATTCCTATTTAAAGCTAAATACTTACCTGTAAAATAAACCCTAATATAGCTACAATATAAATTATAATTATATTGTAGCTATTTTAGGATTAATATTTATTTTACAGGCAACTTTGTAATTATATTAACCAGGTACAATAGCTATTAAATAGTTAATAACTATTTAATAGTTACCTAGTTAAAATAATTACAAAATTACCTGTAAAATAAATCCTAACCTAAGTTACAATTAAACCTAACACTACACTATCAATAAATTAATTAAATACAATACCTACAAATAAATACAATGAAATAAACTAACTAAAGTACAAAAAATAAAAAAGAACTAAGTTACAAAAAATAAAAAAATATTTACAAACATTAGAAAAATATTACAACAATTTTAAACTAATTACACCTACTCTAAGCCCCCTAATAAAATAACAAAGCCCCCCAAAATAAAAAAATGCCCTACCCTATTCTAAATTACTAAAGTTCAAAGCTCTTTTACCTTACCAGCCCTGAAAAGGGCCCTTTGCGGGGCATGCCTAAGAATTATTTATATTTGGATATGTATTAATAATTGTCACCAGTCATTTGTCTTTCATGCATAGTATTTCACTTAAAGCGCCAGCCTTGATCTTTTTGTATTCGCATATATATATATATATATATATATATATATATATATATATATATAGCAAATAAAAAAGGATAAAGTAAAGGGACTCCTAGGGATAAGTGTGTATTAAGCCACCATGTGGATATCTATTCCATTCAACCCCTTATGCAGGCTTAAAAAAACAGTTCACTGTACAAAGCAGCAATATCCAAACACAGAATGCGTAAACATCCCCTCAAGCAGTATTAGCAGAGATAAAGTTCATCACAGTAGGCAGGTGAGTCTCATATAAGGCAACTGAGGATGCGTCACCCTCATGTACACAATGCGGTGTTGCCACAGGATATTTATAATAATATCCAAACAGCTAGTAGCTGTGTAACTCACCACTCTTGCTTGTAGTTACGGTCTTGCAACCTGTGTAGAGAGATCCTGCTATGTGCTCCGTGATCCACGGCATCTAAGACAGCCCTGCTGCCACTATCCAGCCGGTTCCGGTCATGTGATGAGCGTCGGGCGTCACAGCCAATGGAATCAGTTAGCCTACCAGGAGGCTTGCAGAATTCAACGTCGGAGGGGATGCCCAATGTAGAGAGGAAAAGGGGGAGTGGAATAGAGGCACGCTCCTGATGCAGCCCAGAGCGCTGGAAAGATTAGGCACAAAACGAAAAATGATATCCAGGCTGCAGTTAAAAACAAAGTCTTTATTAAATTCCACTTGGGATAAAAAATGATAAGACAGGGGGGTCCAGCATATCAGTGTAACCAAAGAAGTTCCACGAACCGACGAGGAGCTTCTCTTCAATATCCGCCATACTGGATCTTGAATGCAAGTGATGTCATCCAAGATGGCGTCCCTTGCATTCCTATTGGCTGAAAGGTTCCAATCAGCCAATAGGATTAGAGCCACTAAAATCCTATTGTCTGTTCCAATCAGCCAATAGGATGAGAGCTTAATCCTATTAGCTAATTGGAACAGCCAATAGGATGAGAGCTACTCAAATCCTATTGGCTGATTGGAGCAGCCAATAGGATTTTAGCAGCTCTAATCCTATTGGCTGATTGGAACCTTTCAGCCAATAGGAATGCAAGGGATGCCATTCAAGATCCAGTTTACGGCAGAGACCGTATTGAAGAGGAGCTCCTCGCCGGATGGATGAAGATAGAAGAGGCCGCATGGATAAAGAGTTCACCGGCTGGATGAATATAGAAGAGGTCGTCTGAATGAAGACTTCTTGCCGGCTGGATGGATCCTTCAAACAGAACTTCAAAAACTGTAACTGGATCGTCAGGAATTAGTGTTAGGTTTTTTAAAAAATTTTTGGGTGGGTTTTATTTTTAGAGTAGGGTCTGGGAAGTAAAAGAGCTAAATGCCCTTTTAGGTTTTTTAAATATGTTTTTTATTTGGGGGGGTTGGTTGTGTGGGTGGTGGGTTTTACTGTTGGGGGGGTGTTTGTATTTTTTTTTTTACAGGTAAAAGAGCTGATTTCTTTGGGGCAATGCCCCGCAAAAGGCCCTTTTTTTTGTAATTTAGAAATGTTTAATTGTAGATTTAAATAATTTGAGTTGGGTTAGGTTTTTAAATATGTAATATAGTTAATTTAATTGGTAGTTTAATGTATTTGTAGTATAATAGTTAGGGTAGGTTAATTAATAGTTTAATATAGTTTAATTTAATTGTATGATAATAGGGTAGGTTAATTAATAGTTTAATATAGTTTATATTAATTCTAAAGGTAAGATTAAATTTATTATAATATAGGGATGTTGTAATTTTAATGTAAAGTTAGCCGGTTGTTAGGTTAAGGGGTTAATAGCTTAATTTAGTTTATGGCGATATGGGGGGCTGGCGGTTTAGGGGTTAATAGTTTTAGTTAGTGGTAGTGATGTGGGAGGCCAGGGGTTTAGGGGTTAATACTTTTATTTAGTTACGGTGGGGTCCGGGAACGGCAGGGTAGAGGTTAATACATTTTATTTAGTGACGGCGATGTTGGGGCGGCAGATTAGGGGTGTTTAGACTCAGGATTTATGTTAGGGTGTTAGGTGTAAATGTTACTGGTTTTCTACCATAGAAATCAATGGGATATCTGGCAGCATCGAACATAAGCTTTCGCTGCTTTCAGACTCCCATTGATTCCTATGGCATCTGCGGCCTCCAGGGTGGCGGATTGAAAACCAGGTATGCTGGGTCAGAATAGCCGCGAGCGTACTGGTTAACCATTTGATAACTTTTAAAAAGTGTGAATAGTGCCGGATGTGTATTCAAAATATCTGTAATGACGTAAGCATCGATCTGTGTCGGATTGAGACCAGCGGATCGTATGTTACGTCACAGATTTCAAATTTTGCCGGTCTATAGACTTTGATAACTAGGTCGAATCAAGCTCGCCACAATTGCGCTGCAGAATTCCAGCGTATTTCAGGTTGACGACTTGATAAATATCCCCCTAAGTGCAACTGTATTTTCTTTTTATCATGCATGTGTTGATTATGCAAATCTACTGAATTTACTGGTTCTTTAATCTCACACCTTTCTTGCAACATCTTTTATATATCATTTGAACTTTGTAGAAAATGTATATATGAAATACGATAACACATATATTTGTAAACATTATTGAACGTCTAAAAAAAAAACTTCCCACATTTTGGATAAGCAGCTAACATGATCAGGGCTGGATTGGGACCAAAAATAGGCCCAGGCATTTTAAGGCAAAGCAGCCCACCCCCAACCCCCACACCGTTTGTTATTTAACCATATACCAAACATGACAAATATAATGTGCTTATTTACAGGGACAGTCTACTCCAGAATTGTTATTGTTTAAAAAAATAGATAATCCCTTTATTACCCATTCCCCAGTTTTGCATAACCAACACGGTTATATTAATAAAATTGTTACCTCTGTGATTACCTTGTATCTAAGCCTCTGCAGACTGCCCCGTTATTTTAGTTCTTTGGACAGACTTTAGTATTTTAGCCAATTGGTGCTGACTCATGAATAACTCCATGGGAGTGAGCACAATGGTATCTATATGGCACACATGGGCTAACACCCTCAGGCATTCAGGTAAGAGGTGGCCTTGAAGGGCTTAGGAATTAGCATATGAGCCTACCTAGGTTTAGATTTCAACTAAGAATACTAAGAGAACAAAGCAAATTTGACTATTTAATAAGGTCATCTTGTAATGATTCACAGATGTTTATGTTGGGAGGTTTGCAACAGACTCATAAATACGATCAGTAGTGACTAAGCTACTAAGTAGTGACACTGGGCTCTATTGTGCACGCCAAACTTTGCAGAAGCATGTTTAAAACAAAAAAGATTGGGAAATCTGTAATTAAATATACAAACAACCAAGCAATCACACCTGACATATACATATGGGCCAACATTTATAAATGATTCATGCTACTAAAGGCATAGCGAAATACTGTATGTAAGGAGCCAATAATAACAGAGTACTAGAACATAATACTAGTTAAGATCAAGCCACATACACACAAACTAATATACAAAACACTAAGGCCTAGATTTAGAGTATTGTCGGTAAGGACCCGCGTAGCTAACGCCGGCTTTTTTCTGGCCGCACCATAAAAATAACTCTGATATTGAGAGTCCACATAAAGGCTGCGTTAGGCTCCAAAAAAGGAGCGTAGAGCATTTTTAACGCAGCTTCAACTCTCGATACCAGAGTTGCTTACGCAAGCGGCCAGCCTCAAAAACGTGCTCGTGCACGATTCCCCCATAGGAAACAATGGGGCTGTTTGAGCTGAAAAAAAACCTAACACCTGCAAAAAAGTTCAGCTCCTAACGCAGCCCCATTGTTTGCTATGCGTAAACACTTCCTACGTCTGCACCTAACACCCTAACATGTACCCCGAGTCTAAACACCCCTAACCTTACACTTATTAACCCCTATTCTGCCGCCCCCACTATCACTGACCCCTGCATATTATTATTAACCCCTAATCTGCCGCTCCGTAAACCGCCGCTACTTACATTATCCTTATGTACCCCTAATCTGCTGCCCTAACATCGCCGACCCCTATATTATATTTATTAACCCCTAATCTGCCCCCCACAACGTCGCCTCCAACTGCCTACACTTATTAACCCCTAATCTGCCGAGCGGACCTGAGCGCTACTATAATAAAGTTATTAACCCCTAATCCGCCTCACTAACCCTATAATAAATAGTATTAACCCCTAATCTGCCGACCGCAAAGCGCCGACACCTAACTTCAATTATTAACCCCTAATCTGCCGACCGGAGCTCACCGCTATTCTAATAAATGTATTAACCCCTAAAGCTAAGTCTAACCCTAACACTAACACCCCCCTAAATTAAATATAATTTTAATCTAACGAAATTAATTAACTCTTATTAAATAAATTATTCCTATTTAAAGCTAAATACTTACCTGTAAAATAAATCCTAATATAGCTACAATATAAATTATAATTACATTGTAGCTATTTTAGGATTAATATTTATTTTACAGGCAACTTTGTAATTATTTTAACCAGGTACAATAGCTATTAAATAGTTAAGAACTATTTAATAGTTACCTAGTTAAAATAATTACAAAATTACCTGTAAAATAAATCCTAACCTAAGTTACAATTAAACTTAACACTATACTATCATTAAATTAATTAAATAAAATACCTACAATTACCTACAATTAAACCTAACACTACACTATCAATACATTAATTAAATACAATATCTACAAATAACTACAATGAAATAAACTAACTAAAGTACAAAAAATAAAAAAGAACTAAGTTACAAAAAATAAAAAAATATCTACAAACATAAGAAAGATATTACAACAATTTTAAACTAATTACACCTACTCTAAGCCCCCTAATAAAACAACAAAGCCCCCCAAAATAAAAAATGCCCTACCCTATTCTAAATTACTAAAGTTAAAAGCTCTTTTACCTTACCAGCCCTGAAATAAACCTAACACTAAGCCCCTGAAGATCTTCCTACCTTGTCTTCACCATACAAGGTTCACCGATCGGTCCTGAAGAGCTCCTCCGATGTCCTGATCCAAGCCCAAGCGGGGGGCTGAAGATGTCCATGATCCGGTAGAAGTCTTCATCCACGCGGGGCAGAAGAGGTCTTCCATCCGATTGAAGTCTTCATCCAAGCGGGGCAGAAGAGGTCTTCCATCCGATTGAAGTCTTCATCCAGGCGGCATCTTCTATCGACATCCATCTGGAACGGAGCGGCAGCATCCTGAAGACCTCCGACGCGGAACATCCATCCTGGCTGACGACTGAACGACGAATGACGGTTCCTTTAAATGACGTCATCCAAGATGGCGTCCCTCGAATTCCGATTGGCTGATAGGATTCTATCAGCCAATCGGAATTAAGGTAGGAATATTCTGATTGGCTGATGGAATCAGCCAATCAGAATCAAGTTCAATCCGATTGGCTGATCCAATCAGCCAATCAGATTGAGCTCCCATTCTATTGGCTGTTCCGATCAGCCAATAGAATGCAAGCTAAATCTGATTGGCTGATTCCATCAGCCAATCAGAATATTCCTAGCTTAATTCCGATTGGCTGATAGAATCCTATCAGCCAATCGGAATTCGAGGGACACCATCTTGGATGACGTAATTTAAAGGAACCGTCATTCGTCGTTCAGTCGTCGGCCAGATGGATGTCGATAGAAGATACCGCCTGGATGAAGACTTCAATTGGATGGAAGACCTCTTCTGCCCCGCTTGGATGAAGACTTCTACCGGATCATGGACATCTTCAGCCCCCCGCTTGGGCTTGGATCAGGACATCGGAGGAGCTCTTCAGGACGGATCAGTGAACCTGGTATGGTGAAGATAAGGTAGGAAGATCTTCAGGGGCTTAGTGTTAGGTTTATTTAAGGGGGGTTTGGGTTAGATTAGGGGTATGTGGGTGGTGGGTTGTAATGTTGGGGGGGGGGTATTGTATGTTTTTTTACAGGCAAAAGAGCTGAACTTCTTGGGGCATGCCCCGCAAAGGGCCCTGTTCAGGGCTGGTAAGGTAAAAGAGCTTTTAACTTTAGTAATTTAGAATAGGGTAGGGCATTTTTTATTTTGGGGGGCTTTGTTGTTTTATTAGGGGGCTTAGAGTAGGTGTAATTAGTTTAAAATTGTTGTAATATTTTTCTTATGTTTGTAGATATTTTTTTATTTTTTGTAACTTAGTTCTTTTTTATTTTTTGTACTTTAGTTAGTTTATTTCATTGTAGTTATTTGTAGATATTGTATTTAATTAATGTATTGATAGTGTAGTGTTAGGTTTAATTGTAGGTAATTGTAGGTATTTTATTTAATTAATTTAATGATAGTGTAGTGTTAGGTTTAATTGTAACTTAAGTTAGGATTTATTTTACAGGTAATTTTGTAATTATTTTAACTAGGTAACTATTAAATAGTTCTTAACTATTTAATAGCTATTGTACCTGGTTAAAATAATTACAAAGTTGCCTGTAAAATAAATATTAATCCTAAAATAGCTACAATGTAATTATAATTTATATTGTAGCTATATTAGGATTTATTTTACAGGTAAGTATTTAGCTTTAAATAGGAATAATTTATTTAATAAGAGTTAATTAATTTCGTTAGATTAAAATTATATTTAATTTAGGGGGGTGTTAGTGTTAGGGTTAGACTTAGCTTTAGGGGTTAATACATTTATTAGAATAGCGGTGAGCTCCGGTCGGCAGATTAGGGGTTAATAATTGAAGTTAGGTGTCGGCGCTTTGCGGTCGGCAGATTAGGGGTTAATACTATTTATTATAGGGTTAGTGAGGCGGATTAGGGGTTAATAACTTTATTATAGTAGCGCTCAGGTCCGCTCGGCAGATTAGGGGTTAATAAGTGTAGGCAGGTGGAGGCGACGTTGTGGGGGGCAGATTAGGGGATAATAAATATAATATAGGGGTCGGCGGTGTTAGGGGCAGCAGATTAGGGGTACATAAGGATAACGTAGGTGGCGGCGCTTTGCGGTCGGCAGATTAGGGGTTAATAAGTGTAGGTAGCTGGCGGCGACGTTGTGGGGGGCAGGTTAGGGGTTACTAAATATAAAATAGGGGTCGGCGGTGTTAGGGGCAGCAGATTAGGGGTACATAATGATAACGTAGGTGGCGGTCGGCAGATTAGGGGTTAAAAAAATTTAATCGAGTGCGGGCGATGTGGGGGGACCTCGGTTTAGGGGTACATAGGTAGTTTATGGGTGTTAGTGTACTTTAGAGTACAGTAGGTAAGAGCTTTATGAACCGGCGTTAGCCCAGAAAGCTCTTAACTACTGACTTTTTTCCTGCGGCTGGAGTTTTGTCGTTAGAGTTCTAACTCTCACTTCAGCCACGACTCTAAATACCGGAGTTAGAAAAATCCCATTGAAAAGATAGGATACGCAATTTACGTAAGGGGATCTGCGGTATGGAAAAGTCGCGGCTGAAAAGTGAGCGTTAGACCCTTTTTTGAGTGACTCCAAATACCAGAGTTAGCCTAAAACCAGCGTTAGGAGCCTCTAACGCTGGTTTTCCCAGCTAACGCCAAACTCCAAATCTAGGCCATAGATAATTCCACACCTTGTCACATAGAGCATAGTTATTATATATATGCATCAGACATAAGCCAACATACACAACCAATGGGCAGATAAGCATATATGAATATTTATACGGACCACCATTGCTGGCTATGCTATGATAGATCGATAGATAGACAGAGGTAGACAGACAGACATAAATAGATATCACCACACATGAGTCAATATATATAGCCTAAAGTCATGTACTAATATAACATGCCAAATACATTAATCAATATACGCATCCCATGACCAGATAATTATACATCACACCACATACATGAGCCAATACATACAGCCTATTGCCAGATAACATAATATGCCAAATATTTGAATTATTCACAACCCATAAACATATAATTATATCTATATATTTAACATCACATTCCTAAGCCAATATATACAACCTATGCCCAAATAATTATTAAATGTACCATATGCACAAGCCAATATACACAGCCTATGGCCGCATGTTAAAATATCAGTATACACTGCCCATCATCAGATACAATTATAAAATATGACATATGCATTTGCCAATTTAAACACCCTATGGCCAAATAATTATTAATGTCACATACATGAACCTTTTGAACACAGCTTTTGTTCAGATAATTACACAGCATGTCAATGGTCTAATATAGACACCCCATTTGCAGCTAATTCTCATTGAACAGGAACAAGAATACACACAGCCCACCAGAGATAATAAATAAATGGCATGTCATATACATGACTCACATGGTCTGCGAGGTTGGTGGAGGATCCTAACAATTCTTCATGGTCAGACTTAGAGCTCTCGTCCATCCCTGTCATCAATCACTAAGTCTATGGGCATTTTCTCTTTCAAACAGCTGAGCTGATATAATAAATGGCAGAAATTATCGCACAGTTCATGGACCTGGGGAGAGAGCATCAGCGTCACCGGGCGTGAGAGAGCAGCAACTGTCAGGCATGGTGCAGGAAGTGAAGAGTACACATGGGACCTGCAGACACTGACAGTACACACATGTGATGCCCCTTTTGGGGCCTTTTGTGGGGCATTGCACCAAAGAAATACATTTTTTTACCTGTAAAAAAAAAATACAAACAACCCCTCAACAGTAAAACCCACCACCCACACAAACAAACCCCCAAATAAAATTCTATCTAAATAAACCTAAGCTAACCATTGCCCTGAAAAGGGCATTTGAATGGGCATTGCCCTTTAAAATGGCATTTAGCTATTTTACATTGCCTAAAACCCTACTCTAAAAATAAAACTCACCCAATAAACTGTTAAAAAAACCTAACACTAACCCCCAACGATCCACTTACAGTTTTCGAAGAACGGACATCCATCCTCATCTAGGCGGCAGAAGTCTTCATCCAAGCTGGCAGAAGTCCTCATAAAAAGCCGGCAGAAGTCTTCATCCAAGCGGGCAGAGGTCCTCATCGAAGCCGGCAGAAGTCTTCATCCAAGCAGGCAGAAGTCTTCATCCAGACGGCATCTTCTATCTTCATCCATCTGGCGTGGAACGGTTCCATCTTCAAGATATCTGGCACGGAGCATCCTCTTCTTCCGATTGTCGCTGTAGAATGAAGTTTCCCTTTAAGTGACATCATCCAAGATGGAGTCCCTTATATTCCAATTGGCTGATAGAATTCTATCAGCCAATAGGAATTAAAGGTGAAAAAATCCTATTGGCTGTTGCAATCAGCCAATAGGATTGAGCTTTCATCCTATTGGCTATTCCAATCAGCCAATACAATGCAAGCTCAATCCTATTGGATTTAGTGTTACGTTAGGGTTAGATTTATGTTTAGGGTTAGGGTTACGTTAGGGTTAGGTTTAAGGGTTAATATATTTATGTAGTGTTAGTGATGGGGAAGGCCAGAGGTTTAGGGGTTAATAACTTTATTATAGTAGCGCTCAGGTCCGCTCGGCAGATTAGGGGTTAATAAGTGTAGGCAGGTGGAGGCGACGTTGTGGGGGGCAGATTAGGGGATAATAAATATAATATAGGGGTCGGCGGTGTTAGGGGCAGCAGATTAGGGGTACATAAGGATAACGTAGGTGGCGGCGCTTTGCGGTCGGCAGATTAGGGGTTAATAAGTGTAGGTAGCTGGCGGCGACGTTGTGGGGGGCAGGTTAGGGGGTACTAAATATAAAATAGGGGTCGGCGGTGTTAGGGGCAGCAGATTAGGGGTACATAATGATAACGTAGGTGGCGGTCGGAAGATTAGGGGTTAAAAATTTAATCGAGTGCGGGCGATGTGGGGGGACCTCGGTTTAGGGGTACATAGGTAGTTTATGGGTGTTAGTGTACTTTAGAGTACAGTAGTTAAGAGCTTTAAGAACCGGCGTTAGCCCAGAAAGCTCTTAACTACTGACTTTTTTCCTGCGGCTGGAGTTTTGTCGTTAGAGTTCTAACGCTCACTTCAGCCACGACTCTAAATACCGGAGTTAGAAAAATCCCATTGAAAAGATAGGATACGCAATTTACGTAAGGGGATCTGCGGTATGGAAAAGTCGCGGCTGAAAAGTGAGCGTTAGACCCTTTTTTGAGTGACTCCAAATGCCAGAGTTAGCCTAAAACCAGCGTTAGGAGCCTCTAACGCTGGTTTTCCCAGCTAACGCCAAACTCCAAATCTAGGCCATAGATAATTCCACACCTTGTCACATAGAGCATAGTTATTATATATATGCATCAGACATAAGCCAACATACACAACCAATGGGCAGATAAGCATATATGAATATTTATACGGACCACCATTGCTGGCTATGCTATGATAGATCGATAGATAGACAGAGGTAGACAGACAGACATAAATAGATATCACCACACATGAGTCAATATATATAGCCTAAAGTCATGTACTAATATAACATGCCAAATACATTAATCAATATACGCATCCCATGACCAGATAATTATACATCACACCACATACATGAGCCAATACATACAGCCTATTGCCAGATAACATAATAGGCCAAATATATGAATTATTCACAACCCATAAACATATAATTATATCTATATATTTAACATCACATTCCTAAGCCAATATATACAACCTATGCCCAAATAATTATTAAATGTACCATATGCACAAGCCAATATACACAGCCTATGGCCGCATGTTAAAATATCAGTATACACTGCCCATCATCAGATACAATTATAAAATATGACATATGCATTTGCCAATTTAAACACCCTATGGCCAAATAATTATTAATGTCACATACATGAACCTTTTGAACACAGCTTTTGTTCAGATAATTACACAGCATGTCAATGGTCTAATATAGACACCCCATTTGCAGCTAATTCTCATTGAACAGGAACAAGAATACACACAGCCCACCAGAGATAATAAATAAATGGCATGTCATATACATGACTCACATGGTCTGCGAGGTTGGTGGAGGATCCTAACAATTCTTCATGGTCAGACTTAGAGCTCTCGTCCATCCCTGTCATCAATCACTAAGTCTATGGGCATTTTCTCTTTCAAACAGCTGAGCTGATATAATAAATGGCAGAAATTATCGCACAGTTCGTGGACCTGGGGAGAGAGCATCAGCGCCACCGGGCGTGAGAGAGCAGCAACTGTCAGGCATGGTGCAGGAAGTGAAGAGTACACGTGGGACCTGCAGACACTGACAGTACACACATGTGATGCCCCTTTTTAGTGAGCTGCAGCCTGCAGCTCACTATAAAGGGGCATCACATGTGTGTACTGTCTGCAGGTCCCACGTGTACTGTACACGTCCTTCACCATGCATGGCTCACTCACTACAAACTTTTGCAGCCCGTGCAATCAGACAGTGAAGTCCCACATATCACATGACATCATCTCTCACATCATGTGCATGTGTAGTTTGTAGCTGCACTGGCCGGCAGGCTGGCACCGCACCGCTGTGTGCTTGACACACTAATATGTGAGTCCAAGACAGAGCCACAGTGAAAGCAGTCAGTGTGTGCAGTGAAGGTGGGCGGGGCTAAGGTAACCGGCAGCCCACCGGGCATTTGCCCGGTATGCCCTATGGTCAATCCGGGCCTGAATATGATGGCATCATTTCTAGCTTAAAAACTTTCCAATGCTTGAAATGTATCAATGTTGCAAGTTGCACTAGGATATAACACACCTTTGTAAGTGAACACTAATTTGTCAGGTGGTGTATGTTTAGCTGCTTCAAATATATTCGGTAATTAAAATGAACATGCATTTACAGAACTTTATGAGAGTACAGGGAGGGGGACAGAGAGCAAATTAACTTTATCCCATTGTTTTTGCCAGGTTTTAATTTCATTGTCTTTCAAATGTATTAACCCCTATTCTGCCACTCCCCAACATCGTCGCCACTATAATAAATCTATTAACCCCTAAACCTCCGCCCTCCCGCATCACTACATAAATATATTAACCCGTAACTCTAAGTCTAACCCTAACCCTAACGTAACCCTAACCCTAACACCCCCTAACTTAATAAATAACCTATTTAAAACTAAATACAAACTTACCTGTAAAATAAAACCTAAGCTAGTGACAAAATAACTAATAGTTATATTGTAGCTAGCTTAGATTTTTATTTTTATTTCACAGTTAAGTTTGTATTTATTTTAACTAGGTAGACTAGTTAGTAAATAGTTATTAATTATTTACTAACTACCTAGTTAAAATAAATACAAAGTTACCCTTAAAGAAAAACCTAACCTGACACACTAAAAACTACATTACAATAAAATAAAAATAAAAAATTAATGAAATACAATTATCTAAATTACAAAAAAACCCACTAAATTACACAAAATAAAAAACGAAATTTTCCAAAATAAAAAGGAATTACTCCTAATCTAATAACCCTATCAAAATAAAAAAGCCCCACAAAATAAAAAAAACATAGCCTACACTAATCTGCCAGTAGCCCTTAAAAGGGCCTTTTGTGGGGCATTGCACCAAAGAAATACATTTTTTTACCTGTAAAAAAAAAATACAAACAACCCCTCAACAGTAAAACCCACCACCCACACAAACAAACCCCCCAAATAAAATTCTATCTAAATAAACCTAAGCTAACCATTGCCCTGAAAAGGGCATTTGAATGGGCATTGCCCTTTAAAATGGCATTTAGCTATTTTACATTGCCTAAAACCCTACTCTAAAAATAAAACTCACCCAATAAACTGTTAAAAAAACCTAACACTAACCCCCAACGATCCACTTACAGTTTTCGAAGAACGGACATCCATCCTCATCTAGGCGGCAGAAGTCTTCATCCAAGCTGGCAGAAGTCCTCATAAAAAGCCGGCAGAAGTCTTCATCCAAGCGGGCAGAGGTCCTCATCGAAGCCGGCAGAAGTCTTCATCCAAGCAGGCAGAAGTCTTCATCCAGACGGCATCTTCTATCTTCATCCATCTGGCGTGGAACGGTTCCATCTTCAAGATATCTGGCACGGAGCATCCTCTTCTTCCGATTGCCGCTGTAGAATGAAGTTTCCCTTTAAGTGACATCATCCAAGATGGAGTCCCTTATATTCCAATTGGCTGATAGAATTCTATCAGCCAATAGGAATTAAAGGTGAAAAAATCCTATTGGCTGTTGCAATCAGCCAATAGGATTGAGCTTTCATCCTATTGGCTATTCCAATCAGCCAATACAATGCAAGCTCAATCCTATTGGATTTAGTGTTACGTTAGGGTTAGATTTATGTTTAGGGTTAGGGTTACGTTAGGGTTAGGTTTAAGGGTTAATATATTTAGGTAGTGTTAGTGATGGGGAAGGCCAGAGGTTTAGGGGTTAATAACTTTAGTATAGTGGCGTCGACATTGGGGGCGGCAGATTAGGGGCTAATAAGTGTAAATAGGTGGCGGGCGATGATAGGGCCAGCAGATTAGGGGTTAATACAAGCAGAGAGTCGGCTAAAAAAGGCCTAACACCTGTGATTGCGGAAAACAAATGCTCTGTAACGCAGCCCCGTAACTGTAATGTAGGTGACCAGCAGATTAGGGGTTAATAACTGTAATGTTAAGGGCAGCAGATTAGGGGTTAATAAGTGTATTTAGGGGGCGACGATGTTAGGGGCAGCAGATTAGGGGTTAATAACAGTAATGTAGGTGGTGGTGATGTTAAGGGCGGCAGATTAGGGGTTAATTTGTGTATTTAGGTTGCAGCGATGCTAGGGGAAGCAGATTAGGGGTTAATAACATTATGTAGGTTGCGGCGATGTCGGGGCGGCAGATTAGGGGTGTTTAGACGTGGTTTTTATGTTAGGGTGTTAGGTTTAAACATAACTTTTTCTTTCCCCATAGACATCAATGGGGCTGCGTTACGGAGCTTTTGTTTTCCGCAATCGCAGGTGTTAGGCCTTTTTGAGCCGACTCTCCCCATCGATGTCTATGGGTAAATCGTGCACGAGCACGTCAAAACACTGCTTGTATTTGGGTGTGGTATGGAGCTCAATGCCACCATATCGTCCACACAAGCCGGGTTTTTAAAAACCTGTAATAGCAGCGCAATAGGGAGGTGAAATACCGCTGCTTTTGTGGAAGGTCCTTAATTTCCCTTATAGCGCCCAAAACTCGTAATTTATATAACATTAGCTTACCGGCACATTTATACTTTCAATTATTTCAGAGAAATTGTATGTAAAAACCTCATTTTACCAGAACACCGCTCCTTGCCCTACTGAGCGGGTCTGGTTTTTACACAGCGCATCGCGACAACACTGTCTAGTCACAGTGTGCCCGGTCACGCCATCAAAATGAATGTAGCTCGCTCCTGCTACTAGACCAGAGCGGGAGCGAGCTACGTTCATTTTAATGGGGTGACTGGGCACACTGTGACTAGACAGTGTTGCAGCGATACGCTGTGGAAAAACCAGACCAGCAGCGTTCTGGTAAAATTAGGTTTTTACATACAATTTCTCTGAAATAATTGAAAGTATACACCTGCCTGTAAGCTAATGTTATATAATTCTGCACTATGTGCAGAATTATATAACATTAGTATGTAAGTTTACTGCCCCTTTAAGCAACAATCACAATGCATAGAAAGGCCAGCACTCACACAGATGCAATGGCGCAAAAGGCAGGACTCAAGTGAAAGCGTTTAATAACACAATATAATACATAAATATATGCACTTACAAGATAAAAATGAATTTGCTGCAATTAGGAGGATCGTGGGTGGTAAAAGTTCTTATTGCTTCTCACAGCCGGCTTGCTGTAATCGAGCGGTGCTACACTGGGAGTGACTGACAGGTGAATCCGGATACCGTGTCAGCAAAACCTGTGGCTGTTGTGAGTGCAGGATACCAGGACCCTTTAACGTATTCCAACCTGAAACAATTCCAAACACTGCTACAGAACCACCTGAAATAGCCAGGCAAACAACCAGTTCCAAAAAGAACTCCACATATACCTGTTCCTGCATATCAAGCCCTGGTTGGGAAATACCAGGCTGGATTAAAGGCAGCAAGGTTTGGGCACAGTGACTTCCCTGGAATTGAAGGGATTATAGAAACCAACTACTTGGAAATATTCTTTGAAAATACTGACAAACACTCCTAAGCACAGGAAGTTTTTTTTGGATTCACTTACTTCCACTAAAGGTACTGTCCTTTCTTATTATCTGATCAACTTGCAATATTGCAATCATCATTTTTTTAACAAGAAGGACATAATTGTAAATACACATTCAAGTTCAACATTTTTCTGGGTATAGCGCATTTTATTACTATTGTTGTCTTTGTTATACTCACACAGATGCAAACAGCTAGGCTAAAAGCATAACATGAGAGTTAATTACAGCAGCATTTCTCAACTCCAGTCCTCAAGTCCCACAAACAGGACAGATTTTCATCATACATTAACTAGCGCACATGTGTAATAATCAGCTGACGGGTGAGAGCAGGTTAATAACCATGGTTACTTATAAACTGATTATTTAATCTGGCCTGTTAGAGCTCGGGGTGCTTTAGGATAAGGGTTGAGAAACACTGAGTTATAGCATTTGGTTAAATAGTGATAAACGGATTAACCACTCCACAACCAAACAACCTGCAATGCAAACAAGGGTGTCAGCCAATTTCATATATGAATGGGTAATAAAAGTGCCTTAAACAGTTGTATATAGAGAAATTGTGCTACACTGAGTTGTCTATATAAAGTGTTCCATGCAAACCAAGCAGTGCATACTATAAGCTTCATGCTGGTAGTGTTAATATTAAGCAAACAAGCATAGGTTAATAAAACTAATAGATAACTGTATAAACCTAAAGCTAGTAATAGGAAAACAGCTAACCCTCCTCAACTTTACATTTACTTTTCAACTATATCTGTATAGCGTTTCTGTAAAAAAAACACATTTCTTTTGTATGGGGTTATTGCTTTTGTTTCTTTCTTTGTTTTTCTTTATAATCACAAAACACTTGACATATCAAGTTCCGATAACACCGGCAATGTCAAGAAAAAGTACATCAGACAACAACAGAAATAGATTTTTTTACATGTACAACATTTAGAAAAAAAGAAAAATAGGCAATATGCTGTCATCTTTACATAATATAAAATGAAAATCTTGATCGGCCTTTTATAATTTATAAATAATCTATAATCTAACTACAAATCGGGATCAAAGCCTGACGAAAAAAGAGTTTTTACCACTTATGTCAATGTTGAGGAGGTTTTAAAGATTAAGAGGCCTATTTAACAAAGGTCTTGCGGACCTGATCCGACAGTGCGGATCAGGTTCGCAAGACCTCGCTGAATGCGGAGAGCAATACGCTCTCCGTATTCAGCATTGCACCAGCAGCTCACAAGAGCTGCTGGTGCAACGCCGCCCCCTGCAGATTCGCGGGCAATCGGCCGCCAGCAGGGAGGTGTCAATCAACCCGATTGTATTCGATCGGGTTGAATTGCGGCGATTCCTGTCGGCCTGCTCATAGCAGGCGGACAGGGTTATGGAGCAGCGGTCTTTAGATCACTGCTTCATAACTGCTGTTTCTGGCGAGTCTGAAGACTCGCCAGAAACACGGGCGAGCTGATAAATGGGCCTCTAAGCCTAATTTTTGTCACACACACCCCTGAACAAAACAAAAGCATAACAAACCAACAAAAAACAAAACAAAAAAACCCACTCCACAGTGCAAATTGTTATCAAATAATAGACTGAATTAGGTTGCAAATCCAATCAAACCTAAATGCGAATTATTGTCCTGGATCCCGGACCGGGCAAATCCATTGTACAGGAAACTGACCTAATAGAACCAAGTCCTGAAAACTTTTAGAATTACATAAGGAGGCTAACATATGTTTTTGAATTGGGGCGGGGAAAATTTTAATTATTGGGAGCCAATTATTAAATCCGATAATATTTTTCTCGGAGGAGAATTTATTATTTTTAATTTTAAAAGAAATTTGCTGTTGAAGAGCCCTTAGAAAAACAGAAAACCCAGGTGCGGTTTGGGTTTTTCAGTTTTGTACTATCAAAGATCTAACCAGAAGAATAATGGTATTAAGGATTTGATAGTTTTTAGGTGCATTCATTTCTCCATCAGGGGAAGAAGAAAAAGGAATATATAATCTGGAGAAAATATGAATGCATTGTGATAAAGCCGGTTATATAGCTGCCTGTTTCTATAAATATATGTATGGGAAAAATGTTTTTAATTAAAAAACAAAACAAAAAAAACAAACCTCTAGGATGTTGTATGATTGTGAGTGCAGGTTTGTCTAAGCTTAAAGGGATGGTAAAGTAAAAATTATACTAGTATGATTCAGACAGAACATGGAATTTTAAACAACGTTCCAATTTATTATCAAATTTGCTTTATTCTCTTGGTATCCTTTGTTAAAATGCATAATTAGATAGACTCAGGAGCACCAAGGTACTATTATGAGCTATCTAGTGATTGGTGACTGCACATATATACCTTTTGTTACTGGCTCACCCGATGTGGTCAGCCAGCTCCCTGTAGTGCACTGCTGTTCATAAGCTTACCTAGGTTTATTCTTTAACAAAGGATACCAAGAGAATGAAGCAAATTTGTTAACAGAGTAAATTGGAAAGTTGTTTAAAATTGCATGTTCTATCCAAATCATGATAATTTTCACTTCACTTTTCATTTTCACTGGGTTTTTTTTGCAGCAGGCAAAAGTGTCTTGTTGTGCACGAGCATTATACAAATTGTGGCTCATTACTAAAAGAGTAATGATTAAGTAGATGTTTATTGTTTTATATAATGAGGACAGTGTCCAGGAGCGGCGGGAGGCATTTGACCTCACTGCAGATACCCATGTGTATGATTAAGCTTATATACATATATATATGGGGTTGTGATCAGAGACAATTCAGATTTTTGGGAAGGATCACCTTTTCAAATCTCCCAGGCCCTAATTGGCCACAGCAGAGACGGTAACCTAAGTTACATCATGACAGCTTCCATTGTTTTAAAAACTAATACAAGAAAAAGAAAGTCCCAATAGTGTATCAGCGCTCTAAACTGACATACATTGAAATCCAAATAAAAACATGGATAATACACAGAGTGCTCAACAGAATCAGCGTCTGTCGTTCTGTTGTTACAATCTCTGACAAAATTCAACCCAGTATAAGTGAGGCGAGAGGGAACAGTGAAACTATGTGGACTTCGCAGCAGGGTTCACGTGTTCACTGAATATCACCAGCAACTGCAGGAACAGCCCCAGGGCAGACACCGCCAGAGCACATGCATAAATGACCGTAGGAGCAGAAGAAGATCCAAAGTCACAAAAACTGTCAAATTAGATAAGGACCTAATGGGCAGCGGAGGGTACTGAATTCACATTAACATACAGTGAACAAGCTGTGAAATTTTTAGACACAGAAAATAGGCTGCACTTTGGGCGAGATTATGAGTGCGACACAACGGATTTTGTGCTAGTTCAATCGTGATTTCGCAATCCATTTTTCTCCCGCTGATATTACAAGTCAGCTACAATCCATACCGCGATCTAAGAGCTCTAGTAAACTGTGTTACGAAAATAAAAAGTTGCACAAAACACAACAAAAATACCTTGCAAAGTACACTTACACCCATAAACTACCCTATTAACTACTAAACCACCATCCACCCACATCCCAAATAGGATGAAAGAAAAAGCTTTCATCCTATTGTCTAATTTGAATTTGAAGATTTAAATCAGCCAATAGGAATGCAAGGGTACTCCTATAAAAAAGGAGTGCCTTGCATTCAATCTTCAGTGTGTGGCTGTCTCTGGTCTGAAGAGAACCACTGTCGCTGCCATTGCCGCTGACCTTGCTGCTGACACCGGAATGAAGATAGAAGATGGACCGCTGATGCTGGGATGAAGATAGAAGAAGATGGACCCGCAATGAAGATGGATGAAGATGGAGTGCAGCCAGGATGAAGATGGAGGGCTGCCCATCATCATTGGTGAGTACCAATTTTGGGGTTAGACTTAGGTTTTCTTTTTTTAAGATTAGAGAATTTTTTATTTTATTTGGGCAGCAAAAGAGAGCTGAATGCGCATGCAATCCTAATATGCCTGATAAAACAGCCAGCACGGCTGAGAAACGCATAGTAATTCTGTTAAAGGAGAGAGTGTATAGGGTCCTATATGTTTTTATGATGTTGCAATTATTAATAAACAATTTTAATTCTGAAATTGTTACTAATAACATCATTTGAATAATCACCTTCCGGCAAGCAGAGAGTCACTGACTCTACACCTGGTATCAGTGAGCTGGGACACTGGGAGATCCTAGCATGAGCTACTAAGCACAATTTGGTGTATCCACACTTGTGAGTACTTTGTTATTCTATTATATATCCATTTGAGTGTAACTGTGCTGCACCTAGAAGGTGCCTTCTCATTTGTATTGTTTTAGAGAGATTGGCTTTTTGTTTAAAGAAGAGCAGCCTGGGATTGGAGAAAACATCACAGTATTTACACCAGAGTGGAGGAGAGAGTTACAGTGGACTATTATACACATATATATGGTTGTATAATGGAGTGCACACCCTTAAGATCTCTCACTTGTCACTTTGGGATTGATATCTTGTTCTATTTTAATGTATGGGTATTTTAATTTGGTTTAAGTTAGGGGTGTTAGGTTAGGGGGTTTAGATGTTAGTTTATTACTTTGTGTTGTGGGGGGATGCCAGATTAGGGGTTAACAGTTTATTTACATAGTTTGCAATATAGGTGGATGGCAGTTAAGGAGATAATAGTTTATTTAGACAGTTTGCTTTGTGGGGGGATGGCAGTTAGGGGTTAACAGTTTATTAAGATAGTTTGCAATGTGGGGATTGTGGTTAAGGGGTTAATAGTTTTATTTAGAGTTTGCGACGTGGGGGTATGGCGGATTAGGGGTTATTAGGCTATATAATTATTGTTATTGGTTATTTGTAAAGCGCCAACAGATTCTGCAGTGCTAAAGCAGTGATGGTGAACCTTGGCACTCGAGATGTTTAAGAACTACATTTCCCATGATGCTTGACTGGACTTTGTATTGCCTAAGCATCATGGGTAATGTAGTCCTGAAACATCTGGAGTGTCAAGGTGCGCCGTCACTGGGTTAGGGGCTTATGGTAGTGTGTTAAGTTTTTTTTCTAATTTATTGTCGTTTTTTTCGTGAGTAGGGTGTTTTTTTCCTCCATTGATTTCTATGGGGGAACACATGCATGCAAAAACTCTGATAATGACGTTTGCAATTCTCGGGCTACCACTAGTGAAAAATCATATTTTTTTTCAACTTGTAGTACAAGCGGATCCCGAAAATTGCAAAAAGCATTTCGCTAGCTGTATTTTCGCTAGCGAAAAAACAGATTTGCCGCACCACTTGTAATCTTACCCTTTGACTTGTACAGAAAACCCACAGTTTGTCTTATGAGAGTTTTCATTCCCCTAAATTAAAAAAAAAATCTTTGCCTAGAGGTCAACTATTGAGGTTTAACAGAATTTTGAGTAATAGAAAAGAGAAACGTAAAGAGAGATTGGCAGAGAAGTGGCAGAGATTCATGGAAAGGGGATACCCTAGATCTCTTATTGAGCAGGAAATCAAAAGGATTAATGCTGAGTAGGATGTTAAAAATGTTAGCAGGGTGAGAGCTGAAAGATTAGTATTTACTTCACAGTATAATTAATTTAGCAATGAGATAACTAAAATTGTAAGGAGGCATTGGGATATACTGCAATACAAATTCAAGTAATTTCAACAGATTCCTATAATGGCCTATAGAAGGATTAAAAGTTTGAGGGACCTTATTTTTTGGACTGATGTGGGCACTGAAAGATAAGATAGGCAGAGATTTATCACTGAAAAGTCCTTTGGGTCCTACCCATGTTTATGATGTTTAAATTTTAATTCAATAATTAAAAGAAAATAATTTGTACATCCACGAACTGGTCAAAAATTTAAAATGAAAGGGTACTACGCTTGTGAAAGAGCTTATATAATTTGTCTAATGAAATGCCTGTGCTCTCTAATTTATATAGGGGAGACAACTAGAAAATCACAGAAAAGGATTAATCAGCACAAGTCAAACATCAGATATGTAAAAATGAGGAGGCCCCTGTCTCTAGCCACTTCATCAAAGCGGGCCACAATGTAAATCAATTGAGATGGCAGATTATAAACCATGTTAGCAAATTGAGTGGTGGCAGAGACAGGGAACTCATTTTAAAACAAAATGGATAAGTAATGCGGATAGTTTGTACCCCAGAGTGCTAAATAGGGTAACCAATTTTTTTTTTATTTTTGTGAAAATGTTATTAAATATATAGATCTGTGCTTAGATGAATAATTGCTTCCTTTCTTTATTTTCAGGAAACAATAGTGTTGTTGACAATTCTTTATTGATGGTGTTTTGGCATCACCTATTGACATGTATTTAAAAAAAGGATTTAACATGTAATAAAATGAAATGTCACTAGGTGACAACAGAGAATTGTTAAAGGTACTTGATATCCCGAAACTCACCTGTAGAGTTTATGGTAATGATTTTACCTATAAATTAAGGCTTTAAGGTGTAACGAATATGCATGATTAAGGCCAAGATGGCCAAAACGTTGCAGTTTGTCTTGGATGCTGAAATAATGAATAATTGAGTTTTATTATATGGTGCTGAGGACTTTTTGTACTCTGGTTTATCAGCCTATAATAAGCAGCAAACCATCTACCCTATTAACCCCTAAATCACTAAAAGCACACCCAAAAAAAAATCTACCCTATTAACCACTAAATTGCCCAATGCATTAACCCCCTACCCTAATTATCCCACTACTCTACTTAACTCCTATATCGCCACAACCCCAATGCAATAAACCCCCTAACTTATTAACTCCTACACCGTTACAACCCCCAATGCAAACTACCCATTTGCTATATAACTACCTAACACCAACGCCTCCCACCTATAACCTAACACCCCCTAAGATACAGAAAATAACAAACACTACAATTACAAAAAAAGTACGCCCACCCCCACAAAAGAGCCTATCTAAAAAAAACTACTCTAAAAATTGCCCTGATAAGGGCATATGGTAAAGCATTGCCCTAAAGTGATCATAGCTCTTTCACCTTTATAAAAATTCCCTTTTCTAAAAAAAATAAATCCCTATTTGATATAATAAAAAAGTTTGTCCCGATAAGAGCATTTTGTAGGGTATTGCCCTAAAGTGATTAAGCTCTTTTGCTTTCAATAAAAAATCAAACTAAAAAAGTCTATTCTAAAAACAAACTATCCTACAAAGAAATCCTAAGCTAAAAAAAACTATTCTAAAAAAAAAGGTTGCCCTTAGAAGGACATTGTACTCACCAACATGAAATTATATGCACGAAAGAAAAATGTTGGGTTTCATAGCCCTTTTAATGCTCAAGAACATACTGCCTATCCACATATATTTTTCCTGAAAAAGAATAGATCTGCTTACCCATATATGGGGTTCGTCTGGGCTCCTTAAAATAAATTAAATGTAAATCACAAAGAAAATGTTAGGTTTTTTTTCTACCTTTTCTCCTCGGGGTCAAGAGGTATTTGGTCTTCTTCATCTCCCAATAAAGCTATAGTAATTAGTAAACAGGTAAGATGCCACAGTGGATGTAGAGCAGCTTAGCATACCCACATAATGGTATATACATGGGAACACCCTATAACAGTATGATAGGAGTAGCGGATAAACACCGCTTATGTGTTCACCTATTTAAGGGTGAACTCTATATAGAATTATTATTACCCCCCCTAAACTCACACTCACCTGTGGGGGGGGGGAGAAAAACACGAATATAGGCGGTACAGATTAATTACTGACATTTCTCATGGGTGACATTGGGTAGGAATATTTTATACATATCAACTGGCCTATTACCCCCTATGGCCTTCAGTATAAGCGTATACATGTGATCTCAGATATTATAAGCTCTAAAGCACCACAGGGCTATTCAAGTCTAGCACAGTATCTATATATCCAAAATATGGTCTACATGTAATCGAGCAACTCACAATGAAACCAACAGGACACAGGAAGACAGTTTGATATAGCTACCTGTAGTGTAACTGTAGATGAAACGCCCCTTAAATGAGTGGGGGGCTCAGTTTGCTTTAACTTATATGTAACGGTCTCACCCAGCAGTAGGATTAATACATATGATTCTCTTTTAAGCCACCTCGGCCGCTGGCGGCTTCTTAAGTAAATTGCTAAAGGCCCACCACAGGTGAGAGACTATGATACCGTTAGTGCTACACAGGGTCAAAAGGAATGCTAATGTATAGCTATGAAGACCTATAAGGATCTATATTTACATCTGAATATCACCAGTCTTATTATTAAAGACATTAATATATCCCACCAGAGTATAAAGCTTACATTCTAATAGCATATATACTAGTGCCTACCCTACATAACGGACATCCTTTATACGATAAACATCAAAATAAAACAATAAGAAAAATATCAGGCTCAATGAACATGTTTAACATAGAAGGCAAAAGAGACAGAAAAAAACCTGCAATTTGTGCATGTGAGGCGTAAAGCTAGGTAATACTGGAGAATAAAGTTTTAAATAGACATCATCTTTTATGAACCATTATTGAGGGCTCTATAATGTGGGATACTATCTAGGTACCTCTGTGTTAAGTGTCTCCTATATGTGCCACATAGGCAAGCAGAAATATATAACAACAGGAACTCTGTGAAAAGATACCCAGCGCTTGCTTTAAATATGGCTATTTTATGTGTTTAAATAACCAACATAGAAAGTGAGTAAGTGTTGATAATTCAGCCAAATCAGACATGTCAGGGCGACACTATTCATATGTACTGATTTACACTCTACATAGAGAAACTTCATACTATTAAGACCATGTAAGTTTTGATTATGCTATATGAATATAAATGCAAGGAATGACATGGCACAATTCTCACTGCAGATGAGTGCCCAGCCATATACACAGTCAAACTACAAACAGCATATAAACATTTCAAGTATGGTGGTTCTATGTTAGGGGTTCAGACAATAAAAAATAGTAGATTTCAAAGTTAAAGTATATACCTTTCTACACCACGCTGCTTTAGCTATAGGCACACAGAGAAAACTTTGTAACATACGGTGCACAAACATTTATAACAGTGCAGGAAATGTGAAACTCAGTTATTGTAATAGAGATTAGCGTTATAGAAAAACTAGCCTAATTCATTATAAGTCTCAAAAGTCACAATATAATGCACTTTGTGGCATATATTTCCAGAGCAACATAGCAGCCTGCTTGAGAGTCTATAGTTAACTTGAAAGACGACCTGCAGAGTGAGACTAATGAGACCTCCAGGCCTGCGTGTAACCTAGCCAACTCCACATCTCTGGGGTTGTGGGTTCTGATCTGCTGGGCTGTCACTTTTGGGAATAGAGCAGGCAAATGTATCAGAGCATTCTCGTATCCAGGAGCCATGGCGTTGTGCGGCCCAAGTAAGCAAGTCCCACCTGTAAGAGGTTAGTTTCGCCGTTGGAGTAGATCTCTGTGTCACTGCCCTTTTAGCTCCGGATCCCTCATGCTGAGTCTGCTTCATGTCTCCCCTCCGCTGAGATCGCTTACCAGCGGTGGGCCTCCGCACCAAGACTGTCACCGGGACCTCCGTTATAGTAGTGCTTAGAGCGGCAAATGCCGCAACCAGCTGAGTCGAGTGCTCCGTCAGTTGCCCTTCATGATCTCCTACAGCGTTTAGTATCTTAAGCTTGCTAGGGTTCAAGGGAGCCTGTAATCTTAGACAAGAAGACAAAGAGGGCAGCGGGCACTGCGCAGGCTTGAACTGAGGGAGTTTCACTGGTCCCGGGACATCGCCTGCCACGCAGAGAGTGTCAGCTACGAATGATTGCCTCGGGTTGTCATCTGTAGTCTCCAATAAAATGCAGATCGATTTCCCAGTAGGCTGCCTTCCTTGTATCTGTTCAAAGCTAGGTGTTGTGATCAGTGAGTCTTCTGTCAGTCTCACCATGAGGATGTCAGGGTTAGGTGTGTGAGAAGCGCCATCTTGGCCACGCATCTCAGCAATGAGAGATTTTAAGTTGTTGAATTGAGTGTCAGCTTTATCAAGTAAGCCTGCCAGAAGAGTATAAACGCATATAGAAATGTCCTCCATCTTAAGAGCAATATATGAAAACGATATAGAGTCCTATGGTTCCATATATCAAAGTTTTTATCAGTTAATCTTCAGGAGCTCTGCTGTGCAGCGTCTATCTCCTCTGGCAGTTGGCTCCGCCCCCCTCAATCTCATTTTTAATTGCCTCCCAGTATTTCTTAGCTTTCGCACATTGCCACCAGATGTGAAACGGAGTTCCACTACTTTGGCATCCCCTCCAGCATGTTGCCGAGGCATTAGGAAATAACTGATGTAAACGCACAGGGGTATAATACCACCTGCACAGTAATTTGAGGTTCATCTCTAGTGTAGAAATCGAAGAGGAAGATCTGCTCATGTGTATAAATATGTCATACCATGTTTGTTTTGGTATAGGGCTGCCAATCTCTCTGTCCCATTTACTAACGTAAGATGGTAAAGTTTTGTAGTGGGATAAGAGGAGCTGTTTATGTACTATTGAGAGGATACCCTTATTGGGTAATTGGTTAGTGCACAAGTTTTCAAAAGGGGTCAAGGGGCGGGTAAAATGCATCTTAAACGGATGTGTAGAGAGAAAATGTACCAATTGTGAATATGTCTACCGTAGTTAGCGACGAGGTCTACCTGTGGTTTAACTTTCCCTGCTATAAAAAAAGTGTAAGCTGGGAGAGAATCTGCTATTTATACTATGGGTGAGTCATTCATTTTAGGGTTTAATGGACAAGGTGTATTTCTCCCCAGTGGCATCAGAGGAGAATTTATTGTGGAGATATGCGTATATTGTTTCATAATTTTGTCCCATAGTTTGTAGGTTTCTCGTGTGGATGTTGAGATTGTATCCGGGAGTGATCTCTGATGAGGGGGGAGCCAGCAGTTTCCACCTAGGTTGCTATTATTAGCCAAGTGACTCTCTAATTGAACCCACTCCTTATTCATAGCATGTTTACACCAATCCACCACCCTAGACATGAAGGTAGCTAGCCTATAATGCTGTATGTTAGGTGCTCCTATGTCTCCAAGCTCTCTTGGTCCATACAGTGTAGCTGTAGCGATACACGGGCATTTATTTGCCCAAATGAAATTATGGAGTATTTTCTGTAGTCTGTGTAAAATTTGGTCAGGGAGGGGAATGGGTAGGGTTTGCAGTAGGTATAATATCTTGGGCAGTATGATCATTTTGATTGCATTAAGTCTTCCCAACCATGATAAAAATTTGTTATTCCAGCTTCTCAATATTGAGCTGATATTTAGAATGAGGCTTTCATAATTCAATGTTAGAACGTCATGTGTGTTCGGGGATATATAAACACCTAAGTACTTAACTGCTTTTTCCTGCGCTTTAAATTTAAATCTTTGCTGTAAGCTAACTAAGGTCGCTGGCGATAGGTTAATATGCAATAATTCAGACTTTGTGATGTTTATGCTAAAATTAGAGAATCGTCCATATGTTTGTATTGTGTTTATCAAAGCAGGAATTGAGGAATCAAGGTTTGTGAGGGTGGGACTTCCCGGAAGAGGCGGAGCAAGCAGGACGCTTGCAACTTCGCGCTTCTCCCTTGAGCTCGAACACCAGCTTGTCAGGCGCAGGAATCCTTGGCCGTTATATACAGGCGACCCGGACAGCGAGCGGATTGCAGGAGCAATCAGCGCCTGGAAGTCAACCACAAGTGAGGCTTCTGAGACTGAAGCAACTTCATTGTTCCCGCACAGATGGGACAACAGAGTGCCTAAACTAATAAGCGACTGGTCGGAGGAGTATTAACAGCAGTGTTAATACAGCGGATAAAGCAGCCGGCCAGGATCAAGAGGAAACAGTACCCTGCAAGTACAGGCAGGGAGCGGATCCTAGAGCAGCGTAACAGGCTGAGGTCAAAAGCACATCAAGTCCCCCCCCCCCTTCTGGCCGGTACGGTGGTGTTGCCGTCAGGTGTGTCGATCCCTGCAAGGTGAGCAGGTCAATTAACGGAGGCCCCTTTTGCAGCGTATACACAGAGGATATTCAGCATCTATTAAGGTACTGTTTAAATATTATTAAAGCTGTACTAAATAAAGGGCCAGAGTGGAAGGGGGGGAGAGAAGAGCTGATATTCGGTACCCCTAAAATGAAGCCCTTACAAGGGAAATGATCAAGTCAGGGGTATAAAGGAATAAAGGTTGAGCGAACTGCAGCCTGGGAAATAGTCCTGCACCTGAGCAGCTGGGAAGGTGTCTACCTGTTTAGCTTGCTTGTGGAGCCAAAACTACAGAAAAGTCTTGATAAAGGCCCTATTGGTGGGCCGAAACGCGTTGGCATATATGGTGAGTTTTATTTCTACTTGTGCAAACGTATTTTAAACGATACTGCTCTATGTTGTATTTTTCTTTTTCCACAGGGATTGGATCGTCTTATATTTTTTATAAACCTTTTTTATAAACCTTTTTTTATTCATTGTTTCATATATCCAATATTTTCAAGAAATTGGTCAGTTGGATTTCCATTTTTTTCAGCTATTCACAGTTTGATCCATAAACACAGGTGGCATTTTTGATTTTTATTGGACATCACAATATCACTACTAAATTCTTTTGGATTTCATTTCTTTGACATTTTGTTTTTTATGAGTGACTCTTTTGCGGATTATTGACTTAATTTTGGACACTTTTTGACTTCTCACGAGGGGACTCACACACATTTTTATCACATCCTTCATCAGGCTAAAGACAACATTTCACTTTATTTTTCTAAAAGATTATCACATTTTTACTTTACTTTATTTTTCTAAAAAGATTATCACATTTTTTCACATTTTTTCTCATATTAAATTAGGAAAACATCCTTCACATATATGTTTTTATCCTAGGTCACACGACCTATCCCCATCTGCTCCTTTTTTTACACCATTCCTGTATTTTATTGCATTATTTTTGTATTTTATTGTATTATTTTTGTATTTTATTGTATTTTACTTTATTGTATTTTACTGTATCAGTTGTACATCTTTTACTGTATTTTACTGTATCATTGATACATCTTTTTGACTTCACCCAAACCAGTTTTATCATAGACTGTAAAATTGATTTTATCAGATACAGTACACCAGTGAATGTTTCTAATTATTGTTTATTTATTAAGTGATATGGATCCATATACTTTTATGCTTATATAAATCTGTTTGCAACCATAGACATCAAGCTATTGCCTTAATAAATTTGTTAATTTAAATACTACATTAAACTTGTAAATATCCTCTACACTCTTGGGCTCCTTGTGCTGGTATATATAACTACGTACTTTTGTCTATACCCTCATTAGACTTAGCCTTTGAATAGGCGCTCCTAAACACTAAACTATTCTGTCTAACTCCCTCTTGGGTATCTAGAGACCCTCCCGTTATAGGAGCTAAAGTCCTGTAAGTTAGCGCCGTCGGAAAGACCATACACCACCATAGTGCCCTTTAAATTGATAATACATTCTGATGGATAAATATATAGCGACCTCTAAAGGGAGCTCTCCAGCCATGCCGCCAATACATAGAGAAAAGAAGAATAACCCTAAAAACACGGAGTTAGGCACCGATACACCGCAAATAGACACGGAAACCCAACCTCCTACAAACAATACAGCTGAGATAGTAGCCCAGATATCTAGAGTATTTACGTTGCAGTTAGATGCCCTTAAAGTGGAGATTAAACATGATATTAACTCCTTATCGACTGAAGTTAGGCAGTTCACTGCGAGAATAGAAGCGGTAGAAAACAGGGTCTCAGATTTAGAAGACAGAATGGCCCAGATGGAGCAGAACAATTCCAGATTGCAGCTTAACGCAGACACTATGCAGAAAAAGATAGAAGACTTAGAAGACAGGGCACGCCGCAACAATATTAGGATCATTGGGGTCCCTGAGAATGCGGATTTTAAAGACTTAGTTTATTTTATTACTAATACACTCCCTAAAGCTTTGAATATGTATTCAGAATCCCAACCCTTACAAATTGAAAGAATACATAGAATGGGGATAAGTCACAGAAATCCAGACGGTACATTACAACCGAGGCCTATAATTGTTAAATTTTTAAAATTTACAGATAAAGTTAGTATGATGAGGAATTACAGGAAAGCATTTCCAGTTTTGTTAGAACAAAATAAAATAATGCTATTCCAAGATTTCTCTGCAGAAACGTTGGCTAAAAGAAGATTAATGTCACCTTTCTGCTCACAGCTGATCAAAGCAAATTTCAGCGTTAGATTAGTTTATCCGGCCAAGTTACTTATACTAACAGATGGAGAGCCTAAAACTCTTGAATCCCCCCAGGAAGCGAGAGTATTCTGCAGAGAGAAAGGGATTAATTAATAAAGTACAGACTGAACATGGGTAGATGCCACAGTGCACAACTTATGCTGCAGGCTTTATTTCAAAAGCAGAGGGTAGTTAAGTACACAACAGGAATCTCTCTCAAGGGGGCCCAGATTTTTAACACACTACTGAAGCAGTGTTCTATCACCTATAAGAGAAAAATAGGTTTAAGGAGAAAGAAACTAAGGAAGCACAAACTAAATATAAGGGGTTATGGAGGGTATCAGTTTTTCTTTTTTATTGAGATACTATATATGTTAGTTGAACAGCGGTTGCGGAAGCCTTGTTTTACTATATACAGGAGGTTTTATTTTTATGGATATATGAAATGTAATATTTTTTAACATACCTGGGGTCAGGGAGGGGGGGAAGGGAGTTTTGTTTGCTTTATTAAATTACTTTTTCCATACAAAAAATATCCCTTTTTTTTTTTTCCTCCCCTCCCCCCTATCACTCTGCCGCTCTTTCGCTATTAACTTAACTGGAGCAAATGAATGAGAATTTAAAAATAGCCTCCTGGAATGTGGGTGGAATATCATCCCCAATAAAACGGAAATCAATTATAAAACTGCTAGGAACATATAAACCCCATATAGTGATGTTACAAGAGACACACCTGTCTGAGAAAGAAGCCATCAAATTAAAGATTAAATGGGTAGGGGAAGTGATTTCGTCTGATTTTGATAACAGGAAAAATGGGGTGGCAATATTAATAAATAAACTACTATCATATAAAATAATTAAAAAAATAATAGATCCGTTAGGTAGATTCTTGATTGTCCAAATTGAAATTGATAGAAAATTGTTTATTTTGTGTAACTTATATGGGCCGAATAAGATAGACCGGCAATTTTGGGATATACTAGCAGGGAAACTAATGGCCTATAGAGATCAAGATTTGATTATAGGGGGGGATTTCAATATGGTTTTCTCTCCCAATTTAGATAGGTTAAATAATAAATGCAGGGCTAGAAGAGATAGAGAAACACAAATTTTACAGACATTTTGCCATAAAACTGGAACAAATGACATTTGGAGGCTTCAAAACCCAGATAATAGAACCTTTACGTGTATCTCCAAATCACATCAGACGTTCTCAAGGATAGATATGTTTCTAATAGCTGATACAATGACGGGAAAGAAAGTAAAGACAGAAATAGGTGATATTAAAACCTATCAAAAACAAGCCAGCAATGACGTATTCTTTCCTAAATACTTAGCAAAAAATACCAATTTTCAGAATTGGTTGAAGAGCAGATGGCAAGAGTACGCATTGCATAATAGGGAATATGAAAGTAAGCCTGAAATTTTCTGGGAATGCGGAAAAGCGGTATTAAGAGGAGAGGTAAAGGCATATCTCTGCAAAAGTAAGAAAAAAAATAAACAACAGCAGGAACAGCTTTCCAATGCAGTAAGGAATAGTTTTAACGCATATATAGCCCAGCCGAGGAGAATGCTTTGGGAGAAATATATAAATCTAAAGACCCAGAGAGACCTACTCCTTAAGCAGAACACGATACAGGAAGAAATGCGATTAAAAGCATTATACGGTGGCTTTAGGGGAAGGTCAGCTAAATACTTAGCCGCTATAACCAAAAGTAGAGTTAAAAATAATATAGGGGCAATTAAACAAGGAGCAGTCAGAACCACTTCAAATAAAGAGATACAGAAGATTTTTGTAGAATTCTTCAAGAATCTATATAAAGCAGGGACACTCAAGTTAGAGGTTAAAAATACATTTTGGGAGAAGATAAATTTACCTAAATTATCACAGGATATAATGGAAAGTATCAATGCTCCAATCTCATTAAATGAAATCGAACAAGGGATAAAAAAACTTAAAGGTAATAAAGCACCAGGCCCTGACAGACTACCGGCGGAATTCTATCATATATTGATAGAGGAAATAACACCAGTCCTATATAGTGTATATAATAGCTATTTTTTATATCAGAAACAATGTTCTGCTGGCTTTGCCACATCCAACATTTCACTCATACTTAAAAAAGATAAAGATCCAGAAAACCCAGCATCCTATCGTCCAATTTCATTATTGAACATAGATTATAAATTATTGACGTCTATAATTGCGAATCGTTTAAAACCCTATATATCAGATATTATTCATGAGAACCAAACGGGCTTTATGCCTGGGAGAAACCCTGTCAAAAACATTCGGAAAACAATGCTGATAATAGAATATATGCAAAATAAAATTAAGAATGGTACAGGCTGTGAGATGTTGGACGCGGCAATCTTAGCAGTTGATGCTGAGAAAGCCTTTGACTACATCAGCTGGGATCACTTATTCACTACACTAGAAAAATTTGGATTTAAAGATAACATTATAAATTTAATAAAAATTCTATACAAAAATCCGAAGTCAGCAGTGGTAGTTAATGGATTAACGTCTGAAAAATTCAGCTTACAAAGAGGGACCCGCCAGGGTTGTCCTTTATCCCCTCTGTTATTTAACTTATCGATTGAGCCATTTGCAATACGTTTAAGAGAATGCCTGTCAGGAATTCTTATTGGGGACCAAAAAATGGTGCTTTCTCTCTATGCAGATGACCTATTAGTATATCTAAGTAATATTGAAAAAACTTTACCATTACTATTGGAGGAAACGCAGATATTTAGTGAGATATCAGGCTACACGATTAACTATGGGAAATCAGAACTATTATGGCTAAAGAAGCCATTGAAGCTGATAGGACCATTACCTTTTAAAGAAAAAGTACAGATTAAGTATTTAGGTATCATGCTGTCTAATTGTATGAAGGAATGCTATGAGTTAAATTACCCTAGAGTATTCAGGGAATGTCAAAGAAAACTATTAATATGGTCCAATCTCCCTATCCCCATGACAGCCAAATAAACTACTATCATATAAAATAATTAAAAAAATAATAGATCCGTTAGGTAGATTCTTGATTGTCCAAATTGAAATTGATAGAAAATTGTTTATTTTGTGTAACTTATATGGGCCGAATAAGATAGACCGGCAATTTTGGGATATACTAGCAGGGAAACTAATGGCCTATAGAGATCAAGATTTGATTATAGGGGGGGATTTCAATATGGTTTTCTCTCCCAATTTAGATAGGTTAAATAATAAATGCAGGGCTAGAAGAGATAGAGAAACACGAATGTTACAGACATTTTGCCATAAAACTGGAACAAAAGACATTTGGAGGCTTCAAAACCCAGATAATAGAACCTTTACATGTATCTCCAAATCACATCAGACGTTCTCAAGGATAGATATGTTTCTAATAGCTGATACAATGACGGGAAAGAAAGTAAAGACAGAAATAGGTGATATTAAGATATCAGACCATGCTGTAATCCTACTGGATTTAGAATTAAAAACCTATCAAAAACAAGCCAGCAATGACGTATTCTTTCCTAAATACTTAGCAAAAAATACCAATTTTCAGAATTGGTTGAAGAGCAGATGGCAAGATTACGCATTGCATAATAGGGAATATGAAAGTAAGCCTGAAATTTTCTGGGAATGCGGAAAAGCGGTATTAAGAGGAGAGGTAAAGGCATATCTCTGCAAAAGTAAGAAAAAAAATAAACAACAGCAGGAACAGCTTTCCAATGCAGTAAGGAATAGTTTTAACGCATATATAGCCCAGCCGAGGAGAATGCTTTGGGAGAAATATATAAATCTAAAGACCCAGAGAGACCTACTCCTTAAGCAGAACACGATACAGGAAGAAATGCGATTAAAAGCATTATACGGTGGCTTTAGGGGAAGGTCAGCTAAATACTTAGCCGCTATAACCAAAAGTAGAGTTAAAAATAATATAGGGGCAATTAAACAAGGAGCAGTCAGAACCACTTCAAATAAAGAGATACAGAAGATTTTTGTAGAATTCTTCAAGAATCTATATAAAGCAGGGACACTCAAGTTAGAGGTTAAAAATACATTTTGGGAGAAGATAAATTTACCTAAATTATCACAGGATATAATGGAAAGTATCAATGCTCCAATCTCATTAAATGAAATCGAACAAGGGATAAAAAAACTTAAAGGTAATAAAGCACCAGGCCCTGACAGACTACCGGCGGAATTCTATCATATATTGATAGAGGAAATAACACCAGTCCTATATAGTGTATATAATAGCTATTTTTTATATCAGAAACAATGTTCTGCTGGCTTTGCCGCATCCAACATTTCACTCATACTTAAAAAAGATAAAGATCCAGAAAACCCAGCATCCTATCGTCCAATTTCATTATTGAACATAGATTATAAATTATTGACGTCTATAATTGCGAATCGTTTAAAACCCTATATATCAGATATTATTCATGAGAACCAAACAGGCTTTATGCCTGGGAGAAACCCTGTCAAAAACATTCGGAAAACAATGCTGATAATAGAATATATGCAAAATAAAATTAAGAATGGTACAGGCTGTGAGATGTTGGACGCGGCAATCTTAGCAGTTGATGCTGAGAAAGCCTTTGACTACATCAGCTGGGATCACTTATTCACTACACTAGAAAAATTTGGATTTAAACATAACATTATAAATTTAATAAAAATTCTATACAAAAATCTGAAGTCAGCAGTGGTAGTTAATGGATTAACGTCTGAAAAATTCAGCTTACAAAGAGGGACCCGCCAGGGTTGTCCTTTATCCCCTCTGTTATTTAACTTATCGATTGAGCCATTTGCAATACGTTTAAGAGAATGCCTGTCAGGAATTCTTATTGGGGACCAAAAAATGGTGCTTTCTCTCTATGCAGATGACCTATTAGTATATCTAAGTAATATTGAAAAAACTTTACCATTACTATTGGAGGAAACACAGATATTTAGTAAGATATCAGGCTACACGATTAACTATGGGAAATCAGAACTATTATAGCTAAAGAAGCCATTGAAGCTGATAGGACCATTACCTTTTAAAGAAAAAGTACAGATTAAGTATTTAGGTATCATATTGTCTAATTGTATGAAGCAATGCTATGAGTTAAATTACCCTAGAGTATTCAGGGAATGTCAAAGAAAACTATTAATATGGTCCAATCTCCCTATCCCCATGACAGCCAAATAAACTACTATCATATAAAATAATTAAAAAAATAATAGATCCGTTAGGTAGATTCTTGATTGTCCAAATTGAAATTGATAGAAAATTGTTTATTTTGTGTAACTTATATGGGCCGAATAAGATAGACCGGCAATTTTGGGATATACTAGCAGGGAAACTAATGGCCTATAGAGATCAAGATTTGATTATAGGGGGGGATTTCAATATGGTTTTCTCTCCCAATTTAGATAGGTTAAATAATAAATGCAGGGCTAGAAGAGATAGAGAAACACGAATGTTACAGACATTTTGCCATAAAACTGGAACAAAAGACATTTGGAGGCTTCAAAACCCAGATAATAGAACCTTTACGTGTATCTCCAAATCACATCAGACGTTCTCAAGGATAGATATGTTTCTAATAGCTGATACAATGACGGGAAAGAAAGTAAAGACAGAAATAGGTGATATTAAGATATCAGACCATGCTGTAATCCTACTGGATTTAGAATTAAAAACCTATCAAAAACAAGCCAGCAATGACGTATTCTTTCCTAAATACTTAGCAAAAAATACCAATTTTCAGAATTGGTTGAAGAGCAGATGGTAAGAGTACGCATTGCATAATAGGGAATATGAAAGTAAGCCTGAAATTTTCTGGGAATGCGGAAAAGCGGTATTAAGAGGAAAGGTAAAGGCATATCTCTGCAAAAGTAAGAAAAAAATAAACAACAGCAGGAACAGCTTTCCAATGCAGTAAGGAATAGTTTTAACGCATATATAGCCCAGCCGAGGAGAATGCTTTGGGAGAAATATATAAATCTAAAGACCCAGAGAGACCTACTCCTTAAGCAGAACACGATACAGGAAGAAATGCGATTAAAAGCATTATACGGTGGCTTTAGGGGAAGGTCAGCTAAATACTTAGCCGCTATAACCAAAAGTAGAGTTAAAAATAATATAGGGGCAATTAAACAAGGAGCAGTCAGAACCACTTCAAATAAAGAGATACAGAAGATTTTTGTAGAATTCTTCAAGAATCTATATAAAGCAGGGACACTCAAGTTAGAGGTTAAAAATACATTTTGGGAGAAGATAAATTTACCTAAATTATCACAGGATATAATGGAAAGTATCAATGCTCCAATCTCATTAAATGAAATCGAACAAGGGATAAAAAAACTTAAAGGTAATAAAGCACCAGGCCCTGACAGACTACCGGCGGAATTCTATCATATATTGATAGAGGAAATAACACCAGTCCTATATAGTGTATATAATAGCTATTTTTTATATCAGAAACAATGTTCTGCTGGCTTTGCCGCATCCAACATTTCACTCATACTTAAAAAAGATAAAGATCCAGAAAACCCAGCATCCTATCGTCCAATTTCATTATTGAACATAGATTATAAATTATTGACGTCTATAATTGCGAATCGTTTAAAACCCTATATATCAGATATTATTCATGAGAACCAAACGGGCTTTATGCCTGGGAGAAACCCTGTCAAAAACCCTAGAGTATTCAGGGAATGTCAAAGAAAACTATTAATATGGTCCAATCTCCCTATCCCCATGACAGCCAGAATAATGCTAATCAAAGTTGTTATATTTCCGAAAATGTTATACTTATGTCAGAATATTCCTATATTACTATATAAAAAGGATATTAGAGAATTCAATAAACATTGTACACAATTCATTTGGGCAGGGAAAAGGCCGCGGATTCGACTGGATAAATTACAACTTAATAGATTTGCGGCAGGGTTAGATTTTCCGAACCTAGAGATTTACAATTTAGTCACTACAATTAAATATGCAATGGACTGGGTTACGTCCCAAGACTATGGGATTATTGGTAGTTTAGAAAACTATATGGCTGAACCATTTATGCTGGGATCACTCTTACACTGCCCCTTGAACAGAATCCCCAGGAAAATTGCAAAAATGACAATTTTTATTAATACCATAAAGGCATGGCAACAGGTTTGTCGTAGAGTACAGGTTAACCCATACTGTACAAATTTGCTCTGCATTTGTGGAAACCCAGAATTTCAGCCGGGTCTGTCACAAGTAGTATTCCATCGGTGGAAGAGAAAAGGGTTAATGTTTGCTAGACAACTTTTGTCGGAAGATCTGTCAGTCAACTCATTTATAAATCTAGCTAGAATTTATGATCTCCTGAGGAAAGATTTTTTTTGCCTTCCTACAAATCCGCCATTATATTAATAGTTTACAAATCAAATATAACCCCAATTGGTCTATGGGGGTTCTAGATAATGTAATTAAGCTATATGAAAATGGTAAGACATCAATTTCAATAATTTATAAGGTAATTAATTCATGTAACGATGAAGAGCATTTACAGGTGATAAAATATAAATGGCATAGAGAGTTCCCAAATTTAGCGATAAAAGAAATTGTTCAATCTTTGAAGTTAAACCATAAATATTGGGTCCCAACTAATTGGCGAGAGTCACATTTGAAGTTGATTAGGAAAGTTTATATAACGAATAGAAACCTATCTAGATGGTATGAGACTACTTTAGTTTGCCCAAAATGTAGTTTAGAGGAAGCAGACATTACTCATTATTTTTGGAGCTGCCCTAAAATAAACCAACTATGGAGACAAATTAACTATTGGATCAAGAGGAATTTGAGATTCAAATATTCCATGTTTTTTTCTGGTAAAATACTCAGACAGAGTTAAAGAGAATGATTTAATTAATACTATAATTTTTATAACTAGAAATCTAATTTTGAGGGTTTGGAAAGGGGCGAAAGCCCCTAAATTGGTGGCGTGTAAGAACGGAGTAGTTAAACAGTGCATGATGGAACAATATGATTCACGAGAGCTAGCTAGTCCGCTAGAGGAATTTTTTTGAAGAAATGGAGAAAGTTAATCCTATCGCTACCTCTGAATACACAAATCCAATTGACGGCCCCTTTTAAGAATACAGAATATGCTATGATTAATATTATAGCAGGATCATTCCCCCGAAGTTGGGGTGGATGGTAAAAGAATTAGAGAAAGAGAGAGAAGAAAGGGTGGCGAAGTGTGTAGGGGGTTGTGCGGTTTTCTTTTTTTTTTTTTTTTCTTTTCTTTTTTCTTTCTCTCCCCTTCTCTCTGTTCCCCCCCCCCCCCCAGATTAATGCATAATTAACATATTTCGGTCTTGTTCTGATTTTCCTTATGTCCTTTCTTGTAAATGCTAGATATAAGAAGAAGGTTATGTTTAAGATATTAGATGAGTTTTCTGTCAGGAAATTATGTTAAACTCTGACATAGGTGCTAAATCGTATACTATTTAGTTTGTAACTATAGATGGTACTATAGAAGAATATGTGTAAATGTGAATAATGAAGAATGTATTATTTCTTTCTTTTTTCCTGTAACTCTGAAAATGGGTTCCAATAAAGCATTTAAAATTGAAAAAAAAAAAAAAAAAAAAAAGGTTTGTGAGGGTAAGGAATATATCATCCGCGTAAAGCGTGATTTTATATTCTGTTGAACCTATTTTATGCCCAGTGGTAATGGTGTCATTTCTTATATATGAGGCTAGAATTTCCATTGAAAGGACAAAAAGTAATGGTGATAGGGGGCACCCTTGCCTAGTTCCATTATTTATTTGGAATGGGTTGGAGAGGGAATCATTTAATTTAACTTTTGCCTGAGGTTTATTGTATAATGCAAATATCTTCATTATTAGTTATTGATCAAATCCAAATCTACATAAAGCCTGTTTCAAAAAGACCCAATCTAGCCTATCAAAGGCTTTTTCCGCGTCCATAGCTATGAACGCTGAGGGGATTTGATGATTATAGGCATACTCCATAAGAGTTAGGACCTTAGTAGTATTATCCCTAGCTTCGCGTGTGGGCGTGAAGCCTGCTTGGTTTATGTAAACTAAGGATGGGAGGACTAAATTGATACGGGTCGCAAGTATTTTTGCATACAATTTAATATCTACATTGAGTAGAGAAATCGGACGGAAATTTGCTGGTGTGGTTGGCTGCTTCCCCGATTTTGGAATTACCGATACTTCCGCTTCAAGCATCGATGGTGGAAATGGGTTTTCTTCCGTTACCTCATTAAAAAGTTGGGTAAGGTGTGGGACAAGAATTGAAGAAAAAGCTTTATAGTATTTAGCTGATAGACCATCTGGGCCTGGGCTTTTCCCATTTGGTTGATTAATGATTGTATATTGGAGTTCTTGTGTAGTTATGGGTCTTTTTAGGGCTTCCAGTTGCTCTGGAGTGAGTTTAGGGACTTGGCAATTGCTTATGTATGCATTAAGATTAAGAAAGGTGGTCTTCCGTTGGGGTTTTTTTGTGATGTTATAAAGTTCTGTATAGTAGTCTTGAAAGGTGTGGAGAATTTTTTTGGTGGAGCAAAGGGTTTGGTATTCTATTTCCAAAAAATTATCAAATCTTTACGGGTTGTGTTATATTCCTGTGTTAGGGTAGGGTCATTTGGGTTTCGTTTCAATGCGTGGTCTAGTTTTGTAAATGTTTCTGTTAGGTCTCTATATTGTTGGTGGTACTGTTTTTGTTGTTGCGCTTTCAATTTGATTAATTCTCCCCGAATTACGCATTTGTGCGCTTCCCATATTTAATAGTTATTTTCTACCGAATTAACATTATGGGCAAAATAGTCTGTTATAAGTGCTGACAGTTTATGTAGAGAATTTGGATTATTCAACAGAGTTTCATCCAGTTTCCAGTTAAAAGGCTCTAAGTGTTCTTCAGGCCACGAAAATTTTAACATTACTGCTGAGTGATCAGACCACGAAGTTGGCAAGATCTCACAGCGACGTACAGAAGCTAGGCCTTTTTGATTAGTAAATATATAGTCTAACCTGCTGTAGGATTTGTTAGGATTTGAGAAAAAAAGTGTAATTTTTTTTTATCCATGTGTATAAAGCGCCATATGTCATATAAATTGAGATCTCTCAAGTTTTTCCACAAAATCATGGAGATCTTTTTAGATACCAAAATTTTAGGGTTGGAACTGTCTTTCTGTGGCTGTAAAGGAAAATTGAAATCACCCGCAAAATATATAGGTCCCACTGCAAGGTCTAAAAGTTTTTTAAAATGTTTTGGAAAAAGGGGACCTGTTTAGAGTTTGGGGCATATATGTTCACCAGCGTTATAGGTCTACCATACAGAAGCCCTGTTAGTCCCAGGAATCTGTCTTCTTGTCCTTTACTGGTGTGGGTTAATATGAATGGTAGGTACTTTCTAATTAAGATGCTAACTCCTGCTTTTTTTAAGGCCCCGAACTGTGGAAGTGTGTAGTGATTGATTTCCCAAAATATTTAGGCTCTTTATTATGTTGAAAATGGGTTTCCTGCAAAAAAAGGATGTCTACCTGTCTTTTGGATAAATCAGATAATGCCTTGGAGCGCTTGTGAGGTGAATTTAGGCCCTTGGCGTTTTGTGTCAGAAGTATTAATTGACATGTAGCATTACCTGTAAGGTGCGGCATCTTTACCTATGTTTTAAATCAAGATGTCTGGAATGTAGCACGGTATCTGGTACAAGGTCTATGTACTGAAACTGTAATAAGACAGCTGCTCTGTAAAACAAATCATGAACAGTATCAACAGTGCAAGCAAAAAGCATAAACAAATAAACAAACAAGCATGATATAGAACTATTACTTGAACATAAATTCAAAACTCTTCCTAACATACGGCATAATGAGAGTAGTATTTGGGGAATTTAACATTAAATTGCAATTACCAGCCCTATTTGACATATCTAGTTGGAAATTAACCATTCTGGCGAACTAATATTATGGGCTATCAAATCTTAAAGTCTGAAAACATATACAACAAACAGTTACAACAGACGATATGGGAGTTTGTCCTATAGCTAGACCTAGCTAAGCACATCCTGAAATCTTATATATTAAGCTATAACGGCTTAAATCTCTCTTCCCAATAAGTAAGGCCTGTAAGGAGCGCTGTTTGAAGAACATAACACAATATTACAATTACAAGCCCTATCTGGCTCATCTAAAAGAGAATTATCTATTTTAATTAAAACAGACATTTTGGGGCTGTCAAGGCTTATAGTCTGCAAACATGTACAACAAATATTATAGAAGTTCGTCCTGTAAACAGACCTCATCAAGCACAACTTAAGTTCAGACATATTAATATATACAAACTCAAGGGGTTGTATTGGAGTCACTTGGGCTGGAAACCCCTTTCCTTGGCGATGTGTTAGCTGCAGCTTTTCCTTTCTTGGCGGACACAGTATGCCAAGCAGACATTCTGCTACTTAGTCTCTTAGGAGCAGGTAACGCCATATTGGTTGCGGAATTCATCCCTATAGGTTCAATGCCTAAAGATCCTCTGGGGATCTGCAAATAAGTCTGGTATTATTCCTGAGAACCCAAATTTGTGCCGGGAAGCCCCATCTGTAGGGAATTTTTTTATTCCGCAGTGTAGTTGTGAGGGGCGCAAATTCCTTTCTGTTTTGTTGAGTTTCATAAGATAAGTCCTGATAAAATTGGATTACTGTACCCCTGAATCTGATTGGCTGATTCTTACGGGACTGATTCAGTAACATTTCCTTCTCTAGAAATTTTTTATATCTTATAACAATGTCCCTGGGTGGTGCCGTATCAGGGGGTTTAGGATGAAGGGATCAATGTGCTCTCACCCACTGTATATCAGTGGTATGCGAAGATTCCTTGACATGCTGAAACAAGGCTTGCAGATATACTGGAAAGTCGCTGGGAAGTATGTCCTCAGGCACTCCTCTAATTCTTAAATTTTTCCGCCGACTGCGATTCTCCAGATCTTCTAATTTTTCCTGTAGGCCATGAATAATTTCTTGTTGTGATTTTACTTGTTCAGATAAAGCATGTATTTCTTCTTTCAGTTGGTCTTCGTTGCTCTCTAGCGATTCCACCTGAAATCCAAGAGTGTGAATATCTTGTACCATATTAGCTAGCTCTTCCGTTATACATGTGCGTACAATATGTGAAATATCTTGCTCGTTGCACCTAAGTGCTGTAATGGCGATCAGGCTCCACTTCTGGTTTAGCTTATTACGCAGAAGTCAAAGAGCTCAGTCCAATATAAATGATATCCGTCGTCCGGATGGTCGCAGCTTCATGAAAAATAACTTATCATGTTCTCCATAGATTCAGTGATCGACTCCCATACTTTGCTGCCTGAGTGATTATTTTTATCGCCAGATCTAATTGTAGTTATAGGGCTAACTGCACAGAGCTCCGGTTTTACACTGCTCTCATGGCAGCTTCCGGCTCCGCCCCCCATGACTGTCAGTGTTTTATCAGCTTTTTGTCTCTCCAAATAGGATTTTACTGCATTAGCAGCATGCTTGGAATCGTTATCATGCTGAAAAATAAAAACATGCCCAATCAGACGCTTTCCAGAAGGAATGGCATGATTAAACCAGTCTTCACTCTTAAGCATTCATGATCCCATCAATTAGTACAATATCACCAACCCCACTGACATAAATGCAGCCCCAAACCAGAACAGACCTTCCACCATGTTTCACTGAAGATCGCAAGCACTCATGCTTCCATCTATATACAAATCTTCTTCTCACATATTGTCGACAATTGGTCCCCAAAATTTCAAACTTGCATTCGTCACTCCATAATACTCTTTTCCACTGATCTTCATTCCAATCTTCGTGAGATTTAGCATATCTTAGCCTTGTCACCCTGTTCCTCTTCTGAAAAAGTGGTTTCTTGGCTGCTACTCTTCCACAAAGACCATTCCTGATCAAGCTTCTTCGGACTGTAGAAGGGTCAACTTTTTATCCCGCTGAAGCTGCCAGATGCTGAGCTAAGTCCTTGTTGGACTTCTGGTCTCTCAAAGAAGACATTTTGAGAAACTTCTCATCAGATTTTCAAAGTGTTCTTGGCCTTCCAGTCCTTTTTTTTGTCCTTGACCTCTCCTGATTCTTCAAATTTCTTTATAACAGCTTGAATATCACATCTTGTGTATCCAGTTTGTTTGCTGATTTCCCTTTGAGAGTGGCCTTGCTAATGTAAAAGTAGGATTTTATGTCTGTCAAATTCTGTGATCTTTGGAATTTTGAATATAATGATGTGATTGAAAATTGGTCTTAATATCAAGCTTCCAATTAATTAAACTCATACCACATGTGTATGTAATGCTCAAACATGTCTTGCACAAACCTTTTTCCCAGCAGTCAATTTGACATGAAATAGTAGCATAAATACAGGTGTTAGCAATGATATTAATTAGCTTTCCATTCAATTTAGGCTTAAAAGAGATAGTTTCCTGCTATATTGCTCAAGTGTAAGGGGAGGTCACACTAAATACTTGCAACTTTAGACTAAACGCAGTTTTTTCTGTTTTTCTGTTGTTTTTTTAATACTGCATACAAATATCCTGCATTTTCAGTAGAACTTTCCTGAAGTATATAAGTCTGATCCCGCCTATTATGGTCAGCCCAGCGCCAGAATACCAGGCAATTCCTCTCTGAACAAGGAACACAGCAACCCCAGACGATCGTTTCGGCCTTCATTAGGCCTCATCAGTGAGGTGTAGCCATATTCCTCTAAGCACACTGAGCAAGGAGTCCACATCTGGTTGCCCCTTTTTCCCATAGAACAGGCTAACAATGGTATTGAGCTAGTTGTTCATTCCTGTGAGTGCGCTTCTCTCTGTATATAAATAATTATATATGGTCATTATAACATTGCTAAAACAAAAAAAACTAATGGTGGCCTAAGACTTTTGCACAATACTGTATACAACATCATACCTGTCCTGCTCATCACTGTGTTGCGTATCACTAAGTGAACTAGTTTTTTTTGCCTTTTTATTTGATATTTAAAACCGTGTCACATGCGTAATATCAGCAGTATTCCTTTAAACTATTTTATGTTACAACTACTGTAAATAGATGTCTATTTAACTAAAGATAATTATGTTTTGGAAAGACAGACAGTTAACTTTTTTCGAGTGTAGTTTTCATCATGGGTGAGAGTACTATTCTGGGCCTGTACAGGCATGTTTTTAATGCCTAACATTTAACCCCGTTTTACTTTTTCAATTGTTTATAAACTGTGAAGGACGACATCAGATAGTACAATGTATCCTAGGAAAAAACGGCAAACGCCTACTGCCCTCCTGTCCTGAATATTCTTGATCCAGTGTGCTCTCAGAAATTAAGCAGGGCCAAGCCTTGTCAGTACCTGGCTGAGAGACCTCTTGGGGACAGTAGTTTTTTTTTTAGTTTATATTTGATTTTTAAAACAGTGACATGCATGCGTAATATCGCCTGGAAGTAACAGTATTCATTTAAAAAATTGTATGTTACAATTACTGAAAAATAGATATCCATTTAACTAAAGATAATTATCTTTTGTAAAGACAGACACACAAGTGACTTTATTCATGTTTCCTTATTGTCATGGGCAAGAGTATTATTCTGGGAGTGTCCAATGTGTTCTGGTAAAGTCCACCAAATGCCTAGTACCACTGTTCTGAATGCACCTGATCCCATCTGATCTTGCCATATAATTACTGGAAAACAGATATTCATTTAACTAAAGATCATTTTCTTTTGTAAAGACAGACAGGTAACTTTATTTGTGTGTACTTTTCGTTATGGGTGAGCGTATTATTCTGGGAGTGTACTGGCATTTATTTTTTTTTAGGCCTAAATTTTAACCCCATTTAACATTTCAATTGATGGCATCAGCGGATCTGGTCAGTATCTGGATGAGAGGCTGCTTTGGTACACCAGGTGCATTACACTTTTTGCCTTTAGATTTGATTTTTAAGCACAGTGGCATATGCATAATATCGCCTGAAACTATGGATATTCATTTAAACAATGGTATGTTACAATTAGTGAAAAATAGATATCCATTTAACAAAAGATAATTATCTTTTGTAAAGACAGACAGACACACAGGTAACTTTATTCATGTGTACTTTTCTGGCCCTGTACTGGCATTTTTTTTGCGGCCTAAATTTTAACCCCTTTTTACTTTTCAATTGTTTATAGACCGTAAATGATGGCATCAGCAAGTCCAATACATCCTGGTAAAGTCCATTAAACACCTATGCCACACTGTCCTAAATGCAGCCAATACTGTTTGATCGAGGAAGTAAAGTGAGGCCTGGCCTGGTTAGTGCCTGGATGGAAAACTGCTTGGGAACACCAGGTGTGGAAGGCTTTTTGCCTTTTTATAAACATTTTAAAACAGTGATACATGCGTAATATTGTCTACTAGTCCTAAAGCCCGTTCACACGGGTCATTTTTTGCAGTACAGTGGTCCCACCCCTTGCGTTCTCTCCCTCCCACTCTCTTTTGCTTTCTCTCTCTTCCCCCTCTCTTTTGCGCTCTCTCTCCCACTCTCTTTTAAGCTCTCTCTCTCCCCCCTCTCTTTTGCGCTCTCTTTCCCCCCTCTCTTTTGCACTCTCTCCCCCCCCTCTTTAGCGCTCTCTCTCTCCCTCTCTATCTCCCCTCTCTTTCTATATCCCCTCTCTCTTTCTCTCTCTCCCCTCTCTCTCTCTCTCCCCATCTCCCCTCTCTCTCCATCTCCCCCCTCTCTCT